>NW_021940488.1:3144133-3145369 GCF_001715985.3 Manacus vitellinus
TTTGTTTGTTTTGAAACTGGGAGATCATCATTAGCTCAAGGACATTTGTTGCAACAGAATAAACTTTTCTTTAAGAAAAGCTTAAACTTCTCAAAGGAGAGCGTTGTCCCTGTTAGTAGGTTTCCCGAAGGCAAAGCCACCCGGGGTGGAAGTAGGAATAACGAGGTGGAACCACGGCACAAACACTTGAATGTTCCGGCTGGCAAAAAAGCGATGTGAGGGTGAGGCGCTGTTTTAAACCGAAGGAAGTCACAGTGACTCCTTGTGCCTGTCTGTGCAGCTGAGCTGGACAGAATCCCACCTACAGCAGGACGTGGACCACACGATGACCTTCAAAGCCTTTTATATTATTAGTTTATACCAGTCCGGGAGATTTTTGATTAAATATACAGGAGGTGTAATGGCCCTTTAAATTTATGAATCAAGGAGAATTACTCATCGTGACAGTTAATAGTGCATCTGAGTAGTTTCCAATGGCATCTTAAAAATACATTACCACTGATGTAAAACCGTTCTATAACAAGAAAGGTATCACAAGTATTTCTTTGGTAATCTGAACAGCAAGATTGGCTATATTTTGTTAGACTGCAGCAAAACATGGAAAGATTATTTATAAATAAATTCTCTAAGAGATATTTTAATGGAGACCAAGGAAGTAGGATGCCGTGATGCTCTTTGTGTCAAAATCTTCTTAGCTTATTTTTCAGGTGGAAAAAATGTATGTGGCACACAAGTAATATTTCTGAAAAAAAAATCTGCAAATATAAATATATAAGTATATATATATATGTATATGTGTGTGTCCAGTATATATTACCAGTGCAATGACATACATTTAATAAAATCAAAACTGTCCTATTGAAAACAGAAAAGTTCTTTATTTTGTGTGTCCCAGCACATCATAACTTTGAGCACCGACAATGATTCATAGATTTCAGTAGGACTACTTTACTATTTGAAGTCAGATAGTGATAGAAATACTGTCTTGATATAACATTTAAATATATGGGAGCAGACTGGTGGGAAAAATATAGAGGTGGTGAATGTTAAGAAATGGCATTATGGAATTAAGCTAAAGGATAGGTCAGAGGATGGCTGCTAAAGCTGATGTTGATGAACAACTTAATATGCCCCGGCCATTTGCGCTGGCAGCTCGGAAAGCCAACTGTGTCCTGGGCTGCATCCAGAGCAGTGTGGGCAGCAGGGCAGGGAGGGGATTCTGCCCCTCTGCTCTGG
>NW_021940488.1:3145788-3151372 GCF_001715985.3 Manacus vitellinus
TGATTTTTAAGGTCCCTTCCAGCCAGGCCATTCTATCATTCTATGTAATGGCAACGAATCAATGAAGGGGAATGACGAGATTAATTGGAAGGAGAAGGTATCCCATTAGATGATGGGATGAAGTTTAGACCTGTACCATAACCTTTCCACCACAGTAAACATTCAGTTCTAATTGGCCAAACACATAGATTTACATATAAGCTTTAATTTGTATTTTGTAAACATCATTCTTATACCACAGTAAATTCACTAAAATCCACAGGGTTTATGTAAGCATGAGGTCAGAGTAAAGTTCCTTTTTTCTTTTCACTGTTTCATTTGTCTTGCAAGCGAAGCAAATGCCTAGTGCAAAGGATTGTCTCCCTCACATTTCTCTGACTTTTTGTAGTACAGTTCATATTTGCTTTCCATTCTCCTCTTTTATTTCAATATCTAGATCATGGTTTCTCTGCTTGCTTGATACAACTGCAGGAAACACCAGAAATTAAACGTCAGTATTCTGAAAGCATTCACATAATTACTGGAAAAGTGGTTGTAATGCATACAGTTCATTTAATATATACCCTTTTTCTGTTTGTAGATTGCTGAACAATGAGATTCTTAAAAGTACTGTTAAGTACCTTGTTAGAAGAGTACAAGACTGCTCTCCATATTTTTAATCTTTTAAAGTTGAATGTAGCAAAAATATTTTCATTAAAGAGCACATAGAGGCTCACATGGAAGAATTTGTTTGAGATGCTCAGTTTAGCAGTTATTCTTGGAGAACTTTCCATAGAACTTTCCATAGAGACTCCTTTTTAGAATAATAAAAACAATCTATGATTAACATCTGCACACAAAACGCTGGTCAAGAATAGTTATCTTATTTTGTAATAGCTGTTCTAGTCAAGTTCTTTGTATAGAAAAGCCTTTAAGAATGGAGTGGAATTACAACACAATTTCAAGATTCGAATGTTTCTTATTGATTTCAGGAATTCATTAAACAAAGGATTGCCCTCATTTTATTAGATGATATTTTAGATAAATCTACGTTCTTACATTGCAATGGAATTCTTTCTCCTTTTATCGAAACTTTCTATTGCAAATGTGAAATGCTGATGATAATCTGTTCTAATAGTTAGAGTTTACCTCTTCTGTTATGGTACCATCACTCTGTCAAAGAGTTCTGTGAAAAAAAAGTTTTGAAAAATAATTTGCAAAAATTCCGTGAAAAGCTATAAGCCAAAATTCTGACTCTTCACTTTAGGAACATTTAAATTTTCTTAACTATAGGATGATAAAAATTAATAAAGAGAGGGCTTTCTGTTATTGGAATTTACATTGTTTAGGTTTTGATCAAGAAGACACCTTTGAATATTTTTCCATATTTAAAGAAGAAGAAGAAACAGATTTTTCCATATTTCTAAAAAGAGAAATAATATGTTTGAGGTGGTCAGAGATGCCATTTGGGATTCGGTGCCATAGCCTGTGCATTAAATCTTTGTATACACCTTTTTTCCAAGCACACGAAATTGTGGTCACACATATTTGCTCTAGTAAGTGCTGAAGACAGGAGCACAGAGCTGTAGAGTGACTGCTCTGATGTGATTCTGGTCACAGCAATGGGACAAATTGAGGGAAAACTATTTTGTAAAACTGCTAAAACAGATTTCATTTAATAACTAGCTTAATCACCATATGCATATTTTATGATCTGTGTTTTTCCTGAAACTCATTGGGTGATGTGCTATGTATTTTTTCTGGTGCTGAGACTGCCAGCCTGCAGTACATTGAATCTATCATCTTGAAAGCCTTGCTCTTTAGTGTGAAGAATTATCAGCAGCCACAGGCCAATATATACAATTTAAGGGATATTTTTTTTTTCATTGGCAATTTTAGTTATCACCACACCTAGTTTTTTATAATGTTCTGAGATATTGCTTTAACAGCTGTCCACTCCCCTAGTTACAGAAGGTCTCATCTCCTTTCGACTTCTGTGGAATCTTGTTAAGTTTTTTTAGTTGCTCCATGTTAATTGTTTTAACTCCTGTCTGGGGAAAAAAAATAAATCTGAATTAGCTGACAGATTATGTGCTTGTTTTGTACTTTGAAACTGAAAACTCTGAGCAAGTACAGCTTTAAGAAAAAAATAAAATAAAATTCAGATATTCTTTTTTTTTTCCACCAAGCTGTCGTGGATGGCTGTTTAAAGCCAGAGCATGCCATGGATTAGTTGCCTGGCTGTAATGGACTAGAGTGCTGTGAAAGAACACTGTATCTCTAGACTGTTAAAGTATTTCATCTCTAATGTGTCTGCCAAACCTGAACCAAGAAGGCCACAAAATGTGAGGGTAGAACAAGATAACAGTAATACAAATTAATTGTTTCCAGTAGCTTTTTCCAGTGAAACCCCCACCCTCCGCCTCCATTTTCTGGAATGTCTTGTATGATTTTATCTTTGACTTGCAAAGCACAGAATCAATGCCTTTTTCTTTATTTCAACTGAATTTGCAAGATTACAGCAACTGAGTAGGCTGCTCAGTAGCAATCAAAGGTACATTTCTAAAAACATCCATCAAATAGGATGGCATTGTAGGACACTTCCCAATTCAACCTAAGCAACAGTGGACAATGCATTAGCCACAATGCTGATGGTGGTGGATTCAGAATTATTTTGCCACGGTGTTTATAATGCTTTACTGCTCACTGGGTAAAAAACTGGCTGGCTGGCTGAACCCAGAGAATTCTGGTGAGTGGTGTTAAATCTGGCTGGTCACCAGTGATGTTCCCCAGGGCTCAGTGTTGGGGCTAAGTCTGGAGAGCAGGAAGGCTCTGCAGAGGGATCTGGACAGGCTGGATCTATGGGCTGAGGGCAATGGGCTGAGGTTCAACAAGGCCAAGTGCTGGGTCCTGCACTTGGGACACAACAACCCCCTGCAGCGCTACAGGCTGGGGGCAGAGGGGCTGGAGAGCAGCCAGGCAGAGAGGGACCTGGGAGTGCTGGTCAACAGTGGCTGAACATGATCCAGTGTGTGCCCAGTGGCCAAGAGGGCCAATGGCATCCTGGCCTGTGTCAGCAATAGTGTGGCCAGCAGGACCAGGGCAGTGATTGTCCCCCTGTGCTGGGCACTGGTGAGGCCACACCTGGAATCCTGTGTCCAGTTTTGGGCCTGTCACAACGAGAAGGACATTGAGGTTCTGAAGCACATCCAGAGAAGGGCAATGGAGCTGGGGAAGGGTATGGAGTCCGAGTCTGATGAAGATCAGCTGAGGGCACTGGGATTGTTCAGCCCGGGAAAAGGAGGCTCAGGGGGGATCTTGTCACACTGTCTTCCCTGAAAGAAGGTTGTGTCCGGGTGGGGGTTAGCCTCTGCTCCCAAGTAACAAGCGACAGGACAAGGGGAAACAGCCTCAAATTGTGCCAAGGGAGGTTCAGGTTGGATATTAGGACAAATTTCTTCACAGAAAGGGTTTTAAAGCATTGGAACAGGCTGCCCAGGGAAGTGGTGGAGTCACCAGCCCTAGAAGTGCTCAGAAAATGAGTAGACATGACATTTCACCATATAATTTAGTGGGCATGATGGTATTCAGTCAAAGGTTGGACTTTGATGGTCTTGGAGGTCTTTTCCAATCTAAATGATTCCATGATTCTGTGGTGTTATGAAGAATACTTCTCAAGGTGTAGTTATACTGCATATTGTTTTCAAAGGCCATTGCTGCTTCTGGCCATGGATTACTGCTGTCATTTCGCTTGTGCACAGAAATGAGTATATAAAATAATGTGAATGATGTGAACAAAACAATCTTTCAACAATACTGATCCTGCAATTTGTATCTCTTCAGTGACCTTGTGTTCAGGGCCTTGTACAGTGCTACTACTCTTGTCTACCTAGAGGGCAAGAAGTGAGAAACAGCCCAGAATGGCAAAGGAGGAACAAGAATTTTTAAGCCAGTCTTACTTTTGAAGCAATTTGAAGTGAGGTCAGAGCTGGCCTTGGGACCATGAGGGTGATAAACCGTCACAGTTTGTCGCTTGTGCACTCCTTCTGAGCCACATACCGTGGCATAAGAGCAATTACAGGGTTCCTGTTGCCTCAGAGGGCAACCTCTCATAATCTGACCATGACAAAATAACAGCCACAGTTTTCCTGAAAGTCAAAGGGCTTTATGAAGATGGGTACCTTACAATTATTCTTGGACAGTTCTGTTACCCATCTCTTCTCTGTACCACAAATGTGTTCAGTGTTGTGACATGCCAAAAGCCACTGGACTTCAGTGAAACCCTTCCTAGAGTACTTGTCAGTTGGAAGGCATTTGTCTTTGGGCACTGAGGGATCAATAGCTGGGGAACTGCAGCAGGTCTGTACATCCCAGGCAGCTGAGAGTAACCCCCATCTGCTCTCAGCTCAGACCATGGGGTTTGAGTGCACCCAGGATTTTTTAGCCTCTCACTGTTGTCTTCAGTATTACAAGTCCCAGATGATTTTTTTAATCTGCATTGTGCTTCCAGAGCAACATCAAATGAGTAAAAGGAGGGAGCAGATATTCTACCATAATTTTTCTGATGATCCACCTGAATAAAAAGTTTCAAATACTTGTACAAAATAAGGTTTAGAGATTAGAAAGTAGCAATTTAAAACAGAGAAACATATAATAAAGTGTGCAGTATCAAATAGGATTTTATTCCTGTCATTCAAGGCTCCCTCAGAGTGACAGAACAGGGTTTGTTTCTGTCTTCCATTCTCTGAACATTTTGCATATATTTCCTCATAGAATAAAAGTGTTCTTTTTATACCCTACATTGTTAACCTTGTTTTGCTTGTAGTTTTTTAAAAATGATTATGTGATGTTATCATTGACCACATATGATTCCTCGAGCCACAGAATAAAAAGTTAATAGAAGAAACGGTGCAGTTGAGCTGTAATGACACAAATAGCAACAGCATTGCTATGTTTTAAATAACTTGTATTTAACTCGTTTTAACAAATGAGGAAGCAGGATGATTGACTTGCTGAAATTCTTAACCTATCAAATAATGTAATGAAGGGCATGAATAGCTACTGTACTTGCACACCTGGTTTTTGGGATGAGAGCCCAGGTGAACTGGGAAGCCAAACCAGGGGGAGCCAGCTGTCCCACTGCTCCATGGATGTGTTTCCCCAGTGGAAAATTATCTATTTTTTTTTCTTTTTTTTTTTTTAGTGCTGAGTTTAATTACGTGGTTTAGCTCTTAATGGCACTAATTCAGTGTAACTGTTTGACACTGGCTTCCTGATGGCCATTGTTTTGTTGTTGCCAGCTGAGGATCAGGATGAAGATCACCATTGGCTAAATTGTTAAGCATCAAAGCAAATTCTTTTATTTCACAGATTTTAATAAGTTTTAATCCAAACCATGGTTCTCCTACATGGGCAGCAGCTAGTTTCCACTTGGGTTCAATCTTTTGGGGAGGAAGGACAGCTGGGAGGTGTGGGAGGTTGACCCTGGCTGGATGCCAGGTGCCCATAAAGCTGTTCTATCCCTCCCCTGCTCAATTGGCCAGCAGAGAGAAAGTACAATAAAAGGCTTGTGGGTTGAAAGATTACTCACCAATTACCATCACAG
>NW_021940488.1:4353482-4773016 GCF_001715985.3 Manacus vitellinus
CAACCCAGAATGTCCTCTGCCCCAAGAAATTACTTGGATAAAAACCTCAGGTGCAATTCCCTCCTCAAGAACACGTTCATCTCAGTTTTGAGGATTAAATACACTGCTTTATGTTTTCTGTCAGTTCAGCAGAAAATCAAGGAGTGGCTTAATTAAGCTATGACACTAAACAATGAGGAACAGTTGAGTTCAATTCAGCCATTTACCAATAAATTCTGCACCTTTTGAGCATCATAGATTTCTCATGGACACCAAGGGGTTTAGGTTGAGTTTGCATTTTTACCACTTTATGAATTGAAGAAGGGCATTGAACCAAACAAGAAATCTTGTTTTGATGAAAATTCTTCAACATAAGGAAGGAGAGGACAAAGAGGGGCTGAAATCATACAACTGTGTGAACCACTACTGACTTCACCACTGACATAACCACTAAGAGCCAAATTATTAGTTTCTTGTGCTTCTAACCTGAGAAATCCATGCCACTCTCCCACTTTTAAACCTAGGAATTAAAACAGCTTATCCTCCAATATTTGGCATAATTAATTTTGCAACAATTACATACAGGAATCAAGGAAGTTAACATTTTTTGGTTACAGGATTTTGATTAATGCTTGCATTGCTTCAATTTAATAACTATCAAACATAATTAATCTTCAAAACCCAGAGAGTTTAAGCACAGAGCTTAAGTTATAATGACGAAAAACCCTCAATCCTTCATCACCTCTGTCATATTTATGATTGAATATCTTTTGTGCAGTTTGAAGGCTCTCATTGCAAGTACAAATTGCTTGGGGTTGAAATCTGCCATGCAAGGCTGGTGGTCAAAATGAGTCCTTAAGCATTCACAAGTAACAAGCCCTCTGCTCTCACCACACCAGTTGCGGGTGTTCAAACACATATTTCCCTGAGCTGCTGAAAAACACAACCCTCTGAGCAGTTAAATGTTCTTAAGTCTGACAACGTTAATAAATTAGCTCTGGAATTCATGCTGTAGGACATAATCATCTTTGGCATGATGACTGGTTGTGCTAGACTGTGCCATATGTCAAAGAATTACAAGAGCATCAAAATTCTCTCAACTCCAACAGAGTACAATCACACTCTTCCATTTGAGTAAGAAGAGAGTTTAATCTTAGAGCTTGGATTACATTAGACTTCCCTTGTCTGACTGAAAGAAGCTTAAAAAATGCCACCTCTCACCTTTTTGCTGCAGGGTTTTTTCTTTGTCTTTGTTTAGAATGTCGCTAAACATTCTAATGGCGCTTTTTATTGTTGTTTTATACATGCATACATACATATATATATTTATATATGTGTAAAACAATCCAAAGATTTTGGCCAATCAGACACAGGTCAATAGTCAGGAAGTTTCTCACCAGGTATTTCTTGAATTTTCAGCACTAATATTTTCAGCCCGGTTATAGTGCTTACTACAACATTTGCATAATGTTTTCTATGATAAAATAATACAAGATAAAACAGCTTTAGAAGAAAACACATGAAAATTTAGTTCAGAAAGTAATAGCTCTCTTTAGAAATGGCTGTTCTCAGACCTTATTTTGTCTGCCACCAACAAAGGTTAGTCTTAATTTTTTCCCACATAAGAGTTTTAAGAGCAACTTATGGTTCACTTCAGGCAAAAAACCCCTCAAAATCACACAATTCCATCTGTCTGTGAGCAACGTGTAGGATGTGCCATATTGGATGGTTACTGATGGCACTGGAGGTGGTCTCTGCTGTTGCACTCCCTGAATCTCCAACACATCACTTAGACAGCTTTGCCTGTCCTGGTCTCTCCATGTTTAGAAGGAAGAGGTACTCCAGCCTGATCTCTGTATCACTGAAGTAAAAAACTAAGTTTTTGTCACTTTGGTCACTGCACTGCTAAGATTTCAGGCAGTTCTTGAGATATTTAAACTCTGCTTGTCACCATATCTCAGCAAGTAAACGAACTAACAGATGATCAACTTAAATATGCTCTGCCTATTCACAAAAAGAAAATGCACAGCATTTGGGAGGAAGAAAACAAACAGAAGTGGCACTGCAGTTTATTGGTCTGCTTTTGTCTAAGGCAAGAAATAATTACTCTCATTTAATAGGGTTAATTTAATTAATTTAAATCACCTCAGCGTTTTGAAGACCACTATCTGCAGTGTCATGAAAAGAGAGGGAAATAGTTTTGTCTATTTGTGTATTCTATATACCAACCCAATTCAATTCTGTCATTATAGACAGAATCCTACCTACTTTTTCCTTCTGAAATTAGACTAGAACAAGGGACCTCCTCATTTTAGGACAGCAATGAAGATAACAAGCCAAGAACAGAGTAAGATTTGAAAGTAGCAATTTCATACTTATGTCTTTGGGGGCATAATTGATAAGGAAAATAAATTTAGGTAGTGCTCAGTAGCCATGTTTTGCAGTCACAGTCTTTCACATATGTTGTCTTACATAAGGAGGTTTCCTAAATAGTTACTGGGGAAAGAATCAGGCAAAGTTCTCAATTCATAATTTGAAATAGATTAGTTTGTGACAAGATGAAGTTTGGAAACAAAACATTCGACCCCAATGCATAAACTTTCATTTCAATATTCACAAGACAAAAAAAAAAATTATCTCTGAATATACCATTCCTCTCTTTTTTCTATATATATGAAATGTATTTTGCATAAACAGGATATTCATTGCACATTCCTTTTCTTTTTCCTCCAAGTAGAGAAAATGGAATCACTTTCACACAGAAGAGGCAAAACCCTCTTTTGCTGTCATCATGCATCAAATTATTTTGGTTATGTTATTTTTAGTTGTTTCGAACAAAACATCCAAACTTCACTTCTGTAAACTGTAAAAGAAGTTTGAAGTCCATGTAACTTGAGTTAGTAACCTAAGTATAAATAAATATATTCTTCCATATTTGTGGAAAATAGGTCTACAGGTCTTTTTCTTTCTACTATAATTACTTATTAAACAGAATTTAAGATATCCTGATTTCCTATATTTTTATGGTAATAACTGCTTTGATAATACCAAGCACATTATTTATAAGCCTAGTGAATCTGAACGTGAAAGCATTCAGTTCTTCACATGACACAGTCATTATCACTAATCAACATTGGCACTGGGAAAACTTCAAAATGCACAAAAATACTTCTCTGACATTTTAAGCCTATCAAAGGAACACCATAGCTTCATGATTTTTAGATAAAACTTCCTTCCTGTGATTTTTATTTAGGAATTTTCTATTGAAGGATTGTATCAAATTGCTTCAAAAAAAAAAAAGGCAATTAATGCGGTATCAACTCTTTCTCTCCAGTGTGAAATAAAAAATGCAGCTTTAGAAAAGAAAGAATAATGCCAGCATTAATATTTCTCTCACTCCTGAAGGTTTCTCATTAGTTCCTTTGTGCTCAATTTTATATCACAGATTCACAGAATCACAGAATAATTTAGGTTGGAAAAGACCCTTAAAGATCATTAGGTTTGACTGTTAAACCAGCACTGCCAAGTCCACCACTAAATCATGTCCCCAAGTGCAACATCTACATGCCATTTAAATACCTCCAGAGACGGTGACTCCAGCACTTCCACAGGCAGCCTGTTCCAATGCTATTTTAGTGAAGAAATGTTTCCTAATATCTGATCTAAATCTCTTGTGGTGCAACTTGAACACATTTTCTCTCATCCTAATGCTAGTAACCTGGGAGAGGAGACCGCCCCCCATCTGGCTACAATCTCCTCCAGCTGCTGTCAATCAGCACCCCCAGGTCCTTTTCCCTTGGGCAGCTCTCCAGCCACTCTGCCCCCAGCCTGTAGTGCTGCAGGGGGTGGTTGTGACCCCGGTGGAGGACCCAGCACTTGGCCTTGCTGAATCTCACACAATTGCCCTCAGCCCATGGATCCAGCCTGCCCAGATCCCTCTGCAGAGCCTTCCTGCCCTGTAGCAGATCGACGCTCCAGCCCAACTTGGTGTCACCTGCAAAATGACTGAGGGTGCACTCGATCCATGTCAACAATGAACATATTAAACAGGGCTGTCCCCAGTACTGACCCTGGGAACACCACTTGTGACCAAACATCAACTGGATTTACCTCCATTCACCACCACTCTCTGGGCCCAGCCTTCCAGCCAGATTTTTTACCCAGTGAAGAGTGCACTTGTCCAAGCCATGATCAGCCAGTTTCCCCAGGAGAATGCTGTGGGAGACAGTGTCAAAGGCTTTACTACCATCCAGGTAATTCAACATCTCATCATTTCCTTTGTTAACTAAGCAGATTGCTATCTCATAGGAGGAGATGAGGTTAGTCAAGCAGGACCTGCCTTTCATAAGGCCATGCTGAATGGGTCTCTTCCTCTGGTAGTCCTGCATGTGCCACATGATGGCACATAAGATGACTTGCACCATGACCTTCCCCAGCACCAAGGTCAGGCTGACAGCCCTGTAGTTCCTCATAACTACCTTCCAGCTCTTCTTGTAGATGGGTGACACATTTACTAATCCCCAGACTCCTAGGACCTCCCTAGTTGGCCAGGACAGCTGGTAAGTGATTGAAAGCAGCTCAGTGAGCACTATTCCCAGCTCCCTCAGTAGCCTTGGGTGGATCCCATCTGACCCTACAGAACTGCATCTAAGTGGTGTAGCAGGTCACTGACCATTTTCCCTTGGATTATGGGGGCTTCATTCTGCTCCACATTCCTGTCTTCCAGCTCAGGGGGTTGCATACCTAGGGAACAACTGGTCTTACTATTAAAGACTGAGGCAAAGAAATTTTTAACCACCGCAACCTTTTTCCCATCCTTTATCACTATGTTTCCCCTGTGCCCACGAAGAGATGGAAGTTCTCCTTACCCCTCTGTTACACTCTGGTCCAGAAGCTTCAAACTCTCACCTGGTGTGCACCTTAGATTTCAAAAGATTTCACCCCCATGAACTCTTGAAAATTCTTTGATTCTCTGATACCTCGAGTTCATGTCTGGAGAAAAACTACAAATTTTTCTCTCGGAGATTTCTTTTAATTTGGTGAGAAAACAGGTGTTTTGGCAAAAAGGGTTTTACAAAATTAACATGCAACTTCCCAAAAGCATTACAGCAGATTACTGAGACTAGCAAGACAAAGCAATAAGGGAACCTCTGTTACACCCAGCAAACACAAACTCCATACATCTTAAGCGAGATACTTGCAACTTAGGTGAAATACAGAAAATAGGTGTTTAAGTTGCCCACAGGAGTAAAGGAAGAGAGATTAAGAGAAAAAAGAATAGAGGCAGAAAGAAAGGAGAGAGGTATATTTCCCACTCTGGAGGTCACACATTGACAGGCTAGGAGGGCAGAGGCCAAGGGGAGATAGAGACCAAATATCTTTGTGTATAGAGTCTGGCTGCTCCCCCTAGACGGGACCTCAGGCTCCCTGCCACTCACTGTCCCCCCAGGCAAAGTGAGCAGTGCCACAGCCACCCACAGGCTCTGGGGGAGTGCTGTGGGCAGGCCCCCAGGCGGCCTTACTGACTGACAGCCCAGCCCCATGGCTTTCCCTGCCATGTGCTCTGCATGGGCACAGCCGGGTTGGCTCCAGGTCTAAGCCTGGCCCTTCTTCCCCCCAACCAGCACACACGGGCAACATGGTTTATTCAACCCACCAGTCAAACAATCTGGTGAGATATGAATCCCATCTCTGACACACTCCTTTTGTGCCTAATGTATTTATAAAAGCATTTGGTTTTGTCGTTTATGGCAGTAGCCAGATTAGACTTTCCTTGGGCTTTGGCCCTTCTAATTTTCTCCGTGCATACTCTCACAACATCCTTGCAGTCCTCCTGAGTTGCCTGCCCCTTCTTCCAAAGGTCATAATTTATTTTTTTTTCATCCTTGAGTTCCATCTGAAGCGCTCTGTGCAGCCAGGCCAGTCTTCCATTTCAGGCAAGAATAGAGCTTAATCCTAGAGCTTGGATTAAACTGGACTTCCCTTGTCTGACTGAAATAAACTTACATTTTGGCACACTGGGATGGCCTTTTTCTGAGTCTGTGAGACTTCCTTCCTGAAGAATATCATAATACTTATCATAATACTTACGAGGTGGTGGTAGGAATACAAAGCATTTAAGAGACAGACACCATTACCTCTTATTTCAAATTATTGTATTTTGATTCTGAAGGGAAAATTAGGATGTGTTATTAAAAACATGGATTTCTTTTACCTATAACTCTGTCTCCTAGTGTGCTTCCTGTGTCAGATAAAGTATTGCTAGTCAAAAATTAAATGAATATATGTTGCACCTGAAGTTCATACATCTGAGTTATTAAGTTAGGAGGAAATAAAAGCAGTTAACAAAAAAAATATTTGAAATAATAGGTTGATTCAGAATTCCTGCCTCCATTCGTGAAGGGGATAAATAGGTACTGGTTTTACTTGTAAAGTTGTGTATCCAGGTCTGGGAAGTCATTTTTACTTAAGTCAGTCATACCAACCTCCATTTGTATTCAAAGGGACTCTGAACTCAGTAGATTCCTTCAAGGGATAAAGTTCTTAGAAGTTACTGAACAGGTTAACAGAATATTAAGATATAAGCACATTCACAAAAAAAAAAAAAAATCTTCCTTATTCCTTTATCAGGTACAATTTGGCATTTTTAAGTACTAGCTTACACAATACCAAAGAGGGCAATTTTCAGTTACTATCTCAGGCTATAAGTGTATAGAGATAAGTTATTTTTTCTGCCTTTCAATTTGTGAAGTCTAGTGTGCTTGCTCAGAGATTTGAAAGAGCTGAAACAGGTAGAGAATTTCTACCTGTTTTACATAGTAAACTAAAATAATGGAGAGTCTTCTGTAGCTGATTAGTTCAGGAAAGAAAAGCAGGAAGTTTTCAAAAAACAGAAAAATTTGACTTGTATTATATTTTTTAAAGGAAGATAGAAGAAAATAACAATATTGCAATGGCAGCATTGTTCCAAGAGGGAAAACAAAACACAACTCTTGAATAGAAGTGGGGGCTCTATTTTTTTGGATTCACACAAATAAAAATGCATGTTCTTCACTAGCTAGTAAAATGAAAAAAGTATAAAAATATTTTTATTGAAACTCATCTGTTTGCTTTAAGTTGTATGCAGGTGAGTGCTTTTTTGTGGTTTGTTTTTCTTTTTTTTTTAAATAAATGTTTGCTTTCATCGAGCATTAAGGGCTTCTGTGGTTTAGAATTCCACCCATGTTACTATCACTTGTATCTAGTCAAGGCATATAGAATAAGCAATGCCTCATTATAACTCCATTTCTGAATGATGTATTAATGGCTGCCATAAATGTGACAGAAATACATTAAGGATAGTTTTGTTTAAATTTGAAAAGCTGGAATCAGAAACGTGCTTTAGAAACTGCTCACACCTTACAAATCAGAAGTATTTTCTGAAGCCTGACCCATGTGTTCCTAAGGCACTGGTTTCAATGAAAGCTAAACTACTTTTCCCTTTAGGAATTAGTTTTAGAAACTTTAGGAAAACTACTGAGACTTAAATTTGAAAATTATATCCAGATTTTGTGAAGGCAGGTCATTACTTAATTGTGTATCTCTAGATTTCATGTTATTCCCGCATATAATGATAAGCACAGACACAGTTCTAGAGTTTATAATTGATTCAAGTATTTAACCTTAAAGACCTTGGTCAAATTTGAATATATTTCCCAATTATATACACAATATTAAATTTAGGATTTCATTACGTTATGCATAATACTATTTTACTGTATCATATGAAATTTCCCACACTGAAACCAGAACATCTACATTAAATTTTGCTGAATTTAAAATGAGGCAAGTACATTGTATTGGTCATTATAACACTATTACATTAAAAAAAAAAAATCAAGATTATGACCTGTTAGTCTGTTAAAAGCCAAACATGTCTCTTCATACCCTTAGTTTTAACCTTCTTGGACATCTTGCCCTATAGGCTGCCTTCCTCATTGCCTAGAGTTTCTTTGCCTCTCCATTTATGAAGTTGATTTGCTGTTAGAATATTCACTTGATTCTCTTTCAGACCTTGTAACAAACAGGGAAATACCACCTCATTGCTGGTCAAACATCAAAACACTAGGAAAGAGCCACCCAACAGCTGCAATCCTAGAGATGGACTGCCCTCATATACACTGTGTATGCTCTTAACCCCACAGTCTCTCCTAGAGTGACATTAGCACACATACACGAGGAATAAGTTGGATGCTAAGTATTTTATCATTAAGAAATTCAAAGTCTGTTACATCCATTCAGTTGCAAGAATGTAATTTTTGCTAGGTTTTATGTCTAGTTCTTTGTAAATATCAAATATCAGCATCCCTAAGTTAAGTGTTTAAGAATAATCACTACCAGTCATATACTCCAGTTTAATGAGACCCCTTAAAGCAATAACTACCTACATTCAAAACCAAAGACAGACAAGGATGTGGATATATATTCAATCTATTTCTGCACTTATTAGCAAGTAGAAATAAGCTCATGCATATATGACAAAGACAGCACTTTCCAGAGGTGTCCAAGTCCTTAAACAGAAAAGGGTATCCTTTCTTTAATGGTAAACTATGTTAAAGCATTTAAATGACATGCACAATGCATAAGGAAATTCAGGTACCGAAAACACGCTGAGAACATTTCTTACCTTCGGTGTTTCCTTTTGCTTTCTTGGGTATCTAAAACACAACCCCCATCCTGATGTTGTAGTTTACCAGCACTTCTAATCCACTCCATATGTGAAGCTGCAACCAGGAGTCTATGTCTGTCCAAAATTCAGATGGATAAACAGACCTTTAGAGAACGGTTTATTTTAGAAGGCAGCCAAAGAACACATTAGTGTCACCCCTGACCTTTATATGAAGTAGCCTGAAGAAGCGAAAAGCTACTTCGCATGCTTTCCTTTCACCACCATCTCTCATGTTGACCTTTCAGCAGTCCTGTCACAGTAGGAAGATCCAGGGAAGGCTAAGCTGAAGACACAACCCATACTGTTTCTTTCAATAAGCAGCAAGAAGAAACTATTAACAAAATTAGATTGCAAGCACAATAAAGGAGAGCATACTATTCCAGACTGGTAATAGATTTTGTTTCCGGTTTGCCAGGATTATGTCCTATCTTTTGCCAAAGGCTGCTGAGGCAGGTGGAATTACAGATGCAGAAAACAAAGTCCTGCTCATCATGGGGTCTTCTTTCTTGATTTATCTGTTCTACAGGACCTCAGCTTCAATAGGAGAAGCTAAATTATCATTTGTCAATTTCAATCAAGGTTATAATTTAGATTTGGGAGATATAAATAGAAGTTCTAAATCCTACACTCTTATTCCAATGCACCTGTTATAAATTAAACAGACAAAAGTCCTAAGCTTTAGCATAGTGACTTATCCTTGGAGAGACTCAAAACCCAGCTATGTCCTCAGCAGCCTTCTCTAGGTAACCATGCTTAAAGATGCTCCAGATTTCCCCTCCAAAATCAACCATTCTGTGAATTTACTTACTGCCTTCTTGTCAGAGCAAGTAAAAAGTTTCAGCAACCACAATAAAACCAGTGGACAATCAACCAGCCTGTCCTTTCTGCTTGCAAAGCAAATTCCAAGATAAGCTGAACCAATGACCATTGTCCTTCCCTGGCTCTGAACCTGTCTCTTGGACAGCATCACAACCAAGTTTGCTTCCCAGTACTGTGGTATCACTCACCCTGTGTGTGAAGGTCACAGCACAGAACACACATGCAGTATTTGCTGGGCTTCTAATTTATTTAAACATATTTATGAAGATAATCCTTTACATGTGATTGCTGAGTGTGCAGAAGGAATATAGGATGAAGAAAAATTCAGAAAGCAGTGTTCCCAAAAAAGGGGAAGAATGGCCTGATACTGCTAAGCATAAACACTGATAACATGCATTACCTATAACCAAGTGGCAATGCAGGAACAATTCTCCCTTCTTTCTTTCTTCCCATGCCTGAAGAGGATGTAACTGCTTTTTATATTTTATCATTTTTTCTGTGCTTCCATCAAAAATGTGGTATTTCACATATTTGTTATTTTCTTTGCTGTTCCCTAAAAACACTTTGGCACATCTTGAACTTACATTCTTTTAATGACCAGTAATTTACCATTTGTGGTTTAGGTTTGTACTCTTGGTGCTGCTGATATTGTCCTGAACTTGTGCTCTCAAGGCTTTTGCTATCATCCTGTGGCTGTGCTCTCATCAGACCTTGCTATAGCATGAATGAGAGGTGAACTCCTGATTTTCAGCCAATTTCTCCTCCTTACTTTATGACTTGGTTTAGTTGACAAGGCGGTGTTTGGTCAAAGGTTGGACTCAATGATCTTGCAGCTCTCTTCCAACCCTAATGATTCTATGATTCTATGACTGTGAGGCACATTTCCCAAAGCATCTGAGGAATGGCAGCTCACAGCTTCTTACAGTAAGAACACAGAGTAAGGGGGAGAACTCCACTTTCCTACAAAATCAACCTTTCTAATTTATGCTGTTGTACTTACAGTTGAATAGCAGTGTCAAGTACTAACTCACCCATAACTAGGAACTGTCCATTGCCTAAATGGTATTGGTAATAAATATTAATTCACTAGAGAGATCACAGTGATTGTTACAGACTCCAGAGCCAAGGTAATGGAAACCACAGTCTGGTTTTACAATATAAAAACTCTGAATGCTTCACAGGTCAGATATTACTTCTAATCCATCTTCCAAATGTTGTAAAAAATGTTTATATTGATGGCCAAAACATGTTCCTCCCTAATACACATTTAATTGAGTTATATAAGTCATACACCAATAACAGATGCTTTTATCCCATTTTGTAGAATCACAGAATGCCTTGGGTTAGAAGGGACCTTAAAAGTTATCTACTTTCAACCCCTCTGAGGTGGGCACGGACACCTTCCACTAGACCAGGTGGCTCAGAGCTCCATCCAACCTGGTCTTAAACACTTCCAGGGATGGGGCAGCCACAGTTTCTCTGAGCCATGTGTTCCAATGCCTCACCAGCCTCACAGTAAAGAATTTCTTCCTAATACCTAACCTAAACCCACTGAGTTTGAAGCCATTCCCGCTTGTCCTGTCACTTCAGGCTCTTGTAAATAGTCTCTCTCCTTTTTTTTCCTGTAGGCTCCCTCCAGGTACTTGAAGGCCTCAAATAAGTCACCCCAGAGCCTCCTCTTTTCCAGACTGAACAAACCCAATTCTCTTAGACTGTCTTTTTTTTTTTTTCCCCTTTCATCTAAGAGCTACTCTCACAAGTTCAAGCCCCACACCACTAGCCAGCCTAGTTAGTAAATCCTGGTAGCACAGGCGCATGAAAATAATCGTTGATGCTCAGCTCTACGGGCAGAGTGTTTGTGAACACACCAAACCAGAAGCGCTCACCTTGTACAGACCCCTGCACCACAAAGTCCCTCAAGATAAGAAACTGGCTGTGCCAATGACCTGCTGTGACCTCTGCACACCCAAGTTCTGACTAAGCCCCAGTTTAAAAGTGTGCTGCTGTGGAAAGACTGGCCAGTAATATATTTGTAATGTCGGGTAGCAAGTCTCATGTATTAAGAGACTTACAATCTCCTTACTGCAAAATGCAGTAGTGTGATTCAGATTAAGATATCTTTAGTACATCATTAAAAGAACTGTCTAGCAGTTCCTTTCTTCTCACAACAGCTACAACATAACATATAGTAGTCTAGTTTCCCAATATGATTCTTTAGCTTGTATTCTTTGCCTGTATATCTTTATGTAAAAAACCCTCACGTTTTCTTTGATTGCTCTGCTTTCGCTAAATTAGGACGCCTTGCAGAGAGTCTTGGGAAAAATAATGCTCCTTGATTAAATACTTTTAAGACGCATAAATAACTATTGTCACAATGAACACATTATAGATCAGAAATTACCATCACGTAATATCTCAGCCCGTTGCATTGTACTCCATACAGTACGGAGCAGATCATGTCCTAAAAGTGAAATTATGTTATTAATAGGAGAAGATTAGAGACAGTGAAAAGACTGGGGCTTAACCCTGAAAATAACTTTTTCATCATTTCTCAGGAAGGAGATTCTACTCACTCTGAAATTAAAAATATATTGACTTCAGCATTAAGAAGATCAAGCACTAATAAACAAATCAATATATCCACCTACCCTTTCAGTTCTCCCTTATTCTCAGCTTTAGAAAAAATCTGATCCAATTTGAACACAGAAGCACAAATCACTGCAATGTATCATGTACCTTTTGTTGCTCAGAAAGAGCACCACACACTCAATTTCCCATTTTTGAGATACAAGAACACACAAATGTTGTTCTAAACAAACACATTCCTGTGCCAGATACTGTATAACACTATGAAACAAACCTGAACTCAGCTACCCAAACAGGTTTTACAGGTGAGATAGTCTGGATAGAATCAGCAATCAAAAGTAATTGAGACATAAGTGAATATAGGTTAAAGTGACAGAATAAATTAGTCAGAATAAAGCAGTGTGAAACTACTGATAGCAAAGAGAATATGAGCACCAGGGGTATCAAGGCTGAAATCTTGTGCAACTTGAATTGGCTTATGCTTGTTCAAAAATTCTGAATATCATCCTCAGTGTATTTATCAATAAACTGAACAGATTCAGATCTTGTTACCCGTGCTTAAGATACATATATTAAATTCTTGTGATATCTGTTTTCAGAATTATTTAATCCATTAAATACAACACAAAAAAGTTAGTTAAGTCTTAATATAGACTACATAAGCTTTTGATTGCCTCTTCAAACAAACTCTAACAGGATACTTTACAGTCAATGTATCCTCCTTGTTAGCACATAGCATTGATATGTACTACAGCATTATGCATGACAATACTTAAGTATATTTAAAATAGAAATAGGTCGTTATGCTTTATTGGAAAAACATCTGTTTCTTCTCTTCTTCATGACCCACTTACTTTATAAAATTATTATCAAATACTCTGATTTTCTGCAAAGATTCCAGATGCTCATAACTCATGTAGCTTGTGTACAATTTAAAAACTTTAATAACCTGTTCCATCATGAACGTGAAATCTAAACATTTTACGTGTCCATACATCAGTGTAATCATTAGATAATAATGCTTTAGCACTGTATTATTGATTGACAGAAAGCAATATAAGAAATGAGATAATAATAAAGGATAATTTGTTCCTGAATGCAGTTTACAATGTAGCAGAACCTTGCTTTGATTATTGTAAGAATAGCTTGCCTCTCCCTAGTAAGACGCAATGCAGTAATATCATTCCCACAAGGAATACAAAAGAAATCCATGTTCTCCATATTGTCCTGGTTCACATGTGAACAAAAGACCAGAACGCTAGCTGCATTTACAGCACAACATGCAGAAAAGAGTAACAAGAAGTACACAACATTTTAAAAGTCACACACAGAAGCACCAAGGTGAGTTCAGGTACTCTGGGCTTTAGGCGAAATCCAGTAGAATTACTCCTATTACATACAGACACGTGTATATACATACACACATATGCAGGTATGGATGTGTGCATATGCACACTATGGGCATTCTGATCATCAAATCTGATCTTCCATCATCACAGACAGTCATTTATTGTGATTAGTCTGGAGTCTACAAAGAACCAGTGTAATCTGTATTTTTTTGTCCTCCCTAAAGTCTCTTTCTTAGGATTCTTTAGTATTTTTAGTTAAGAAATGACAGCATGAGGTTTCTGTCAGTTACTCATGCTTTCTGATTCATAACCTTTTTAACTCTGAAGAAGGTGAGGTTAGTACAGAAGTTCTGACAGCTGTTAGTGGGTAGGGAGGTTTAGGGCTTGTGATATTGAGCAGATACTCCATATTACCTGTGAGAGAGAAAGTATTCTGAGGGGGAAAAAAATAAACATCTATATCTTTTTGTTAATATCTATCTACTTTGAACATCTGGAAATTTTACACTGTAAGGACTTCATGTCAGAGTAGTAAAAGGCTTTCTTTGAGCCCCTGTGTTTACCACAGATTCACGTGACAACTAAGGAAGATGGAAGTACTACGGACAAAAATAATCATTAGTTTATTACTAATAATTCATCATCTCTAATTCTTTCTACTGTCTGCTGATAACTACACAGAGAAAATTTTCACCCTCACTGAAAGTGCCAAAATCTGTATCAGAAATACAGATGGTGTGGTGTAAGAAGGGTTATGACTATTAATGATAAAATTCTTCAGTCCTTTTGGACAAAACCCATGGGTTACCACTTGTCCTGCTGATAGCTTTCAAAGTAAGTATTTTTATTCAACAGAAGGGTACCCACATGCAATATCCAAACCCATGCATTTCCTATTCAGTGAATGAACTGAGGTTGATATAATTAGGAGATGAACACCAAATGTTTCTTAAGTTGTTCACCCCTCCTAGCCAAGATGTGGAATTTTCCTCACCCCACAAGCATAAATCAGCTGCTGCCTCTGTTCAACAGAATATTCTTACATGGGGATGCTGGAAACAATTTAAGCTGTAACAGAATAGAGAAAATTAAGGAGTGGGGGAGGGAGAGGGCAGGGTACATTCTGGATGACTGAAAATATAGTTCATTGTTCGACTCTGCACACAAAATAAACCAAATTTCATTCACTCATAAATATCCCCGTCATGAAATACAATTACCATCCCATCTTGCCTCTTTAACCTCTCATTGTGAGCCAGTTCTTTGAAACTGTCTTGGTATAATGGCAGGTTTTCTTTTTGGTGTGATTGCAAACGCACTGAATGTAGTTTCTGTCAAGTGATAGAAAGAATGACTCAACTTTAGTCTTGAACTACATGGGAATTGGTTTCAGAAGAAATGGTGGGGGAAGGGATCATTATATAGAGAATCAGAGAAACCAGGTTAAAAGGTATAGCCTAGATGCTCCTAGGTATTTGGAAAAGCCTGCATAGAGTGTCTCCCTTACCTCCTAAGCAGGCAGTTAGAAAAATAATGAAATTGCTAGGGTTAATTTTCTATTTAATAAAGAACATAACAAATTTTCAGGTTTTTCTCCACTCCCCATATCACACTAGAAATTCTTTCCACATATCATAAGAAATTAAGGGCATTTTTTCCTATCCAATGACTGTGTACAACATGAGGTTCAAAAATATCTAGGCTCGCCTATGCACTTGTTTGTTAAAATTTCTTAGGTATTCAAACCCCCTTGTCTTCTCTGTTCTAGTCTTTATTCTAACTACTGATTTTCTTTTGTTTTAAACTCTTTTAAACTAGTTTAAAAAGCACACAGCTTACCTTTTTCAAATTTACAACAACTACATTTGACATGATACACACAGTGCTAAAATAGTTTTACTTTTCATAACTTTATCTTTCTTAGTCTCTCCATTTGTCTACAAAGTGCTTACAACAAAGCAGAATGAAAGTTTTCTGAAATGTTAAGCTTGCAACTGAAGTAGACAATACCTCTGATTTTATTTTCATCCAGGCATAAAATTTAAAACAAGTAGATCATGTAAATGAAGAAGAAACTGCCAATTGTTACTCTGTGTTCAATACTCAGGTTTCAGATTTGCACTTGGAATAACCCACAGTATAGTATCATTCAGTGTACCATAACTTGAAAGTCAGTGTGATACAACAGGAATGTGATTCTGTATATTTGCCAAATTTCATCATCCTGAAATAGTTCATCAAACATGTTCACTTTCATATATATATTACACACAAACTCTTTAAAATTTATACTCTTTGAGAAAAGATTGTCTTATTTTGGAAAATACCCCAAGCCTGGTGACGTTTTTTTTTTTTTACAGGAATGTTGCTGCTACTGTAGGGGGAGGAAAGCATCACAAACTTTCTGAAATGGTGCAGAACACAGAAGTACTCCATTACCCTCCTACGAGGTATTCCATGATCAGCTCAGGCCAGTGAGAGGCATTTTCACTACTTCTGGTTTCTGGAGTACCAGCTTCCAAATTGGCTCATAAATCATCTCCTGGGGACACTCTTAGGATTGTTCAGACAAGGTGCTGAAGAGGGAGGCAGTCATTAAAATGGAATCAATTTCCCCCAGAACTGGTATATAGAGAACCAAGCACCGTTCAGAGTTTTCTGTTATTGTGAAATCACTCAACCTACATTCAAGTAAAAGCTCAAGGTTTTGTTTACAGTATCCAGAAAGAGAAAACCGACACATGTTTATCTAAACCACGGCTGAAAAAGCAAAAAGACTGTGAATAACAGATTTACTCTACATTTAACACCAAGTGGCTAAGCCTGCACTACTTGACTTGTTGTAGAAGGATTTCCTGACACAGCCACAAACTGTTCTGCGAAAAAAAATCCACATTTATACATCATCAACAGTGTTTACTCTGTGAATACACCAGCTTTTACAGTTAATTTCCTTTTAGTATTCTGCACAGGGTTTAAAGTGACTTAATCTTTCCCTTACTCCAAATAAAATAAAATGTAAAAAGTCAAACTTACTGAGGAAATATTTTTCCCTTTCCCTAACATACAAATTAAACAAATTCCTTGGTGGTGCAAATGTTTATCAGATCAAGTGTCATCCCCAGTACCCAACTGTACTCCAACAGCTGCTTACAACAACACAGTCCTAGTCTCTCATCATTCCCTATATTCCCTGTCTCCAGTGGGGGCTATATTTCGTGTTTGTATTTTCACAAAAATACTGGTAAAAACTTGTCAGAGTTTAAAGGTATCTAGTTCAAGCTCCTGAGATGAAATATTAACCACTTCAAAATAACAGAGGCTTGGGGGTAACCACACACATTCACTATCAAGAGATACTGTAACAGATATTTTGAAGTCAGTCACTTGAAAATACCAAAGATTTCAAAAGAAAAGTCATTCAGCTAACTAAGACTGGAACATTTATTTTAGAAAGGTCAATAATGTTCAGGTTTTGCCCTCCATGATTCAAGAAATTCCATAAAAGAAAACATTTTCCAATTTTCCCTGGATTCTGGAAGAAATTTTCACTCTATTTTGATTTGCACTGATGTAATATTCCTCCTGGAAATGTGAAACCTCATTTTCTTTTCAGATATGAGAAGTATAAACAAATACCATCTGTAGTCATTGAAAAAGAGATACATTCATATACATATGAATTCATACACATTCCCATTATGCAGAAGGGGATAAACATAGTTAAAAAGTGGAGAAAATTTTGAGTTTCCCTAATTATATTTAGTTCCTGTTCATCTGTGCTGGACAGATTTGTTCACATCCAGGATCATAGCATCATCACAGAATGGTTTGGATTGGAAAGGGCATTAAAGTCCATCATGTTCCAACCCACTGCCATGCACAGGGACACCTTTTACTAGACCAGTCCAGCCTTGAACACTTCCAGGGATGGGGCACCCACAGCTTCTCTGGGAAACCTGTGCCAGTGCCTCACTACCTTCACAGGGAAGAATGTCTTCTTAATATCTAATCTAAATCTACTCTCTTTCAGTTTGAAGCCATTCCCCCTTGTCCTGTCACTACAGGCCCTCATAAAAGTCTCTCTCCATCTTTCCTGTAGGCTCCCTTCAAGTGCTGGAAGGCCACATTTAGGTCACCTCAGAGCCTTCTCTTTTCCAGGCTGAACAACCCCCATTCTCTCAGCCTTTCCTCATAGCAGAGGTGCTCCATCCCTCTGATCATCTTCATGGCCTCCTCTGGACTCACTCCAACAGGTCCACGTAATTCCTGTGCTGGGGACCCCAGAGCTGGAGGCAGCACTGCTGGTGGGGTCTCACCAGAGCAGAGGGGCAGAATCCCCTCCCTTGACCTTGGGAGAACCAAGGAAGCAAAAGTCATGGTGAGAAGACAATACTATTTATTCTCTGTGGACAAGACATTAATGTTTCCAAAGATGTCTTATAGATGATGGTACAATGTCCAAAGCAATTTTTTCATTGCTTTGTGTTATGCTGATGCCATGAACAATGAATTAGGGGGGTTATTTCTGCTCACGAAAAAGGCTTAATTACCGTTATTGCAGATTTTCAGTGTGGATGTACTCTTGCATTGCAGCACCAACACATTACCTCAACAAAAAGAAAAAAGTAACTGTAGGTATGAGAAATTACATCTAAGTGAAAGTACTGTATACAATCTTTTCTTCCAGAATTAAGAATTCCTTCATCTATACCAAAGGAACATTGCAATAGTGGTACAAAACCCAACAAATAACCCATTTTGTTCCAAATATGTAAAACCTTTTCTATTTAGCAAATCTTGCAAGATAGTTTGTGTGCCACTTTGTGGCTTTTGTCATCTAGTGACCACCACTGCCAACAAGTCTGGATTTTTATATCTTTTGACATGATATGGGCACTTTGAGGACATGTTTACTGCATTTCAAAGCACTGTGTGAATTATTTCGGTTCACATTTATGTATTTATTGTCTGACATGAAAATTATGTTGCAATGAAACAAATCAATCCTAAATTAGGTTTTCAATAAATTTAGGTGTATGTGAAGCTACTGGGAGAGCAAAACTGTGCTTGTTACCCATATGAAATATTGGAATGTTAATAAATAGTTTTTCACATAACAGTAAAATATTACACACAAGATTATATGTATAAATGTATTAAATTATATAAGCTACATATTTAATTATATAAATATAAATATATAATATGTATTGGTATAATATATTATATATAATTATATTTAATTATACATAATTATATATTTTATAAATATATAAAATTCTGTGTTTTTTTAATAATAGATCTCACAATTAAAACTTACAGATGAGTTTTCATCATCTGTTCTGAAAATGTGTATGAATTATATCTTACCAAAAGGTTTTAGAGAGTTTTACTCTAGAAAATAGCATTTCATAGTGAATTTTAAATCATTATGGTCATTTACTGATATAGTGGAAAACAAGTATCAGACAAAAGCCATCATTTTAAATAGTTACAATACTGCATGATACCACAGACTAGCAGGAACCAGAGCAGGTCATTCCTAGGTTACCTACCTCCAATCTGACTGATGAAGACCCATCCTGCGTAGGATATAAAATGAGGTTAGAAATAAAATCTAATGGCCTCCTTCAAGAAAGCTGCTGTCCCTGCTCCCCGGCTGCTTCGGGCAGGGGCTGCCCAGCGAGCTATGTGCCAGGCACAGGGATGTTCAAGGAACTGGGGTGCCATAGTCAATCAGAAAAAGATCACAGGACAACTGATGAAGTTCAAGGACAGTGGTAGCTTCAAGCAGCTATCACCATTTATTAAGGGTGGTTCGCTCTATTTATATGTTAGGTAGGGAAGGATCTAGAAAGAGGGGAGGAGCATAGGACTGACAGAGGTCATAACCAATCAGGGAAGGAAAGAGGGAACATGGGACTAATAGGGACCAAGAAGGGAAACACCTGCATTGCAGCAAATCTCGACCAATGAGAAAATAGGGGATAAAAGTGAGGGGGAAAATGGTGTAAAACTTGGTAAAACCACGGGTACAATACATTCAGTGTATGCATTAACAGTTTCTATAATAGTCTCCTTCGGTTAACAGTCTCTGTTCGGATATGGTGGCAATGTAACACTGCACAGCATGTTCTCATCTGCTGTTGCCTCAGCCAGTGTCCTTCATAGCTGCTGTTTCCAAACGAGAAATTTCTCCCCTTCACCACAGGTGCCTTCTACACCGGGGGATTTGCCAGACACTTGCCCAGAAGGGTCTGAGCTCAGGGACCTCTGGGGACACAGGCTTGTTGTGGAGTTCCATTGGCACCCCTGGGAGCCTGTCCCCTGCACCCGACAGCCCGGGGATCCCACAGCCCTGCAGCTCCCAGCACGGCATTCCCCAGGGACTCTCTGCAGCACCCACAGCTCCCACACCCTGCACCCACCTCTAGGCACCCTGCCCTCATGGGGCCCATGGCACCCCGGCACCAGCACCCTCACAGAAAAGACCCCACTCCCTCCCCACCACAGCCTGCACTGCCCCCTCCACACATCCCCAAGAGAGGAGGACATAGCCCAGTCCCCACTGCCAGCAGCAGGAACCTGGGCAGGGGAAAGATTGTTTTGCTTGGCTTTAGTCTCTTGAAGGGCACAGCGTAGTGCCATGAGGATGGGAAGCAAAGCCCAGAGCACTTGGAGGTTCAAAGCCTTAAACATCAGCCTCTCCAACTCCAAAAGCTTCTCCTCAGATCCTGACTGTAGCACTTCCCAAGACTATCATGGCCTTCGGGAAATCAACTGGAGTTTTGCATCCCTGCAGCCTGATCCCAGCTCTTGCCCCAGGAGTCCTCTTGGCTCTAGCAGGAAGGGGAGCAGGAGGTTTCCTGCCTGCTTTGGTGGCACCGCTGCAGGGGCCGGTCATGTCAGACCCCTCTCTCTGCTGGTGACAGCTTTGCTCTTGGGGACACTGCTCTGCACCAGCCCATGAACACCAGGAGTGCCCAGTGCGGGACCTCCGCAATCGGGACCCCTCTGTGCACAGGTCCCTCCAGACAAACCTGGGGGGGCCATGCCAGCACCCCCAGATACCTCCAGCCCCGGGAACCCGGAGCAAGTGGAAACCACAGCACTGCAAATGCTGCAAGGGCCCAAAGCAAATACAAAGAGAGTTGAGGTGCGAAAAACAAAGAGTATTTATTTACAGAAGAGCAGCAAAACCAACGAACTACAGAACGTATTTACATTATAAGAATCTTTATAAAAACAGCCACCTACAAAACATATTTACAATTCAACTTATCTAAGAGCAAAAAGTCTATCCAACGTATTTACAGGAGGAAAATGAAACAACAACAACTAAAACATATGTACAAGGGTCAATTTCCTCTCCGGCATGTTCGTCAGTCCTGGAAGAAAAGCAAGGGAACAGTCATTCCAGTCAGGCCCTGCTGGGTGTTCCATGTGCCACCAGCCTGGGAGCTGCTGGGCAGAGTGGGCCTCTGCCACCAGGACTGAGCCTGGCTGGGGATGGGAGCCGGGCCCCATGTGGTGGGACAGGGGTCATGTGGCCCAAAGCAGGCACAGGGCAGGGCAGGGGTGGTGGCTGTGCCACCAGAATCCAGGGATGTGGCACTGTGCCCCTGAGGGAGGTCACCCAGCGCAGCCTTGCCCCAGCCTGGCAGCAAGAGACCCACTCTCCCTGTGGGCAGGGAATGGGGCAAACATGCCTGTCCTGCTGCTGGAGGGTCTGTCCTCATCCCAAAATCATCTCCTCCTCCTCATCATGCTGATCGACATCCATCTCCTCCAGATCCTCTTCCAAATCGATCTCCATCTCCTCCACAACATCTTCTAAGTCGACCTCCATCATCTCTTCTGTAGCCACTACCATGTCAACTTCCATCTCCTCTTCCGTGTCTCTCACAACCTGCATCAGGTGGCACAACCTCAGAGAGGGGTCCCTGTCCCACACCATCCCCACAGTTCTCCGTCTCACTTGGGCAGGCGTGGGGGCCCAGCTCCATGGAATGGCAGTGTACCTTCTTTGGGATGAGGGTGCCCATCCTGCAAGAGTGGATGCCAAGCTCCAGACAGTAGGTGGAGTTCAGGACTGGCGGGTGTAGCAGGAGCAGCTGACGAGGGCGCGCTGGCACAGCCGAACGTAGCGCTGGCAGCAGGCGAGTGGCTGTGCTGTGCTCATCGCCGGGTGCTCGCAGTTCCAGCTGGAATATGGGCTCTGGGAGCTGGGATGTCACAGGAGGCCCAGGGTCACTCCAGTGTGGGTGATGGGGACCACGGAATGATGGAATCGTGGGATGGTTGGGCTTGGAAGGGATCCTAAAAATCTTCTCCTTCCAACCTGACCAGCCTTCCATCAGACCAGGTTGCTCTGGGGCCCGTCCAACTGAGCCTTGAATGTTGCCTGGGATGGGGCATCCACAGCCTCTCTGGACAACCTGTGCCACTGCCTCACCACCTCCAATAAAGACTCTTTTCCTAACATCCAGTCTAACCCTACCCTCTTTCAGTCTGAACCCATCCCCCTTTGTCCTGTGACTACAGTTCCTGATGAAGAGTCTCTCTCTGGCTTCCTTGGAGGTCCCTTCACAGACTGGAAGGTTGCTCTGAGGCCTCCACACCATCCACTCCCAGGCTTGGGAAGAGCCCCAACTTTCTTAGCCTGTCTCCATAGGGGAGTTGCTCTAGTCCCCTTTGCAACTTTGTGGTCTCCTTTGGATTTGCTCCAACAGTTCCACGGACTTCTTATGATGAGGACCCCACTGCTGGGGGCAGCACTGGAGGCGGGGTCTCCTGAGAGCGGAGCAGAGCAGCAGAGTCGTCCCCCCACCCTGCTGCCCACAGTGCTGGGGATGAGCCCTGGACACGGGAGGTTGCTGGGCTGTGAGTGCACATGCCAGGGCATGTTGAGATGGAGGTCTGAGGCTGGTGTTTTGCTGTTGTTCTCTGTGGGCTGCACACAAGCATCACACACCCGTCTCCTCACCAGCCACTGATGATTTTCTGCGTTCATAACACAGGTCACAAACCAACTCCAGCCCTGCTGCTTCTTTTGGAGCCTCACAGTTAGATCAGAAACGCGCTGGGAAAATTCCTAAGTTCCTGATGAAAAGTCCCTCTCTGGTTTTCCTGGAGGCCCCATCACAGACTGGAAGGTTGCTCTGAGGTCTCCACACAACCTTCTCTTCTCCAGGCTGAACAGCCCCAGCTTTCTCATCTTGTCTTCATAGGGGACGTACTCTTAGTCCCCTTTGCAACTTTGTGGCCTCCTCTGGATTTGCTTCAATAGTTCCATGGACTTCTTATTTTAGTGACCCCAGCCATTCTGAACTTGTGACATTTATGTGCTTAAAGTCTATAGCACTGTCAGTGAAGGAAGCTATGTAAAGAAGAAAAGAGCAGCATTATCAGCAAAACTTATGATACTCATTAAGTCTTTTGATTAGCATAGGTGAATTTAACTGCTCTTCAGAGCCTGGAAGATAAATCGTAAAACCTGAATACAAAATTAACAAGATCACCTCAAGAAACTGTTGGCTCCTTGTTGACATCCCTGAAAATAAAATGGGGATTCATCAGTTTTGAGTAACGAATTTACCATCTGTGCTTATCCTAAACTACTTCTGATAGAATGTCTGAACTTCATAAATATTCCTGGGTAAGCAACTCTCATGTTTTCCCACATAAGAGAACAGATAAATATTCACAACTCCATTTTTCTAATACAGAAGTAGTTAAAGTAGTCAGCTAGACTAAAAGCATATTTCAGATCAGGAAACCTTGCTTAGATTCATAGAAAAGATCTCTAGTTTGCTGTATGAAATCAAAGGGGATACCATTTGCTTCTTAATCTGCTTAGATAAAGTATTATTCAGAACCTATCTCTGTTTTTTATCCATTTCTGAGGTGCACATTCTTTGTCTGACATCCTCCCTTGTATATACAGCTCCAGTCATTTGAATGGCTGAACCCTTTAACACCTCTAAAGAGAAAGCAATAGCCAGTGCAAAGGATGCAAGAGTTTAACAATGAACTTATTAAAACCTTTTCTTTTGGTATAAAACCAAGGAGGCCAGTGAAAAAAAAAAACCCAAATGTTATAATGATTCACCTTGGTTTTTAACTTTCCATGAAGGCCAGGTTGGATGGAGCTCTGAGCAACCCAGTCTAGTGAAAGATGTCCCTATCCATTGTAGGGGAGTTGGAACTAGATAATATTTGAAGTCCCTTCCATTCTTTTCTTCTATGATTCTTTGATTCTGGAGCCTTTATACTATCTCGTCAGAAGTCAGAGCCCCTCCTTAGTGTTCTCCAACTCTGAAAAAGGCATTTCACCTGAGAAACATCATCTCTTAAATCTGTTGGTGGCCATTTACATCCAGCTTTAAATACTAGGCTTTTTTCCATCGTAAGAAGCTCTAATGAATGTGCTGGCACATAGCATAACTGTTCTGCTGGTAAACCTCAGTGCCTCCCAAGGTGAGATTACTCGGATGTGATAGGAAGGACATCAGTCTGTTGAAGTGAGTCCAAACGAGGCCACAAAGATGATTAGTGAGATGGAGCACCTCTGCTACGAAGAAAGACTGAGAGAATTGGGATTGTTCAGCCAGGAAAAGAGAAGGCTTTGGGGTGATCTAATTGCAGCCTTCCAGTACCTCAAGGGAGCCTATAGGAAAGATGAAGAAAGACTATTTACAAGGGCCTGTAGCAACAAGACAAGGGGGAATGGCTTCAAACTGAAAGAGAGTATGGCTAGATTAGATATTAGAAAGAAATTCTTCCCTGTGAGGGTAGTGAGGCACTGGCACACACTGGCTTCTCTTTCCCAGAGAAGCTCTGGTTGCCCCATCCCTGGAAGGGTTCAAGGCCAGGACGGATGGGGCTCTGAGCAACTTGGTCTAGTGAAAGTGTCCCTGCCCATGGCAGTGGATTGGAACAAGATGGTCTTTAAGTCTCTTCCAACCCAAACCATTCTATGATAACTTTTGATGGCCTTCTTAAGGATTCATCCCATAAGCCCAAGTTTTTGCCAGGAGAGCAAGACACGTTCCCTGAACTACAGGTTGCATTGCTAAAAAAAGTGATTGAGGTACTCATTATTTCTGAAAGGAGATACAAAGGTGAAGTTTCAATTAAATATGAAGACAACATTGCAAGTTCCTTCTGCTTTGAACAATGTTGCTTGGAATGCAAATCACTGTTCTTTGACAAATGCAAAGCCCACATTTTCAACACAGCCAAAAAAAAAGCTACTCTACAGGGGTGCTGTATTGCAGAAAAAGATGGTCTGGGATCTTCTCAGATGACAAAGGGAGTTGGCCAAGTATTTACAATCACAACAGAGTACCCTGGATAAAGAAAAGAAATAATTACTAACTAAAGCTTGAAACAGCAGAGGAGTGCATTATCACTGTTCAATTCCTCTCTTCCAGAGTATAACTTCTACTCCTGGCTCCATCCAGATAGAAGGAATAAGACACATACAGAACAGAGGAAGTCATCTTTTACAAACAAGCCTGTAGAAAAATAAATGGCATTGTTATGCTGTCAATACATAATGGCACTGCCATATCAGCTGTCGACAAATCTGTTTTAGCACCAATATTCAACGAAAGCACAATGTAAATAGTAAACCCATCCAAGCAAGCCTCTAGTAGTTTTATATTTTGAAGAGAGAAATGTTCTTACTCTAAGCTAGTTAGATCTGTAAACTGAACACAGAATTAATTTTATGCCAGCAAATTACTGGTTTTAACAGGTTATACAAGGCACAGAGCCATATAATTGCTTTCCACTTGAAATATGCTCTCATTCAAATTGAGGGAATGAAGTTAACTGAAGGTGCAGTTGGGGGCGGGGGGACCACATCTTATCTGTGCAATGACTTGTTCTTTACAGGTGGTTGGTTCAAAAATTAGCAGCTATTTTTTTCTGCAGTAATAAATTCTAATATTTGAAGAGAGCAAGAACAGATGGATTGCCAGTTCATTGCCACTTGCCACAGCACAATGAAGATTTAATCTTTATGATGAGCAATTCACTCTTTACATAACCACTATACTAGAATTCCAGTATTAAGTCTCATCATCCCATATTAAAGCAGACTGATTTCCTACACTTTATTTAATAGAGAGTTTGGTTTTATTTTTCTTGATATTATATACAAGTTGCTCTAAGACATTTTTGCCTTACTTAAACTGTGTGTCTCCTGTCAAATAAGTGCTAAAATACAGCAATAATGTTATAGTGATTTGAAATGCATTCTTAGGTGCAGAGATCTTAATCAAAGAAACTAAAAGCTCCTTATCTTTTTAGGAGCAATTCACTCATTTTTATTTTGCAGAAATAATTTCTGTTGGTTTAATGAGAAAGGTTTCATACTCTGACTTGAGGATCTTCTCCTGATAAAATGTCCTTGTAGATAGGTGAACACGTCCATCTGTGGCTAGAGAAAAGTAATATTTTGTCACTCCCCATAATACCTTCCAATGTATGACACCTTACTCTAAAATGGGTGCAAAGGGGAAACTTCCATAGATCAGTGGCATTCCAAACCCTGAATCTCAGTCAACTGCCTTCTGAATTCCTAAAATCTTTGCAGTCTGACTTTCTATAATCTTTGTACTCTGATTTTCTAAAAATCTTTGCAGCAGTACATTTTGTATATGACAATTTTTTTCTCTAAGTCAATTGAGCAAATATTTTCCACTCTAGTTAGGGCTTCATTAGGGTATTCCATTATCAGGCTTTTCAGACACAGCATGACAAAGGCTATGTGGATTTTCTCAGGTAAAAAATAAAAACTATATTGTTTTAAAATATACAAAGTACAGTATAAGAATCTTCTCAATGGAAAATGTGAGATGGAACAGTTTTTATTTTGTCACCTGGCTTTTCTAGAGCTTCCCTGAACTTCCCTGTGCTTGATTTCCTAGGAATAGTGTTACCAAAAGCAGCAGGTGCCCTGCAGCTCTTACCTTAGTCCCATCACCTTTTGTTTTGATGTGGAGCTCAGCCTTCTTGCATTTGCAGCATAACTCTGACTCCTAACCTTATACAGCAGTATTACTGATCTAGAGAGAACTACGTTTTTTGCCTTAACAGGTCCTGGCTTAACATGCAGGGGCAAGTGCTTGGTAAAACTATACAGAGAAACAGGCTCCTCAAGGAGGTGGCTTAAATCACCTGGATAAAGCTCTACTTTGAAGGTACTAAAAAGACACAGGTAGAGAACTATGTGGTGGTAAAAGCAGAAACTCAAATAATTTTATGATTGAAATCTAGATAGAAAAAAAAAAGCATTCTTTTTTGTTCCTTTTCTTCTTATTTGCTTGCTCAAGGTTTCCTTCAGGAATGCCGTATTTGTGTAAATAATTACAAAACCAGTAGAGGGTGTTGAAGAATATCCAGCATAGTTTTAGTTTCTGTAAGAGCAATAAAATGTAACCCTGTTTTTACACTGCAAATAGCAGCTTCTCTTCAGCCTGCACTTTGATTCTTACAAATTCACCTCATTGGATAAAAGCAATCAACCTATTTGCACGTCTGTGGTTTTGCTCAACTCCCAGTTTTCTCCTGCTCAACTTAAAAAGCCTTTCAGATATTCACACTAACCTGAGAGTGCCTGGACCACCTCCTGGTGCACCATAAGCACCAGGCTGGAACAGGCTGGAAAGAAGCACAAAATGAAAACCTTTTACATTTCTTCAAGGTCAGACTATGTGATGAGTCATCATCTGGTACACTGTTCTCAGTCAAGGCACTGTTCAATCATCCTCTGGGCATTTAGGAGGAAGAAAGAAGCACAGATTTGTGTACTTTTACAAATGTGCTTTTGGTTCTTTTCAGCCCATATCAATCCATAGATATTAGAAGAATATGAGAAAATGAAATAATTTCTTGCTTTAATAAGTTCAAAGAGAACTAGAGGGACATATCCCATTTTCAGACTACTAGAATAAGCTATTTTTCAGTACAGTAAAAGCTTTATATATTGGGGGTTTTGTCTGAAATCACAGTTATTTTCAATGGAAAAATAAGTAATAGAAAGAATTATCATAATCTTATTAGCTAGAACCACCAAAAATGCTGTGATATGTTGACTGTGCATAGAAAAATGGTGTTCATTTTAAAAAATAAATTTAGTCCCTTTTGATAACAGAAAATCTTTGTTCTCTGTGACTACTTCTGGTGTGGTCCCATAAATTAATAGAGGAATATGATGTCTCTGCAACTCTCCTCAGCTTGAAAAAATACAGAAAAAAAAAATTGAGGCAAATCTGCTTTTACATGCAAGAGGAACAGACTTACCAAGGCGACTTTTAAGGTATGCAATGGTTTCTTTACATGCAAATTTAAAGTGTCATTCTGACTGTGCATCTTGGAATAAAGAAAGGGCTCAAAACTGTCTTTTTCAACTGATCAGATCTTTGATGAAAACCTTTGAAAAATAAGAACTTATTTGACTCCTTCTTAAAGTGCTCATTAGCCTGGTTTAGAAATACCAGCAACTAATGACGTCTGGGGAAAATATGTGCCTGTAACTCTACAAAAACATCAGCTTTTGCTGCTCAGTGACATTTTCTGCTGTGAATTTTTGTTATTACTGAGTGGCATGCAATATTCAGAAGTTCATCTGATTCCCATTTCAAAGGGCTCTTTTCAGACCCAGTTGCAGAATTCTCTTTGATTTGGCAGCTCAGTAACTGTTGAACTTTGACATTTGTACAGGCAGCATTTGTGTGGAGGTAAAAATACCTTTTTTTCCCTTACAGAAAAGCACAAAAAAAACCCCAATCTTAAATGTCTCTTGTATATCAAGATCAACTATGCAAAACATTAAACATCAAAATTTTAAAAACCTGTGGAAAATGAAACAGAAAAGGCATATGGCTGGAGTAGAACTAACCTCTTTTTCAAGTATCCAGAAGAGGATCTTCTGAAGAAAATATCGATAATGAATTGAATTAACTCTGGGGTTGTAATATTCAAAAATTAGCAAATCATCCAAATACTCAAGTCTCGGTGTGCTAACACATTGAAAAAACAACAAGACTCTCTGCTTTTGTGAGGGCAGTGTATCAGATGGAGGATGACTGATACAAGACTCAAAATGTGACCTTTCAGGTTTTACTCCCTTTGAATAATTTCCTCTTGTAATCAATATATACAAGATTATGTCACAAAGTCTATGGACTATCAACAGTACAAAGGACAGAGAAGAGAGAAATCGGAAATTACAAATATGCAGCTGCAAGAGGAACTCAAAAGAGGCAAAAAGGTGAGAAAATGGTATCTGAAAAAGATGAAGGTACGTAAATACTCTTTTTGCAATTCAAACCAATAATTATATTCAATAAAAATATAAGCATTGGCATGACACTTCAGGATCTGTGTTGATCGTAATGACTGGAATGAAATCTATCACTTTGCTAAAGTTTACTCACCATGTACCAGTAACCAACTCATTGTACAGTTCATTCTTAAATGAAATCATAAGAGCTGCTGTGCTCGACAGTCAACATCACCTATTGCATCAATAGTAACATCCACTCATTTTTCTTCGATTCAGATTTGTGTAAATATTTGAACTGCTCCATGCGTTGTTTTTCTCTGAAATTCCTAAGTGTAAGTGGTGAGGAATTTTTTAAATTGTGAATTTTCTGTCATTTTTATACCACATGAACAAATCATAGTACTGAGTCTGCTGCTACTTTCTGTGGCTATTGGCAGTACCAGCAAATCAGTAGCCTTATAATTTTTTTATACATTGTCCCTTTGTACATAACATTGTTCTCATTTTCTTGAGGCAGAAGTTGTGAATGAGCGACAAAGCCAACAAGTGTATAGTACTGGACATACCTTGTGAGTTTTCATCAACATATTCATTTTCTCTCATATTTGAAAGTAATTTCATATTTGGAGATGTAGCTATTAGATCTCAACGCTTATTAATAGAAAAAATAAAGAGGATACTTATCAGCTATTGTGTACCTTTCATAAAGTGGAGATACATTTAGCAAATAATAGTCCTATGTAAACTATTTTTCAGTTTTCATCTTAAAAAGAACAATAGAAGACATAAAATGATTTTGCTCTGAAATCGAGAATGAAGAAATGTGTGGGGAGACCTGACCTTTCACATTCTTTTTTCACCAACCGCTAAGTGATTTAATCTATATAATCTCTTTTGTCATCAAACAGAGACTTCACATTTTTTTTCCTGGAAGATATCATGGTCAGAAGGATGAGAGGATGAGGACAGTAAACTTATGGGTGGTCAGACCAAATGATCTTAATAGACTCTTGCCACTTAACAACTAATGACACCTAATTTCAATGATTTTTTTTTTTTTAATTAGCACATTAGCATTTGAATCAGGATCCACCCTTTACCTTCATCTTTTGAGCAACTAAATTTAAGGGACTGACATTTTGGTTAAGTTTTCTGCATGTGATATATTGTTTTTCAAACAAACAGAAAACAAAGTTGCTTCCCCAAAATTTTCTAAATATGTGCAACAACTCAACAAAAAACTTTATTCTCTAGCAGATGTAAGATATAATCTAAGGTATCTGAGGTATGAAAAATTATGCAAAGTAAGAAAAAGTAATTATGGTTCCCAATTTGCTAATCAAAAGTAAAATGCTCAGAGTGCATATATTTAACCATGCAGCTGTCTGTAAAGCACCTGCCTCAGGTACAGCAATTCACCAACTTTGAATCTTCAAAATCCAGAAAAACAAAACTTTAAAAACAAATCATTATATCATTCTAAAAATACTATGTTTTTAAGAAGTATTTTGGCACCAGTCTTCTTTCACTGTGTTTTTTGAGCATTTATTTGAAGCAGGGCAAGACTTTTACTTTATCATTCATTTGAGAAGCTGGATATTTAAAAAATCATGAAGCAATGATGCATCTGTCTGAACTCTGGATACTGACATGTAAAGCTCCACATCTGAGGTAGCTATTCTGCATTTTGCTAGAAGTTCTTTATGCAGTCAACAGAAAGAAACCGGCATTGTGAGTGTGCCAGACACTCAAACTACCCTCAACTCACAAAGCACATATTTTCTGCTTGATGCTGTCAAAGGGAAAATAATGGCAGCTCAAATGTAAGTATTTTAAAATAAATTAGATGAATCTCAGTTCATGCACCCACAATAGTGTTATCACTCACCTTTCAGTACTGTAAGAACTGTAAATCCTAGAGAAGGAGTCTAAGTTTCTTACTCTCTACATGGTTTTATTCTGCTCGGTTCTGTACCATTTCCATAAGCACAATATGCTTTTTTTTACAGTAAGTAGGAATATTTTTCCCCCATCATCTTTCTTCACATCAGTCCACTGCATTTTTTCTGAGGTCTGTTAAAAACAGAAATTCAAGATAGAGTCACTCTGTCTCAAATTGAAACTGAAACAGAAATTCATAGAAACAACTAGTAAAAGATACACAATATTTGACAAACAGAAGGAATTAGACATTCATGCATTGTTGCAGAGCTGTAATGTAATGGGATTATTATGGAGCCATAGGAGAACTGTTCACAGGAATGGAGCACTGCAATGGATGGGCACAGACTTTCCAGGAAAGACGAAAGAGGGAGATAATGTGCTCTATGCAGATGACTCTCCACCATAGTCATCTATAGTCAAGAGGGGAAAAGTTGGCTGAAAGGATAGGCTGAGGGTGTAAGGATGTCCAAAAAGAATGGACATGCCAGTGGATTGCTCCTACAGGAAACGCAGTCAGGAAGAGAAAGGGAAAAAATAAGCTTCTTTAAGGCACAGTTACAGACCTTGGTTCTCATGGAGGAATTTAACACCTCAGCATCATCTGGAAAGGCAGTGAAGCATAATACCAATAATCCAAATTTCTAGGGTGTGTTGGGGACAATTTTTTGCTGCAGCTACTAGAGAGGCTGCTCTGCAGGATCTGCTACTTATAAATAAGCAAGCAGTCAATGATAGTCAATGTCAGGCTTGCCTGTAATGAGATAGTAAAGTTTAAAAACATAAAAGTAAGACAAGTAGCAAAATAAAGAGCCTGTTTTTGCAGATGTCAGACTTTGGCTTGTTCAGCTGTCTGCTTCAGAAGGATGTATTGTAGGGCAAGTGGGCCAGAATAAAGTTTAAAAGCACATGAATAGTCCCTCTGATGTGCAAAAGAGTAAGCCGACATGGCTTGGCTAAATGAGAAACTCCTATCCAAGCTCAAATGTAAACAAAAACCAAAAAACAAAACAAAACCCCCCAACCAAAACAAACAAAAAACCCAACAAAACAAAAAAAAGGTCTCCAGATGGTGGAAATGGGAACAGGCTCCTTGGGAGGACCACAGAAGCATCACCCAGGCATGACACAACAAATGGAACACAGCCAGTCAAATGGAAGCTCAAGTTAAAACTAGTGAGGGGCATGAGAGTGAGAATAAGAGCTTCTATAAAGAAATCAGCACAAAAATTAAGATGATGGGTATCTGCTGCTGAATGAAGCAGGTATGGAAAAGGCTGGAAAAGTACCTCAGTCATTTCTAACAGAGTTTGTTCTCAGGTCTCCCAGGTCCCTAGTCATGGCAAAACCTATGGAAGAGAAGTATTACCCATTGCAGAAAAGAATCAAGGACTCCTTAAGTAAACTTATCATACACAAGTCTGGAGATCCAGAGAGAATATATCTGAAAGTGCTGAGCTGCCATCAACTTTGAGACAATTGTGTAATCTCTGATAAATTGTGATGACTGTGGGCAGTTCACAATGACCAGAAATAGACAAAGGCTACACTCTAAGTTAAGAAGGATTATCAAGTCTAGTTTCCCAGTCCTGGGAAGACTATGGAGCAGATCATCATGGAAGCCTATGGAAGCAAGAGAGGATTTCTGAATCCTCTTTCCTAAAGAACGTGATCATTTCTAAGGGCAACCAGAATTTTGGGCTTCATTCTCAACACAACCCTAGACTTGCAAGTTAACTAAACCACTTCTCAGTTGTTCAGTTGCTTTTTCTGCATGAGTATCAAATTACCCAGCACCCACTGGTGTTTTAAACTAACCTGACTAGCACTGACAATATGATCCAGCTCTTCAAGAAAGGATCTCAAAACACTCTCTACAGTGTCATTATCTGAAGGTATATGTCCTTCAGATACCTTTTGTCTATCACATTAAATAATGACCTTTATAGAGGAAGGAGCTCTGTAATTTGTGAACTTCAGTTGGTTTAGCACATCTCTTGCTGAAATGTCATATTTAAATTAGTATGCACACTGCAAGAGCAGCCTCAAATCATTTAAAAATTAATATTCAAAATAATTTCAAAGCCGATAGGAGCCGATACCCTCGGTTTATTATTCTCTACTCCAGCAGAATGTATGTTGGCATTATAAAAACAGACCATTTTGAATTTGTGTGGGTCATTTCAGTGTCAGGAACTTTCCTAGGCACCCAACATTTTTACACTGGCTAGTTATTCAAGATCTGTCACTTGACTTTGAAGCACTGCAGTCATCCACAAGTTTTTCCCCTTAGGCACTTGAGAAGGGTGGGTAGTCCTCGGAAATATCTAGTTCATGTCTGCTTTCACCATGAACAGGTTTAACATGTGTTTTGTCCTTTCTGACAAGACCTATGTTTATGTACCAGTGAGATGCAGTTCCACATCAGCTCCTCCTCTCCAAAAGAAAAGATTCTGCTTTTTCAGAACCAGCTGTTCATAGTCAGATGGTTTGAATCTTGATTGGTCCTGCCTAGAAAGAAACAGTACTGTAATCTCAATTTATTCCCTTCTTCCCAGGAGGACTGTACTATCCAAGACCTGCTATTACTTTTTCCTTCATGGTGAAGAAATTGCTAATGACACTAATTATGTGACACAAATGTCACCTCTACATTTTTCTTCCATTCCAGGTCAGCAAAATTGCAACTTGAAAACAAAGATATAGCAACTTGAAAAGAATTTAGGGAGGCTGTTGTTTGGTTATTTTTCTCCCCCAAATGGAAATGCAGTATAAAATTCAAGTCCAGATAATCAGACAGTGCCCCCAGCTCAGTGAATGAGCTGAGAAAGGGCATTCATGAGTGCTATGCTGTATTTTTCTGGTGGGAGTCTGCTCAGACAGTGCTGTGAAATGAAATTGCATTTTACCCATTGCATTCAGTACTTACAATTGGTAGACACAACAAAGTAAATTAGAAAGAGTGGCAGCTGTCAATTGATTCTGATTTATTTTCAATTATTTTAATTTTCATACATAATTAGTTTTATAATTCCCTTAATATGCATGAAAATTACATTTCTCTTTTCAACCATCCTTAAATAAAAGCTGAACCTTTTTTCTATTGAAAGCTACACTCCCTTATTTCTAGTGAATGAGAAGCAAATTTGGCTTTCATGACACACTCCTCCACTTTCCTTGGCAATAAATGTGCTTGTTTAGTCACACAACCAAGAACCTGTATTTCATTTTTATAACATAGGTAGACAACTGTCCTAAATTTCTTGCTTTCCTAGTATGACTTTACCTTGTGCATATGAATTATTAGTCTTTGCAAACATATTTCATCTCCTAGCATTCTCCTCCCAAGTTTGAATGCTATTTGATCATCCTCTTTAGTCTAGCATCAACTGAAATTTGTTGAAAAAAGATTAGTCAGTCGTTAAGAACCAACTGTAGAATAAACTATGAGTTATTTTGTACTGGGCCTTGTATATGTGTTGTTTACAGGGTGAAAAATTACCAATATAGCAAAATACAGATTATAATTAAATACATATAAACATATGCAGCAAGTCCAGAGGAGGGTCACCAAATTGATTAGAGGGATGAAGCACCTCTCCTGTGAGGAAAGGCTGAGAGAACTGGGATTGTTCTGCCTGGAGAGAAGAAGGCTTCAGGGTAACCTAATTGTGGCCTTCCAGTACCTGAAGGGAGACCACAGGAAAGATGGAGAGGGACTATTTACATGTAGCTAAAGGAGAAGGGGAAATGGCTTCAAATTGAGAGAGAGTAGGTTTAGAAATTCTGAATAAATTCTTTACTGTGAGGGTGGTGAGATGCTAGAACAGGTTGCCCAGTGAAATTGTGGATGCCCCATCCCAAGAAGTTTTCAAGGCCAGGTTGGATGTAGTTCTGAGCAACTTGTTTTAGTGAAAGGTGTCCTTGTCCATGGTAGGTGAAATGGAATGAGATGATCTTTCAGGTCCCTTCCAACTATTGTGAAATAACAATGCGAGTTTAAAATTTGATTTAAGCTAATGCCCTTTATTCATAATATTCTTTATGATACAGTGACAAGAAAACACAAGAACAGGTAGGATGGTCAGATACACTCAGCAGCTATGTGTGTATACTCATCACATCATTTATTTATTGCCAGAAAGGGGTTTTCCCCTTTCCACTCGTCCCAGGTTTTCAGTGCTGAATAAAAAGTTGTCCAACTATACCCTGTAATTTGACTTCAGTTGATGATTCATTTCACTGTTTCTCAAGGGGGAGATGACCTCCTGCTGAGAAAACAGGCAGACTAAACACATACATCACCATTGGTTCTGAGTACATGACATCTGCTGGTTAGGGATATGCACAATTTACTGGTCAGTGGTACTGGGGCCTGTTCCTTCATGCTCTTTATTTATTCACAGTAAGAGGATCTCTTTGAGCCTTATCTAGGCTAAGCAGTCCCAAATCTCTCAGCCTTTCCCCATATGAAAGATTCTTCAGTCCCTTAATCTTGTTAACAGTGCCTTTATGGACTGTCTCCAGCACATCCATCCCTTCCTTGAAGTGAAGAGCTCAGAAGTGAACACAGTACTTCAGGTGGGAACTACTATAAGCTTAAAGAACAAATCTTCACGTTCTTTAATGTTGAAAAGTTGGACATTTCTACTCAGTGAAGAATATCCTGCACCTCATATTGCAATACTTACTTCCAATATCACTGCAAAAACAGAATTTCGAGACTTAATGTTCTTATACAAAAAATAATTTCACAAAAACATACTGATTGAGACTTAGAGCAATCAAAGGAAACACTGCCACTGACTTAGCTGGGAATGGGAGACAGCTAACTGGGAAAATCAGAAGAGTAGAAAGAAAGGAGGAGAAGCAATCTGATTTATCACAACTTTATCATCAGTGGGTAGTTACAAGAAATCACACAGGTAAAAATTGGGAAGATCATTCCTATTTCAGAGCTGGCCAGAAGGTTCTTCCCAACTATGCTTTCACTACCAGCTGTCCTCTCCACTGCTACAAACTATCTAGGAGCCTGTGGCCATATAATGAACCAAACGGATTCCACTGATTCAAGTATTGCCAGGTAGCAATAGTTGTGGTAGCCATAATGCTTATTTAAATAGTAACATTGAATCAGGCTGAGTTTTTAACTAATTTTACATCTGAGGATGGAAGAGAGATGCACCAGAGCATATCTGATTCCCCAAAGTCAAACGGTGAGGCTAAAGAGGCAAAGCACAGCAGGACTGAAGCTGCTGCTGTCAGAACTTGTTTACACTGTCTGATCACAGTGTTCAGTTCACAATGCAAATCCATATAAGTAAATTAAAGTAGCTTTAGTTCACCCAAGCACATCTGTCATACCATCACATTTATGCTGCTCTTACGGTCCCTTTACGCAAGTCCGAAATTTTTGGATGATTCTGTAAATAATTCCTTAAAATATGAGATGGCCATTTTATTTGCTGGGTACTTTTAACCACAATCACAATCGGCACGATTAGGGATTACAATTGCCTAGAGTTAGCCAAAAGCTCAGCCATATCCACAGAGCAAAAAGCAGATCTAACAACTCCTTAACACCCTCCTCCCTTAGCTGTCTACATCACTATATCAAAATATGGCAAAACAAAAATTAAGACAAATTAAACACTCCACCATCCCCCTTTAATCTACTAATGTGTAAGCAATCCCTATCTTTAGATTGAGGAATTTTAGAATCCTTTTATACCTCTTTAAAAGCGATCTTTCTGCTTGTGTAACTTCATGCACTGAAGAGGATGGTATTGAAAACCTCGCTTCCCTTGTCATTTATTCCAGTCACAGTAAGAATGGTGATGAAATTTCAAATTCACTTCAGTGTTGTGTGCTTGAATATTCCCAGGAGACCTGATGTCTGAGCAGTTTTAAACATCATTTTTCTACAGGTGTTTTTCTGGGGAATGAGTCCTATGAATTTAAAACAACTGTGCCCCCCCCAAGCCTCCAGCAGCCACTCAGGTATGCAGCTTTAAAGCAGCAACAGAAACAGAAGGACATTAACCAGGCAGCTATTGGCCATTTGATGGTCACTAAGGTTTTGTCCATCCTTTACTTATAAAAATTACACATCTTTCTATGTGGGTTTCATAATTAGAAACTTTGAAGACCTTCTATAAGTCATTGCTATTTCTGTAGTCCAGTTGTCGTAAAAATATACTTTCCTTTACATTCAATTAATACCTTTTGCACTATTCAACAATCCCAGAAAGTAACAGATTTCCATGTTAAAGAAACTGGTAAACTCACCAATCCAGAGGCTTGTAGCCCCAAGAGACCCATGTCCATGGTGAACTCCATTTTCATGCCTCATATTTAACACTTCACATGGTCCTGGAAAAACAGAAGCAAAAGAATGCATAGAGAGTATTCAGCTGCCTCAGTAGTTCTGGTAACAACAGAGAGACTACATTCTTGTTTTTAATCCCTGAGGCAAGTACATGGCTCCTATGAAACTATGAACACATAACTGAATTCCTGGTTTTGTATCTCTGTGTTGTGCAAAACGTAGGACAAGATCACAGGTATCATGCTTCACACTCAGTGACAACTCTGTTTCATCAAAGCTCTGGAAGAAAATTAAAGAATAAAACACTTCTGGTATGATTTGTGAGCAACAGGAAATGGCTGCTTTGTTGGTAATGACCAGAAAAAAAATTGTTTCTTTTCATAGGGAAGCTATTTGAAATAAAGTCTGCCTAAGCACAGCTAAGTTATGCTATGACAGAAACAGAAAAAGAGGGAAAATATTTAAGAATGAGGACAGTCTTGCAGAAAACACCATCTCTGGAGGTCTGAATGAACATGTAATTCAATGAATTTTCAGTGAGATGCTGTAGTGAAAAGAAGAAGATGGGAGTGCTTAGATGCACGTGCAAGAATAGTAAGAAAAATAAGGTGATTTAATCTCACAGGCAGGGCATAATGAAGTTTATGTTCCCAAGAATCAAAACAGACACAACAACACAGAAACACCTCTGCAGAGAAAAAATGTGCTTCAGACAAGAGACTCCAGTTCAGGAGAGAACAGAAATGGATGGTTAGAAGTGACAATTAGGCGATTTAAAATTAAGAATTAATAATGATGAGTATTTGATGGGGCAAATCAGCATGAAGTGGTGATCCTGCTGCTATGGATACTTTCAGGTTGATTCTGATACACTTTTATGAACTTCTCATAGCAAATTTCTCAGAACTCTCACAAGCAAAAAATAATTGTTCCATGCACTTATGTCAGCATTCTTTTATAGTCAAGATATACAAAACAATACAATAACCTTTATCCAGGCTGTAGAACAAACAGATGGTCCTGGGCTGTCTGATTAAATCCTGATCTATCAAGCAGAGATAGTGGCTGGTATTCATGAAGCACTTTGCACCTTGGTTGTTTTAAGCCTGGGAAAATACATCACCAAGTTAGTCATTAATTGTACATTGTGTTGGCTACAGAGGAAAATATTAAAACAATATATTGTGGGTTTTCACCCAGAAGAATTACATGTGACAAGGAATCCCTATACTGTATATATCTCTCCTTATAAAAATGAATTTTAGCCTTGATTCCACTTGTTTATTCCAAAGATTCAGTAATCATGCATTTTGATTGCTATAATTTACATACACTTAAGCACTAGCTAACTCTCCAGGAGCAAAATTGCACCAACTCATCTTGAAGAAATTTTTTTTTTCTAAATCACAGGTGTACTGGCATACAGAGTAATACCACAAACATACCACAGAAAAGTACTCACGCCTCATCCACATTATGCAGCACAATATGAAATTTATTTCTTTTTACTTCCAAATAAAACATAAAAACACTGTAAAAACAAATCAGAATTTACCAGGTTTATACTTTATTCTCTTCCATTTCTTAAAAGCATCTTTCTTCTATTTATTCTACTACTTTTGGATACTTTCAGTTTTGCCATTTAGCAAACCAGCCTAATGTCACCAAGCCTGTAGCTGCTCCGTCAGTGGCATCAAATGGTAAAGCACCTTCACAAAAAAGCTGCACTAAGATATTAGACAGGGTCAATACTTAATGAGGATGAAATGAGTAAATTTTAGTATCTAATAATTCTATTATTCACTGTAGGAAAATCAGGGACATGAGAGAACACAAAATGAAGGAGAATTTCAGCAGAATTGTTGCCTTTGTCTATTTTACAGGGATGGACAGATGAGAATACACTTAGGATATAAGAAAAGAACAGCAAAGAAAACTAGATCTAAAATTAGGTGCTGAAAAACACCCTGTTACAGATAGAAGTAATATAAGCCAAAAAAGAGCCCTACAATATTTAAAAAGGAAAGAGCACTATCAGAGAAGACCAAGGTAACTAAGATAATATATAGGAAATAGAAACCTGTGACAGGCATTTTTAGGAAGATGATTAAGCCAGTAAATTTAAAAATTTCAGAATAATTGAAAAAAGACATCTGAGAACACAATTAAGGCATATCCTGGCTGGCCACTACTGTAAAGGATGGTAGAAAGTTAAAGAAATTTATGTTACACTTGAAATGAACAAGCTAATGAGATCAATGAGGCTTGTAATAATATTTGTAAATAAAAAGGGAGAGTTTTTTAGTAAAAATTTCAAAACACAAGTAAAACTTCTCTCCACTTCTCAACCTGAGTGGTGAACCAACAAATATCCACTTGATCTGTGTAGGCCTATTGAACAGTACTGAGGTACAGTTCAGGACTAGGGAAAAGGTAACTGGACAAGGAGTATCAACTGCAAGACAGAAGATGAACCACAAAGAAATGTGGAGTACCAAGGTGAGGAAATCTGAAGTACCTATGTGATACATTCATTCCTTCAGAATTTCATGACCTTAGGGAAGAGAACACTTTTCAACTACTATCCAAATAACAAATACCATATCCATAGCAAAAGAAATAACTGGATTATCACAGTAATGAGCTTCCATAGACTAAAATGTTTGTAAAGTTAGGGTGTGCTATTAACTACTGACCATGTAAAGGGGCTTTTTGAAGGAGATTAGGCACTGCAATTCAACAAAATTTCAAAGGATCTAGAAAGAAGTCAGCTTGGGAAAAAAGAGTGGACATTTTAAGATTGTGGCTGCAAGACCTGGAGCTTCGTAATGGAAACACCCTCCCTAAATTCCAAGCAGAGACTAGCCAAGGAAGGATCAAATGCCTTTTGTACAGGAAGCCTGAGGAAAGATCCCAGAAGACATCAGGGTGATGTGAGAAACAGGACATCTCTCTAAAATGACCTCAGCCACCCAAGTCACGCAGCTCCCTATCCAACAAGGACCTGTGAATGGAACTCTTCCAAGCAGAAGCCAGTCAAGAGGGGATTATGGCTACAGTGGGAATTCTCTCATCTTACATAACTGTTGCACTTCAAATGAATCAGTCTTTGCCTTTACAATAAAACCCTAGTGAACTAAACTTGCCCTAAAGCTGTTATTGAAAAGAACTATTTTTAGGGTTCAGATCACACTAAAAGTCATGTAGGATTTCTTTGGAGAGGATTTTTACCTTATATTTAATTATTACTACCCCTGATGCACAAATGCATTAGACAAAATAAAAATCTGAAAGATAGGTCAAGGCATAGAATTCCTGCACCTGAAAGCTGAATTCAGGAAGATGCTCAATCTTTTAATTCTTGGTTAGTCTCTTCACTAAACTGAGCATACATATTTCTCAACTGTGCTTGATTTTGTTTGAATATTTGTGAGTCTTGTGGACATCACACTGTCAGCTTCTCAGCATCAACAACATCAGAAAAAAGACACAACATAGAAACTGATTGAGGAGTTTCTTATAAAAAGCCATTCTTTCAACACAGTTTTTTATCTTGTGCCCTAATTTTCAGGAAGAAAATTCCTAATTTTGGAAGAACAGTCTTCATTGTCTTAAAGTGAAATTGTTACCAAAAGTCTGCAAGTGAAGTGAGAAACTCTAAAGAGAAGAAACGCACAAGTCCTTCAAAGTTCACAGGAAAACAGAACAACTCTTATGTTTTATTTACTTTGCCTTTTTGCTGAAAGGAGGGAGAATACTTTAAAAAAAAAGAGGTTACCTCATCTTCATTAGTCTACTAACAATTCTATGTTAATATAACACAAAAAATATTTGCAATTTATGCATTCATGAAAATGGTAATTACTGCTTTTTTGAGCATAAATTTATCTAAACTGTTCTGTTTCCTAACCTAGAAAGTCAGGTTCCTAGACCAACACTTCCAAGAACAATGCTATTGAAGCAACCAAACACTTCTTATTTTTTGACCTGTTTTTTCAATTTTACCCACACCTACAGAATCCAGCACTCAAAATGCAACTAAGCAAAGAAGAAAAATCAGAAATGAAAATATATTCTGGAAGATATAACACAAACCTTTAAATATTTGCATAAGGAATTATGTATACAAGCTGTCCCTGGAGGGCATAGGCTGTGAATTCAGAAATTACTTTCAATGTCTTCTACATTCTGTAGGCTATTAGAATTCACATAAACCAGCAGTTTTGCTAGGCTTGAAAACTTCACATTAATGTCGCTTCATTTTTTATGTGTTGTGTGAACAGCAGCAGAGAAAACAGTATTGAATAAACATTAAACAACTGGGAAAGATCATTTATAGACTGTGTGTTTTCAAACAAGGCTTTACTATTTCTCTTTTGAATATGTCATGTTCTTACTTCAGGTTTAAGAGCTAACAACAGGCTTAATCAAAACCTTCAATAATTTAACATTATTAGTGAGAACAAGCTATAAGAAAAATGAATTAAATATAAAATTAGATTATGTAAAGAATAAAAATAAACCAAAATTGCAATTCATTTCTCTTTCAGGTGTTGTTAGAACGATCTAAAATTGCTCCACTGTCACCACTCAGCATTTATGGAATTGGTATGTTTAAAGTGATTAAGAAAAATTTTCAACTTCTCAGCAACCTTGTTTCCTAGGAACTAAAACCACTTCTTTTTACCTTTGACTAGTTTGACTATTCAACAACCATAGGTAAAAATATTCATTATTAAAAACAAAAATAATCAAGATCAAACATCACAAAGAATCTGTAAGATCTAACATCAATTGTGGTAAGTTTATCTGACTGTCAGACTGACCAGACTGTCATTTGCCACAAGCATGAACTCTAACAGAATCCAAATATATAAAATTCACATTGAAAAACTATTCGGAAAGTCCATGATAAAACTGAAATCCATGAATTTCATTCAAATAAATTGTTTATGATTTTCCTCCCCCCTGAATGTACATCAGTTTTAGACATAAACTTATTTCTGATGGATATTTTGACATCCACAACATCACTAAAGAGACAAACTGAACACATGCACAAGTGGTCTTATTCTTTCATGTATTAAATCAGATTGGCAATACACATATTAAGCTGAAAATCTGAGCTCCCTCTCCTCTTTTCCTTAAAGACAAAAAAGAAATTGCTTGATACCTTTAAATGTATGGGAAACATGCATAGAGCAAATTCTAAGGTTTAGAGGATCCAGAAAGTTTAGAATAAAAAGATCTGGGCAGGAAAAATAAAAAAAAAAATTTAAAAAAGTGAAAAAAGTATACAACATCCTAAAGGGCAAAATGTATCTAAAGCTAACAAACAGTTTTAGGGCAAAATTCCACTTCTCAGTAAAGGAAATGTAATGTTCACTCACATTTGAACTCTCTCATATGAGGGTAGAGGCCCATCACTCTTTGTTCTGACCCCCTACACCAAGTCTTTTGAAAGCAGACCTGGTTTACAGTCCAGTATGCTGATCAAGAGGTGGTTCCTCCAAGTGGGCTTGTATCTGTAGGTCAACCTCTGCAAAAATCTGCACTCCTACCATCAGCCCTTCTCTTCTCATCAACTGACTTCATACCTCCTTCCCTGTTTTACCCCTATTTTTGGACCTTCCTTTTTGGCTTCCTGTACCACCATGTCTCATGTAACAAATAAACCACCTGCCAGTTTTTCCAATTTTTCTATATATGTACCTAAATCTAGTGTTTCTTATGTCATTAGCTGTCAATCACAGGTAATGTGATGCTACTGATACAGAGTAAATGTAGGTATAATTACTTGCCCGGCACAGCAAGGGGCCAGCTGCTCCCCAGGCAATGGAAAAGCTGGAGCCAAGGGGGATGCCTGGGCTGCCAGAGCATGGGCCTTTCTGCCTAAGGCACATCCTAAATGGCAGGGAGAGGCAAGGGCAGATTGGGTGAAGGGGACCCAGCCTCGAGTCCAGATCGCCAAGAGAGTCTGTGATGAGGCAGGTTTGACACCAGACTGGGAAGTCAGGATCAGATCAGGGTTCAGACATTCTGGTGACTGCCAGGCAGGTCAACAGCACCAGGGCAGAGCCAATGTCAAGCTGGGAAGAGACTCCACAGTTCAGGACAACAAAGTTCCCAGCCAGGCTGCAGGCACCACTGTCATGGGGTTGCAGACAGACCAACCTCCAGTGTCAGTGGGCCAATGGCCCCAGGATGAGCTGATGTGGGGCTTCAGGGCCCACAGGAGAGAGCTCAGGGTAAGGAATCCCCTTTAGGACCCTGAGGGCTCTCACAGTTACCCCGGCATTGTTTGCCTTTGCAGGTCCCACTCCCCAGATGGTCCCAAAACCATCTGGGTTGCAGTGGATCTGTTATTCTTTGCCTCACGTGCTCCCCAGGACAAATCATCCTCTTTAGCCTTGGTATGCATACTTAGGCCCAATTCAGTTTTCTTACCTTATACACAGAGCACCTGTAGACCTCAGCAACGTGGTTTTCACATGCTATTGTGCTCACAGACCATCCTGCTTTCTGTGGTAGCTGCTTGATTAGGGATCACTGACCTTGGAACACTCCTTGGGCAGCATCCTGGTTCCTTTCAAGGATCTTAGCTGATGCCTAGTACTCCATAAGGACCTTCTGGCTCACAAAGTCAAAACAGTTTTCAGAAGGTGACCCGCTGGTTATCTGCCACTTAAAAGTCATAACTGATTTTTGCTTGAATTTTTTCTTTTAATATCTGTATGTGAAAATCACAAAAACAACATTAAGTATTTAAGAACTGAAATACGAGCACTCCGAAAACTCGTGTTAACTCAAATTTTACTTCCGTAAAATGCAAATCACTCTAAAACAAGTACAAAGCATATTAAAAGTCAAAATGCAACATTTGCAACAGATGGAAAATGATCTTTATATATTTTCTCTAAGTAACAGTTCTCTTGCCTTTTTTCAACCTTCATTAACTGAAAAGACTAAACTATGCATCGAGTCAATGATTAATTACTTGGCAACGACCAATTAATAAGGAATCAGCTCAATGGCATTAATTGACATTGGCAATTCCCCGCTTCTGTAACAATGTTAAACATAAATTTAATTAAAAAATAAAATTTGGATATGTTTTCAAATGAATCCTCCGTATTCTCATTAGACCCATCAATAGATCCATCTAATCACACCATACTCTAGTTGCACTGGTGGAATACCAGACCTGCAGAAGAAATTAGAAAAATGTTCAAAGACACACTAGGTAATCTTTTTATTTAACAGTGGAAGCATTAACTATTTCTTTCAGATAATATCTATCTAGTCCAGGGGACATGCCTCTGTGTTTCACACTGGTTCATGTAAGCAGATTGGAAAGCTGTGCCCTTTGCTCCCTTGTTCAAACTTCCGTTTCAACTAATACAGGGTCACGACGCCTATTTAAGCGTATGGGAGATTCTCTCGAGCATCTGAAATTATGCAGTGACCCCCCATGACATTCAGCTAATCAACACTGCACTTTAATTTCTGTGTAATCTTCATTAATTAAAGAGGTCAGTTTTTCCACTGAAGGACCAAGGTGCAGTTTCTTGTTTCTTCAAGAACAGATTCAACAAGAGAGAACAGTGACAACACAAACTTCCATATGCAAATGTTACAAACCCAAAGGAAACAAACAAACAAAAAAAATAACAAACTTTCCTAGTTTTTAGCTGACAGAGAAAAAAAGATTTAATCTTACAAAGTATATTTTATTAGTGTTTCATGTGATTAGTATCAAGTTCAAGGTTTTTTTAATTATTTTTTTTATCTTTAGCAGCACCAGTATAGTTAAAACAACAGAAGTCAGGGCAATATCTTCCTGCTTTGTACCTTTCTGTACAAATGACTTGAATAAATGCTATGCATATCCCACCTAAACCCACGAGACAAGAAACTGATAAGAAATACCCAAGAAGTAGAAGAAAAGGAAGGACTATGTTTCTGAGGAGTGGTGCTAAAACCGCTTTCTTAAAAACCCTGGAGATCTATAACTGCCATCCTACCAAAATTTTTCCAGGTGATAACTCACTTCTCTGTGTGTCCTACTAATATTTTGCCAAGGAAAAATCTCATAAAAAACAGAGACTTAAGAAACCAGGGATTCTGGAAGAAGCAGCTGGAGAAAGCACTGCTTAAAAACCCTTCTGCAGACACTGTTACTGAATACTGTGTATGTAATTCCAATCTGTCAAACTCCAATGAATAGAATAAATTCACCCAAAAGTCCCAAATAAATTTCTCCTGATGGTGCAGTCAAGAAATACTATTCAGTTTGATGCATAACACCACACACAACTCACAGCTGCCACAATGGGTAGAGATTTGCAATGTACTTGTGGGAATGTTAACACCGGAGGAATGTGCAGGTGCTCCCATCATGCAATACATGTTCTGCAGCTCAGTGTATTGAAAACCACTACGTATATAGTTTCTATTTAGAATCATAGAATCATTTAGGTTAGAAAAGACCTCTAAGATCATTTGAGTCCAACCATTTACCCAAAACTGCAAAGCTTAATGTCTTATTCCAATGCTTTCTTGATCACAACCACAGAATGTTTTCAGCCACAGAAAATATTCAGAGAGCTTTGACATATTTCTTAAAAAAAAAAAAAAAAGACATCTTTACTTAGAGAGACCTTATTACTAAGCACTATTTCTTTCATTGCCTTTTCTCATCCTGCCTGTCTGTCATCTTCTCTCTCTCCTACATTTTCTTTTTCCTTTTACAGCCATTTGGTTTTCCTGTCCCTCCCGCCTTTCTTCTCTAGTTTTTCGTGGCTTTTGTTATCTTGTTTTCTTGTTCCTTTTATATTTTTTCATACCAGACTTCTCTTCCAATAGCTGCATTAGAATGTGGGAGATACTCTGTGCTCTTCCTACAAGTGAAACTACAAAACAAAACAAAGCAAAACAAAATCAAGTTGGCTTTAGAAATACTAGAAGTTCTTTTGACTTAGGTCATACCCAATGACTATCAGATACCAGGGCCTGGTATCAGATAAACAAAACTTAAAAAAAAAGAAGCAATATAATTAATTTACAAATCTGTATAACAGGACATTTTCTCAGTGTTAGGAACACACTGCCTGGGTGTTACTGGACATTTGGTTAAGAATTCTTAGTGCTATTCCTTTACCCCCACCTTAGGACACTATACTAGGGATGTAGCCAGTTCTGCCTCAGCAATTCTACTTCTCCTTCACAGAACAGTTAGCTAAAAAATTAAAACTCAAGTTATACTTTCAGCCTCTTGTGCCCTGGTACAGGGGAAAATGTGTTCGGTGCAGGGAACTGTGCATACAGCTGAGGAGGTAGACAGAAATATTAATTTGCGACCTAAAAGAGACTTTGTTTTCACTAGCAAAACCAAGATTCACATATGGGCTATACAATTTATAATAATACTCCCACCAGAGTCAACATGTTTAAAGCAAAGCAATTGTTTTTCATTACTGTAGATGCAGCTGTGAAATGAAGCCAAGACACAGAAGAAGGGGTGAGAAAAGAGCATCTTCTGAAGATGGTTTCTCAGATTCTCCCTATATTCCTTCAGGATGCTCCTTAACTGATGTTAGAGAGTGCACAGAGACACCAGCATTGTCACATGATCTCGACTCCCCTCATTGTGATTTCAGCCCTTCCAAAGCCTATAAAAATGGAGGGAGAGAAGAGGATAAGACATTATTATGCCTTTTTCTTCACTGGGACAGTCTGGATAATGAACCTGCTCAAGCACCTGCTATGTGAAACAAGCGTGTAAAAACCTTACTTCAAAGAGCTGTGGCGTTTCAGCTGTCTGCTTTTTACTGAGCTTCAACAATCTGATACATTGGCTTATAATTTATTATAATTTACTATATTTCCGTTTCACAATAGTTATTTAGTAGTCTACTGAATACAAACTGACAAGGAGAGATTAGAGAGAGGTTCATTGGTAAACAGGAAAGTACATGCATAAAGATGTTAAAATCAGCATGGACTGCCCAATCAAGAGAGACACTTACAGGTTGACTGGCAGGCACAAAGAAGTGAAGCATTTTTCATAATTTCTTATTAGGATACCACTTCAAATCTTGTTAACTGGAAGCTAAGAATGTACAAAGAATAAACCAAACCCAAACTGCAGAGGTACAACCTGGGAAGTGACACATTAAACACTGGCAACCCACAATGACCATACTTCTTTTCATTGAGTCAAAAAGTAGAGGAATCTACTGACTACATGGATTATTTTCCAAAGATTTATCCCTCCAAATTTTCTAGTATTTAAAAAAAAATTAAAAAAATTGCTTAGAATTAAATAATATAATCAGTGTCTTTGCCTCTTTAATTGTATTTTATGTGTTAAGTTATGTGTCTTTTATGTTTAATTGTCTTTTATGTGTTAGGTAGAACTTCATGTAGTAAGTTGAACTTTGAGTAAACTTCAAAACTGAAGCTGGACATGGAAATTTAAAAGCTCCTTGGAATTCCAAAGCTCTACAATTATGTATTTTGTTTATTCAAACACCACACTATTTTTAATGAACTGAGCAGATTTCAGATTTTAAAGCCAAGATGTAAGTTCCCTGTACCATTGACATTTCATTTGCAGAATTATTGCTATTTATATGCCGATTTTTTATGTGTAGCTACTTCTATCTCACATGTTGAAAAATATGCCTAAACAGGTGTATTAATGTGTGGAATCATATTTGATAGGTCAAAAATAACAGAAGTAAAATACAGAAAAAGTCACCACATCTTACACTTCAAATGAATAGTTCAGGCAAACTGCACCTGTAATTGAACAAGAGAACCTCACAACAACCCAGTCAATCCAAAACTCCAGGCAGCTACAGGCTGTAGATGATCACAGAAGAGTTGCTAGAACAGGGACTCTGAAACCCTGCAGTCTGGTTCATGTCTCTTTTGTAGCCATTCCCACTAGTCTAAGCTGCAGAGAACATTCCATATGCACTTGACATCATGACATTTCTAAATCCTCTCCTAAATATTTGGGCAATTTCACACTAAGTATCTTCGTGAATTGATAACACAGAAAAGCATCTAATTAGGAAAAATGTGTACTCCATAAGCCAAATTGAACTGACCTAGGAGGGCAGAACAAAACTTTGTTCCCAGTAGATTTTATTAAAATAATTTCATCCTTTTTGTGTGCTTTGATCAGCAATATTATAGAAATAGTTATTAAATTATCATCAGTCACTGCATACATTTTACAAGCAATGGTAGAGCAGAATCGTAATTACAAAGCAAGCATTTCAGACCATCTGCAAAGTTATGCAGATGGATTTTTTACAGTAATACAGAAAATATACTTATTTATACTTAGCTATTTTTAAGTACTCAAAAAGGAAAGGCACTCCATTAATGCTTACCACCATGAATGCTGACCCAAAAGGATTCATAAATATTAAGTTTTGCTTCTGGCACTTGAACAACCACACTGATTCCAAATATCATGTCCTAATCCACTAGCTCCCCTGTTTCTGATCCTGTAAAATGCTCTGTAGGCTTAACTACCTTTAACATTTCACAGTTGACTTCTTGAAAATTAATGGGAAGAGCAGAGTAAAGTAGGATGGGAGCTAACATCAACAAAAGAATATTTAATATGTAAATCAGAGCCAAGTGACAGTGCTCCATTTTCAAATATTTTGAGCCCTCACTATTTACATATCATAAAAGTGATTTACTATATATTTTAAATACATGCTTTCTTTAATAAGCTATACTTATGTCAGTACTTATGGTACCCTTATACAAACAGGATCACATTTACCTTTACCCATTTCAGAATGAGAAATGAAGATTACCAGTTATACAAACTCATAAACTGGGATCAGAGTAGTTTCTCTGTGAAATTGCTATAAATAAGACCATCGGGACCAATATTTCTCTGGTTTCCTCCAAAAAGCAGAACAGTACAGGAAGAAATATAATATTTTTTTATATAAACATTCATGGCAGTTGTTTTCTTTTTTTCCTGACAGACATTGGAAACACCTATCAGATATATTTGTAAAGACACAAAGAATAGAGATATATTGCCATTTAAAACAACTATTAACATTCTTGCACTGACATAGCAACAAGGCACCTCATTATGTCAGCACTGCCCGTATTTGAAGGGAATTTGACAGGAGTGGTTACTCCAGCTCATCATGCTCAGCAAAAGATGGAAGATCTGTTGTGACATAGGATGTGCTAATGTAGGAGTACAGATTCAGGGAAGACGTGCACTATAATGATTTAGAGCAAGGCTTATCATTGTTTGCCACTCGGAATAACAAAAGAACATTTTGAGAAAAGCTACATGTTCTGACATTCCTATTTATGGTAAGCACTGCTTTAAGTCAGGAGTGTTCAAAAGAGATTCTGAGGTATTATTTGTACTTAAAGGTATTATTTAACTTAAAGCAGTATTCAAAACACAGGCTCTGGCCCACAGCACTCTGGGGTTTGACTGACAGGAAGGTTACCTTAAAATATGCAACTCTTAGCCCAGATCAGTGCAAGGATAAGAGAACTCGTTGTACCAGATTTAATATTATGGTGCTGGCCTGTGTCAGAAATTCCCATACAATGCCAGACTGTAGCTTTACACTCCTAAAAACAGGACGAAGGGGAACACACACAAGCTGTACCTCAGCACCACGACTGCTGCTTGCTACATTACCCCACTTCGTGAAGCAGATAAAGCTTTTATTGCACACAGGCTCCAGTTACTGAACCAAGAAAAGCCAAAGCCTCCTTCCATTTCTTTCACTTTTGGAGAAAAAACATCAGTAAAACAGTTTGTGTTCTCATTCCTCCATGCCAGAAAGGAATTCAGTACACTACACAACAAGCACCCTTCAGTGATAATATCTCCTTTCTCTGGTGGAACCATACCTGGTTTATTCTGAAATTTTTACACCAATCTACTGATGAGCTCCTCTTATTTCAATGCTCTTTTTCAAGTAGGTTATTTCAGATGTCTCCTCCAAAAGCAATTTATTCTACCTTTTCATCTCCAGTAAGAAAAAATTATGCGGTTACCATGATTTTGTACTTCTTACTAAACATACATTTCTGGGGTTCAGCTGTAACACCAGTGACAGTATCACAGCTTTGTGCAGGTTAAGATCAAGAATCTCCTTGTGAGAAAGAAACTGAAAATACACCACATTGCTGTTGTCCCACTCATCATCTGAAACTGTAGTAAGTCATTTTATGTCATCATTCAGATCACTAATTAACGTAACACAAAACAGAACAAAAGAAAATTCATCACAGAACTCCACTTGATAACTCTTTCAGACAGTGAGTACTCCAAATTAATGTTGTATGTAGTATTTTTCTCGTGTTCCACGAGTTTTAGATTGAGTATTCATGCTGAACTCTACATATATAACATATACTGGGGGGTGGGAGGGTGTTGGTTTGTTTTTAAAGCATTTATATGACCTGAAACATGACGTCCTTCAAAAAATTATAGTTTTTATTGCTTATCTCACTATGTTCTAGGACTACAGCTCAATTTTGTGATTGTTTCCTATTGTACTTTACTGGATATTTTAGAGAAGGATTTATAACACCCTATTTCTTTACTTTCTTCTCTGTATAGAAAAGACAAAATATTTTTGTTCCTTCTGCCATTTGGTATCTTGTCTTTTGCAAAGTCTTGAATACAACTGCCAACACCTTTGAGACTTCACAAGTTTGTTAAATGTTTTGGAATGACGTTCAACAGGTTTATCTAACTTAAAAGCTAACTCACCTAAGGGTTTTCTAAATACCTTTTCCTTCATTAAGGATGGCACAGGCTTGCTGCCAGCATTTGTTCCATTCGACACCATTAACATCATTGCTGAAGACCAGAGAAGAACAGCATTAAGCACATCAGCCTTCCCCCTCCTATTACCCAGGAGCAGAAGTACCCATGGCAGTACCTTATACTTGGTGATTAATCATCTTACTGCTAATGTGCTTTTGGAGTAAACATGTTGTTTACTTGAGTTTGGTTCCTACTTCCATTCTATGATTTGATCTTCCAAATGAAATTACAGATATCAGCAAAGGAGAAGAAAGGGATGGTTTACTGTTCCTCATTTACCTTTCGCTCTTGATTACTCTCTTTTATATGTAAACAGTGAATGAAATTTTAGCAGTGAGATCCCCAACTTTTGGATGGATCCACTCTCCTGCAGACAACTGTTTTTATACCTTTGCACTGCTGATATACATAAACATTTGGTAATCATTTATTTGAAGAGAACAATAACACTGTGCAACAGAAGAGCCAGATCCCACATGGGCTAACATATCTCAAGTAATACTGAACACTGTACTTGGTCAGAGAGAACACTGATGAAGCAATTTTCTGAAGATACAAGTTTAAATTAGCTTTTTGTTGAAAAGAGAGGATTAGCTCTGAGTTTATATTATCAGTTGCCCCCAGTGTCACTTCGGAAACCCATTCTTTTATAGCATGCTGCTGCTTCAGGCACAACAGTTGTCTCTAACAAATTATCACAATTCCCTGAACCCATTATTTATCATGGATAAATCTTAGCACTGAGACTTAAGTCTTTAGTGTCAAACTGACACTCTCAGCCTTTCCTCACAGGCAAGATGCTTCATCCCTCTAATCATCTTGGTGGCCTCCTCTGGACTCGCTCCAATAGGTCCCTGTCCTTCCTGTGCTGGGGACCCCAGAGCTGGATGTTGTACTTCCTCGGAGTTCAGCAGACATGATAAGAGCTTTCTATTTATTAGTGCTGACTACAGCTAGAGGGATACTGCATTCATGGTAACACTGCCTGCAGTTTGAGTTACTGAACTTGCTAGAAAGTCTGCAGCCTTTGGCCTTTAATCCAGTTCCCGTGTGTGATACTTTACACTTCAGCTTTATGCAAGGGAAATATCTATCAGGAGCCCTCTCTATACAGTAACTGCTCTTACACATTAAAAACCAGGTTCTACTAAAAACAACTCAACAATCAAAAATTTTACATACCTACTGCTTAATCAATATATCAGCATCAGAGAATGCTGATGCTGTAAACAAACCATTTGCAATTTTATTAAGTGACAAGTGCCTTTGACTACATGTTCTAAGATAAATGGTTTTGTCCATTTTACTTTTAAGCATTTGCTTAAATTACTTAAGGGAGGGTTTCTCTTCAAACATTTTTACAAGAGTGGAATTATATACAAGGTTTTTTGTAGATTAATAAAGGTGAAGTATAACTTCATGAAAAATAAAATTTATCGTGTGCATGACAACAGCTACCCTTCAAGCTTTTAGTATTCTAATATATCACCCATAAAAACCACCTTGCTGTACAATGCAATGTAACCATTAATGTTCACAGAAATTATGCAGTGCAGGTTTAATACTTTATATCTTAGGAATTTTACAATATGATCATAAACGGAATTTGGAACATACAGATTATTCTGAACTTCAAGATTGCTTTGTGGTTTCTTTAAATATTGTCACCCAAGTACTCAATTTAAAATAAATTAAGCTGTAAAACTACACAGAAGAACAGTGCAGTTTTGAATATCAGCAAATAAAAGTTGACTGTGTTCTATTAAAAAAACAATTGAACTCCTTGCTGCTGGATATGTTCTTATTCAATAACTTCATAATAAATCATCCTCTGCTAAACGCGCTTGGCAAAAGGCATTACTTTGTTCTAGCAGCTGTCTTTTTCATCCTTTTGAATCATAAGAACTTCTGAACACAATTATTTCTACAGACTCTAATAGGGCAAGCATATTATATGGGTAAAATCTCTTCTGGAACAGATTAGTGGAAAAAGAAGATGACTCAGAGGGATGATATTTAATTAGTATTATCTATGGTAATAAGCCACTCTGGGACTAAGATAGCCATAACAAAGAAAATAGACCCTCAATCTTAACAGGAATTCAAGGTTTAGCTTTAAATACTGAGTTATCACTGAAAGTTTCAGCAAATGCAAATGAAGTGCTGCAGATATATTCCGAGATGTCAATATAATTCACAGGTTTAAATACAATGATCTATTTAATCCACTACTGCATAGTAAAGGGATGATTTCTTTAAAAATTACTTTTATAGTAAAAATTTGTGATTAAAATCTTCCTGTGCACTAGGTTATATCTACAAACTAAGGCAAATGTCATTACGTAGATACTAGGTAAGCACAGGTTTATTTACAGGTGTACTGGAAAAGGAATGGCTGGAACAGCTATCCTGTCAAATACATTTTTAGCATCTATATATAAACTAGAGCAGTTTGACATATTTAAAGTACACTGGAATCCAAGTCCACATCTGCCTTGAAGAGAGGAGAGGACAAAAATGTTCCAGTCAAGATCAGCACCAAAGTTTTATCTCACTCTATCATCAGGCCTGTAAGAAAGAAGACCTAGATGGGTCTTTCTATTGATATCTAGAGGGAATCAAAACTATATTCCAGATGCATGCCACTGGTAATGTTTTAGGGTGAAGGTGGGGGAACAGGTCTTTTACTGTCTACTGTCCATATTATCAAATCCACAAACTTACATTTATTTCATAATTATAACTGCACTATATAAACCACTTCCTTCCTTTACATCACTGGATGCAAGCCATGAAGATTTAGCAAAGCTTTCCGAGTTAGAAAACCCAAGTGTTCAGGAAGCAGCAAGCTCTTATCTCTAAGGGAAATTGTGACGTGAGACGCACAGATTCTTCAGCCTGCTCTTCACAGGGTGGCTGTGTCCAGCCAGGTTGGGACTCCAGACCACTTCTACAGTCAAGTAATAGACACAGGTTATTCTAAAGGACAGTTCATCAGTTCCTCCACTTTAAAAAATGAGGAATGTCCAGGTGAACTGTGTAGTGTTGCCTGCCTGGATGACTCAGGTTACCCAGGTCAAAAGAAACACCTCCATCCCTTTGATGTGCCACACTGAACTCATGCAAAAGCAGCACACAAAACCTACCCCAAATCCATTTGTGAAATTAAGTTCTGCATCCCTGAAGGCTTTGACTGTAAAATGTTAGAAGTAAATTGAACTAAAGGAATTTCTGAAAAGAACCAGTCAGAAGCATATTAAAATATTGCAGAATAATTTATAGGTGGCAATTGTAATGATGTGATATATCATTTGTGAATATAACCATTTTTTCATTAGCTTTTCAGAGTTAATTTCAGCAAGTGAATTCATATTTAAAGCTCACTGTACTGTACAAGATTGAGCCCTACATCCATGAAGAATATTTGACAACAGTAAAAGAGTTTCTGGGTTTAGTTGACATTTTATGGCTTAAGGTGAAAGAATTAAACAAATGGGAGTTATGCTTGTTTGACATTCTAGATACCCTTCAGTTTATATGCTAAAGCTGTCCTAATTTTTCAGCAATAAAACTGTGCTGCTTTAAAGCCTAATATCAGAATTTCATACCTCCAAGTGGCTTCAGAACATACCACAGTTTTTAATTGTTGGTAGCCATGTTCTTGTCTATATTCTCTGATTTTAAATTAGAAAACAGTAATGGAAATATTTTTCAGCAGAAAACAGACTTCCTCAAGTATTTTGCTGAAATTAAAGTGACTGACAGTTTCAAATGTGATACAAAAATAGGTGTTTATCTTCTGAAGTAGCATAATCTCCATAGCCTATTTCTCTGAAACTTTTTCCTGACAGAGCAAATACTTTCCACAGAACATTAAAACTCACAGGAGCTTTCAATAAACTGAAGCTCAACTCAAAAGCAAAAGTAGACTTTACCTTTAAATTTCCAACAGATCTAAACTTTGACCTCCCAGATAGGAAGACTACATGCTGACAGAATACATGAGGACATCATGACATGATACATAAATGACAGCACAGGAAATTAGTGAATTTGAGAATGTCTAGATTGAGTCCTTGAATCTGACACACTTAATTGTATTATAATAATATGTAAACACATATTAAATGAAGATACATTTAATTTCTCCAGGTGATCATTTTCCAAGCAGAAAAAAAGAATAATTATTCTTCCTCTATTTGCCTGCATAAGATTATACAATACTCAGAACAAAAGAGATTTTTGAGAATTTGGTAGTAAAATAGATGCTCCAAATTAGTCTTTTAACTACAATTCACATGATACACCACAAAAATCCTAAGAACTCCAAATCTGTAGAAAGCAAATACTAAGTTTCCTGATTCTCTAAAGCATTTTCCCTAAGTTTTACTGAACTAAAAAGTCTAATCATAGTTGAAGAATGCTCACAGTAAAGGGATTTCAAATAGACACAGATGCATCTGATCCAAACCCACCTGAACTCAAACTCATTATAGACGAAAAGCTTAAAGAAAACAATATTTTTTATTATTATTTCTATTTAAATTACAACCAAGAAGACTCATGAAAATCTTGATCCTGATGGTTGCAATGGGAAAGCTCACTCTGGAGAAAATAAAGAGCACACTGCTAATTTAACATGAATAACCATCCATTTAAAAATCTTGGAAGAAACAGTGTGGCAAACAGCTTACCAAAAGTGACAGGAGGTTCTTCTGTTTGTTTTTCTGCGTGGATTTTGTTAGTTTGTTGGGGTTTTTTTATTTCTTTTTTTAAGGAGACATACTTTGGTGACAAGAGACTCCTCAGTTAAACTGCAGTTGCCTACTCTAAATTTATTGAGCTTGATGAGAGCAAACGCAAAGTCTGTGCTACCCCTGGCACCATCAATCAAAGTCCTAGGTGGTAAAACATTGCATCTTAAGCTTCTCGACTGAGAATTCTTTGCCTGCTTGCTGACTGAGATGTGCAATGCATGCTGATGCACCTGTGGATGAGGAAAAATAGTCTAATAAACCTATGATTTATTTTCTCTGAGATCAACAAAATATCAAAAACTGTGACAAATGAGAGATCTATTGGGACTAGGAACCATTTTATTAAAAAGTCAAAGGCCTGTTTACTCTATCTTCTGTAATTTATCACTCTGTAATTTCTCCCAAGACTTAACATCTTTGCAAGGCAACTTCAGAGGTCTAGAAAATTTCTGTAAATTGGCCTGCTGAAGCTGAAATTGTACTTATACCACATGTGAGGTTATTCCAGAATCAAGGGAAGTATGTGCAAATGAAAAATGATCGAGTTGAAAAGCTTCTTTTTTCTTAGAGGAAATCAACCATCAGAAATAACCTGTACTTACATAATACCTTTATGCACAACTACATAAGCAATATAAATGCTTTATATATCTTCAGTGTTATCCTGAGGTTCATTAGGAAGAGCACTGCCAGCAGGTCAGGGATCCTGCCCCTCTACTCAGCCCTGGTGAGGCACATCTGGAGTGCTGTGTCCAGTTCTGGAGTTCTGAGCACAAGGGAGACACTGAGCTCCTGAAGTGGGTCCAGTGAAGGGTGTCAAAGACAATTAAGGGACTGGAGCATCTCTCTTATGAGGAAAGGCTGAGGGAGCTGGGCCTGTTCAGCCTCAAGAAGAAATGACTGAGAGGGGACCTCATCGCTGTCTGTCAGTATCTCAAGGGAACACTCCGGACAAAATCCTGTGCCATGTGCTCTGGGATGACCCTACTGGAGCAGGGAGGTTGGACCAGGTGACCCACTGTGGCTCCTTCCAACCTGACCCATCCTGTGATTATGTAAATTTGGGGTTTATTTGTATGTCTATCAAATCATCCAGTAGATACACTTAATATTATGGAAACTGAAAAAGTATCAACATGATCTAGTGGACATGAGCACAGTATAATTGCAGGAGCTCAAGATATTCCTTGAAAAGAAAAATCTCATGAGCATTCAATTATGATTATTAGACATAAGAACTGACTCGATGTACTGGATAGATTTTTTTTTTTCCCCTACCCTAGCAGAAGGCCACATAGAGAAAAAAAGAGTAATAAAAGAAAATTCCCTGGCCCGAAAAATCTGGGTGGTTATACTGTCTCTGCCAGAACGGTGACTGTACTCGACTTGAGAACATGGCAGCATGACTTCCTTGCCATGCAGATGTTTGTTTTCATAAGTAAAAGGCAGGTATTTGGGGTTTTGACTGAACTTCGCTGAAGCTCCTGTTGCCTGTGTATCTTTTAAAGATATAGTTCTGTAACTTATAAGTGTTTTCCTTTTTCAAACTGCAGTATGCAAAGGCATAAAAATTAGACGTCTCTATCTTAAATTATAAAACCATCAAGAGTGCTGACTCCTACAAAACAAGCTTGAAATTATTACTGATACTATCAAAATAATTTCCTCTAATTGATGGGAAAAAATGGCCAGACCGATAAAACGTATTTTTCTCTCAAAACAGCACAGTATTTGAGCAAGGAGAATGACTAATATTGTATTGTGGGGGTGCAGAATTATTCAAGTCAAATGTACCAAACGTTTTTAAGTTAGAAGCCTAAAAAATAAATCCAAGAAACAATCACGTGTAATTTCTCAAAAGGCAGTGCAGAACTAATTAGCATGAAAAACTGTATGCAGATTCTTCCTTTATTACTTTACTCCACAGATAACATTGATTTCTACAAAGCAACTTCTAAAGCAATACATTTTTTTTTGAAAGTAACTGAGCCTTCTCTTGAGAACATCATATTACTATATATGAAGTTAAATGTACCTTTTGAATTTGTAAGGCATCAGAGACTACATTCATATATTTTCAGTGATCAAGCTATCAAAATGATTCTATTTAACTTGAACTTTTCTTCAGACCACTTGTTTTCCATACTGCTGTAACCTTCCATCTTGTTATATTATCAGACTGTAATTTTACCAGATTAGATTACAGGTTTTGGGTTTTTAAAGGTTTGTTAACTAAGTCTTCTCCTTTTTACCAGTCGACTCATATTCTACAGTGTTAACATCACATTTCTTAAAGCATTTCATTTTTTCTGCTTAAGTTCTGTTGATATAGAAACACAGATTCAAACATCTTAAGTTACCTCTCAATGTAAGCACAGCTATCTTGAAAACAGTTAAAAATGCACATCTTATTACAAATGAGAAACCAGCACACTGTGTATCTGCACTGGTTGCCTCCATGCACATGGAGTATTCCTGCAGTATTACACAGCTACTTTGTTTTTAACCATGCTTTTAAATGGTGTTCTGTTCCTATTTTTCTCCAAAGTTTTCTGGGGGAAGCATTTCCTTTTTTTTTTTTTTTCTGGTATGATCAAAAGTTTCTACTCCAGACAGTAAGACAAAACCAAAGACATATTTATTATTTAAAGGACATTCATCCCAGACTAACATCAAAAGGAGTTAGTAACCATACTTGAATATCTGAAACAAACTATTTAGGAGCTAAAAAGGAGTGCAAAACACAAGAATATAAGTAGATTCTTCCCCAGCTACAGAGTAAAAAAAAAAAAATTAATGGTCAAAACATGAGACTTTTCCTCAAATACTGAATGATAAAGCATCTTGTTATAAAAGGAGAATCTCCAAACTCTGCTGTGCTAGCTAAAAGCCTGCAATGCAAGATAATGCAGTCCCAAGATTCTGCCTAATGCCTACCAAAATCAGAAATTGGACAGAAATTAGACACCTCCTTAGCTTTTAGCACAGCTGATAAAGTAGAGGACCTGTTCTGGGCCACGCAACAGCCTGGCAGAAATGGAGAGTTTTTGTGGGAGAGTTCTGCCTCTCTGCACTAACATCAGAAGCAACCTATCAAAAGCTAATAGTGAAGACTAAGGTCAATATAATATTCATTATACTTTAAAAATATTTGCTCAGTCTTAGAAAATCGTTATACTACAATGCATTGGACTTTATATTTCAAAAAATATTACTTACAAGTTTTGTCATTGAAAACCCAAAAGCAACACAGCACTAATTACAAGCCTTGGTGGTGCCCACTGGAAGCAATTTCAGATTTTCCCAAAGACAAAAGGATAAGTACATGTATCTTGGTAAAACTATCCAAAATTGATGTGGAAAGATTTCTACAATCTGACAAAAAAAGAATGAAAGAGTATTTTTAGAAATTTCAATCACTAGAGCCAAACAATTACTCAATTATCAGATTTATATATCCCAAAGTTATTTTCTTTCAATTGACAATAAAGCAGAACTTAATGTAAATATATTTATGTCCAGCTCTTGGCCATGTACAGTATATGAAGTTAGAATGCAGTGTAAAGCATTTGTCTGCTGATAAATACACGGAAAATCAACTAAGAGACTTTTAGGTATGTGGATATACTTTACCATAACCATTAGTGTTCGTTTCTAAAAGTACCAGCATAGTTTTACCATTGTAGGTTTGCTTTGCCTTGCTATCAGTGATATACAGTACTCTAGTTTGCCCCTGGAATATATTCACTCATTCTGTATACTTTTGTAATACTAATCAGTGAAAGATTTTTCTTTTCTTGTTACTGACTACATAAAAAAGGAAATTTAAGGTTCAACACCAGCTATGCTCAGTGAAACAGACTGCTCAACAAGCTGTTTTAACAACTAGTTCTATCTCATCAACCTCCACTCAGAATTCCCAGTAGCTTAAGAGGAAGTCTGGATTTCTTACACAGACTCATAAAGTCAAAGGTCGGAAATTATTAAATGTAATCCAAGTAAGACTCTAATCTCCTACGAGAAAAGCTTATGTGTGGTTCTAAATCTAAATATTCCATGGAAACCTTGTATTGTTTCACACATACCTTCAAAATCACATTCTCTTAACAGGTTTTATTTGTTTCCTATTGTAAAAATACACTTTGTTCACCATCAGTTTGTTTATTGTAAATTATTTTTCTTGAAACCCTATTTAAGTTCATGCGTTTAAAAACAAGGTGCAAGAACTTCAAAAGCAAAATAAAGCTTCCCAAAACACTCCCAATTTTTAAAGGATATAAATTTCCATTCTTATATCTCACTTTAGCTTCACTTGCATAAATGCAAGCCTGTGAGTTGCTTAATAAAGAATCTTGTGAAGATGGAGTACAGTATGTTATACTTGCTCACATCAATTATACCAGACAGGAGCTATAGGAACACAGGCACAGTGTGCTCAGAATTAGAAGTGTTTACTGCTGGAATATATGGAAAATATTAAGTTAGCATGATGCCATTGGTTCAGCTCATTTTCAGCAGAGCTCCTGCAAGTTACAGTAGAGTATGTCTGCATGCTTAACTAAATGCATTAATATTTTGGGTTAGATGGGGAATACACTTTTGAACCAAACATTTCTTATCACCTCTCACACGGCCTTGGTTTGCATTGCAGAATCGTCTCAGAGGACAGAACTGCATCCCCTTTGAATTAAGGTAAACTGACATTGTACTTCAGAAGCACCTAAATCTTCAACTGCTGTTGACAGGACCAGGGCAGAGCCAGGCTGATATAAACCCCTTGAAACATGCATAAATACATAAATATGCAGATTTCTGGTCTTTAACCACAAAGTTCACTTCTGTTGTACTGCACTACTGGGTAACGCAGACACAAACTTCACACAGCAGCAGCAACCCTGCTATCCTCAGTGAAGCTGCTGGCAATGCCAGCACCCTGAGGGAACAGACTGCACAGGCATGGAGGCAACAGCTGTGCATAGGCTGGCCAGCCCTGGTAAATGAAAGAGAATCTCTTTTCCTCTCCAGCCTTATGAGCTCGCATCTTGATTACGGAAAGCGTCCTGACAGGTCCAGCCACTCAAAGAGACCAAGTTACCTTCTTCCCTACACAGGCTGATGTCCCAGCTATCAGTGCTTTAAGGAGTCAGCGCACAGGCAAAGGCAGACGTGGGTGCCATGTCCCCCACCCTGTGGTTCTATCTGCATGAGCACCAGGAGGGCATAAAGAAGAGGGATGATGCACCTACATGGGCTTCTAGATTGGAGGTAAGTGAACTGTGAGAAAAGCAGTGTCCAAAAAGCATACAGTCAGGAAGGTTACTTCCCCACATGCAACAGAAGGTCTGAGGACATTTCCACTTCTGATCCTGATGAAGGGACTTCTGGTTTTCAGTTACAGGCATCAAGTGATGAATGCTCAGATCAGCAATAGAGGGGCTCCACCTCCAGCCAAGCAGAGGAATGGCACAACTAGGTTTAATGGAACAGATTTCCTGGCACATCAGACCCACGGGAGAATAATACTTTGGTGTACACTGATGCACAATGCAATCTAAAGCCATCAGGGTACACTGGGGCAGAACCTATCCGGATTTCTGGAGTGATGGGTTCCCAACTGGTGGGGTGAGCCTAGCAAGGCTCAAGGACACCTCAAGGACCCAAAAGTGTACCAATGGGCCTTTGGTGTAGACACCATGAAGATTAAACGTCTGTTTATCTTGCCCAGAATCCCAGGTGATCCTTCTGTGGTGAGGTTGCTGCATGTCAAAGAGCAGAGCTGTTGCTACCATGATTGTGTGCTGGTGGCAATACCGCACCATCCAAGACCCTCTGGTTCCCCTCCGTGAGCTGATTCATCAACTGGAGATGGAAGAAGTCATCAGCAAGACTTAATCACACTTTAATACTCCCACACAGTCAATGCAAAAGTCTGATGGAGGGTGGAGATTTCCAGTAAATTACTGTAACCTGAACAAGCCACTCTACCACAGTGCTGCCATACCAGACACGTTAGAACTCCAGTACAAACTGGACTGAAAGGCAGGAAGGTGACACGCCACACCTGATGTGATCAATGCTGTTTTCTCTATTCCTTTGGCAGCCTGTAGGCCACAGGTTGCTTCCATGGGGAGGGGTGTCCAATAGCTGGAATTGGGTGTCCCACAGGTGGAAGCGCAGCCCTACCATTTGCCATGCAGACTACACTGGAACAGAGTGAAGCCACCCAGCACTTGCAATATGTTGATTACATAATAATGTGGGACACTACAATGAAGGGAGGGCTTGAGAGAAAGATATTTGGATCCCACCTACAGTGCTGCATCCAGCTCTGGGATTCCCAGCACAGAAAGGACATGGACCTGTTGGAGTGAGTCCAGAGGAGTCCACCACAGTGATTAGAGGGATGGAGCACCTCTGCTACAAGGGAAGGCTAAGAGAATTGGGATTGTTCAGCCTGTAAAAGAGAAAGCTTAGAGATGACTGATTTGTGGCCTTCCAGTACCTGAAGGGAGCCTGCAAGAAAGAAGAATTTTTTACAAGGGCCTGGAGTGACAGGCCAAGGGGGAATGCCTTCAAACTGAAAGACAGTAGGGTTAGGTTAGATATTAGAAAGGAATTCTTCCCCGTGAGGGTGGTGAGGCACCAGTACAGGTTTCCCAGAGAAGTTGTGTCTACCCAATCCCTGAAGTACCCAAGGCCAGGTTGGAGGGAGCTCTGAGTAACCTGGTCCAGAGAAAGATGTCCCTGCCCACAGCAAGTGGGTTGGAACTAGAGAATCTTTGAGGTCCCTTCCAACCCAGGCCATTATATGATTAATATTTTCCCTCAAAGATGATTTTGCCCAAAACAAAGCAAGGTCAAAGGCCCCATACAAGAGACTTAGCTACAGGAAATCAAATTACATATAGATATTACCACATCCTAACAATGTGATTAATATCGTAACAGTCATGTCCCCACCAGTCAACAGAAAGAAAACACAGGTATGCTGAGTTTCTGGATAGTGCATATCTTTTGCATATATTTAGATTGGGAGCCCTCTCCACTGAGTGACACAGTAAGTATTTCAACCAGTTCCTGAGCAGCAACAAATGTTTAAAGAGATCAAACATGAGACAGATCATGAAGTAGCCCTTAGGCCAGTTGAACAGGACCAGATTTAAGAAGCAGAGTCTACACCACAGCCAGGAAATATTGCTGCAACTAAGACCGTCTGCCAGAGAGTGCCTGGAGAGACTCAAGGTCAGTCTCTAGAGTTTTGGAGCCAGGATACATGGGGATCTGAGTTCCAATACCCCCTAACTGAAAAAGAGATACCAGGGGGACACAAAGTGGTTCAAGTTGCTCCAGAAGGAGTTGTTACAGAAACACAGCTCTTCTGGGCAACACAAATGTCTGTGCTGTACTGAACTATCAAATGAAGGATCCCCACTATATATCATGCAACTGACACTACATGGAATCAGTGGGTAGCACTGATCATGCAATGGGCTCCTACTGGGAACCTCAACTACACAGGAACCCTGGTAAAGATCAGACAGAGATCTCAGAGCACTGCCTGAGGAGACTCACACTGAAAAGTCCCAGTGTATAAATGTTACTGGGAAGTAAGAAGTGATATGCTCTGTTTGCCAGAGTACTGTCACATTGTGGGAATCCACCTAAATGGAAAGCTGTTGTGTGGAGTGCCACACAAATATGGAAACCAAAGGAAAAGACAAGTCAGTTTGCAGAGGTGAGAAGCTTTACAGTTGCTTTTGGATATCCCTGAATGAGAAATGTGGCCAGAGCTCTCTCTCTGCACAGACTCGTGGGTCCAACTGGCAGCAGAGGGGTAAATATAACTGAGCTGCTGTGTTGTAACAGGACCTTGCTGTCTGAGAAGAGAAACTTGTTGTAAAGGTCTGTCACATCAATGCTCACATGGAAATCAGTCTGCTAGACCTGAACTGGCTCATGTGGATCTGGACTGTGAATGTAAAAATGACCTACTCTCAAAGGGTGGGGCCAAGAAAACATCAGGACATCTAAGAAGAGAAACAACACACAGAAAGTCTCGTGAGCAAAGGTTGGACTTGGCTATGCAGGATGTCTATGAATGCAAAACATGTTGCCATAATCAAGCTAGGCAACACCTGACACCAAATCAGGAAGGCCTGACAGATCAAGTGTATCACACTACCATGAGCATGCTGCTGCAAACATTACATGCTTTCTTGGGTGGAGGTGACTCCTGGATGGTTAGAAACATACCCTGGAACCTATACTACCACCCAAAATACCTTGTGCTTTGAAAAAGAAGTTTTCTGATGACATAACACCCCAGAAAGAAGTAAATTGGACAATATGACTCATTTAGGAAACCACAGTCATCCAGGCCAAGAAACACATCCTTGATTGGGGTTATCACATTCCCTGTCACACACCATCTCCCAGGAAGACTGAACAAGGCAATGAACTGTTAAAGAATACACTGAAAGCAACAGGTACTGGGACATTCAAGCACTGTGATGCATATTTGCTATAAGGCACATGTCTAGTAAACACTGGAGGATCTTCCTGCCCAAACAAACACCCTGCACAGCATTGAAGGAGCTCCCATGGTACATAAAGGCAGTCAGATGAGAAAGTGTGGGTTACACCTTCCTTGGGAAAAGGAAAAGACCTTCATGCGATAGATTTTTTTTTTCAAGGACCCAAGTGCATTTGATGATTGATGCAGGCAGATGGAATAATCTGATGTGCACCTCCATGATGTGTTTCCTTAGGAAAAATAACCCATGATTTGAGTTGCCATTATATATGTATTTCGTTGAAAAGCACCACAGGAGGAACTATCCAAACCAGTAAAAACGAGCCTTGTAAGGAACCTGCTAAGTGCAACAGTGATCCAACCTGAGCTTGCTTCTGCACCCAACAATTCAACACACATCATCTCTCCCCTCTCAAATGACCACCTCAACAGACAGATGCCAAGACACAGATTCTTCAGTTCCCTGTCCAAATGGAATTATTGGACAGTGGTGGCATGAGGAAGAGACTGGTCACTGCTTAGTTGCTGTCCGGTTTCATATCACAATAGCTAGAGTGGTGGTTTGTTTGTTGGGTTTTTTTAAGACAGAATTAGATTCCTGATATCTTCACTCAAAGTTTATCTGGACACAGGATGTTTGAATAATTTTTGTTCGTTCTGAAAATCATGACTTTGGCCAAAGGGCAAGTGACATGCACTTAAATGCCTGTTACTCTGTGCATTTACCCTTTAAGTCTCACAAACATACATATACATATATAATTTTCATGTAATCAAACAGGTTTTGGGTCTTCTAGCTCACATCTCCCTGTTGAACTTAACAAATGAGATAAAAAGCAGTCAAATGTAAAAATCTGTATCCCACCTATACCTTTGAAACCTAACTCAATCTTAAACTCCCTTGCAAACATCTGTTCCTGAGAAAAAATCCACCCTTTAAGCAATTGTAAGATTACCAGGGAGCAAATAAACATCTAAATAATCTTTATTTCATTTCACCTCCCACTGATGGTCTTTGGGACATATATTTCTTTCTTGCTTTCTCATCTTCTTTTCTACCCCCTTCTGTTTCTTCCAAATTATTTCTATCCTTCATTTATGTCTCAGAACATGAGCTATTTGCCAGAAAATATGTCCTAACTTGACTGAAGCTATAACAGTTATTCCTGTAAGCCTCCATCAAGCAACCCTGTAATTAATCATCTCTTTCCTTGAGGGCTGGTGTCACTCAGCATAAATCAGAGAATGTGTTTCCTTCTTGTTAAAGTAAACATTATTTTTTTTCCTTATGAAAGAAAACATTTGGGATTATTTTTTTTTTTTAGTATGATAGAAAACATTTTGACTCCCCACTAGTTTGGGAGTGCAAACTAAGGACACTGAAGGCACCATATTTTCATCCTCATAACTGAACATCCCCCAGCAATTTTTGCTTTGTTACACTAATTTTTAAAGATCTGGTTTTTACTTAATACACACTTCTGTGATAATATAGCTTGTTAAGAGATTGAAAGTTTTATGCCATAGGACAGCAAATATTTGGAGATTCTTTCGCTTTGGCTCAGAACAAAAGCTGAAACCTTTTTCCCTGACAGAGAAGATTTTTCTTTCCCCACAAAGCTTTTCCCTGGTTCTTGAAGCCTGTCCCATTTTCTGCAAGGTTGAAAGCTCTCCTAGTTTTGAGGATAGTTGACATGACCTGGACCACGAGCACTAAAGGAACTACTGGATTTACCAATACCCCTCAAAGCTGACTGGGAGAAAATTAGGCAGGTTTCCTATAAACAATTCTCTTCCCTTCAAGCAGTTTGTACCTTATTCCATCAGGAGCTCTGCTGAGTTTTACTGTGTAATTGGTTCTGACTTGAATAGAGTACAGACATATACAGACTAAACTTTAGCCAAATTCAAGTAGACTGATCCATTATCCTGGAGATGCAGCAGCAGTAGCAGGATCACATATGATAATATTTTTCCAAGGTTTTTATGGAGTTTTAAAGACAAATAAGGTAACGTAAAAAGCGCAATACATAAAACCCAAAAGAATTTAGTAAAACCACAACAAAATAATGCCAAGGGAATCCTAAAAGAGTCTAGGGAAAATAGGAATGATAACCCTGTCATATTTTCTTGTGGTAATGTCCTACATACTTAATCTGCTAGTCTTTAACAACTCACTGGCATCATATTTCAACACTAAGGGGTAATGAAGTTAATTGGGAGTCTCACCCCAAACTTCAGTTACCCACATCTTACATCCATCTCACAGTTGTAGGGATGAGGACACACTTTAAAGCACAAGTTTGTCATAGGCTGAAGGGTCACAAGTGCACTGGCAGAAAGATATGAAGAAATGAGTACACACCTGTGAAGGTTTTGGGCCATGACTACAAGTTACAGACCTGAGAAGCCTCACGTGCTTACCCAGCAGCACATCTTTCAGCACAGCCTGGTGTTACCTATATTTACATAATTCTGTCTCAGAGAAGAAACTTCCAGCATTTTTTAGAGTTTTCACTCCTGAGAAGAACAGGAGTGAGCCCTTAAGACATGTCAACAGATTAGGAAGACAGAGCAGAGAAAACAGCATATTTTCTTCTCAGTGCAGGACTTGGAGCTTCACAGGTCTATGGAAGGGACTGCATGGCATGGCAGCTGCAATTGGAAGTAACGTGGAAAATCCCTTCCTACAATGTAATCCCAGCCCAATTAGGCTTCAAATTAGCTGGCAGCTCTCAGAGTAGACATGGTAATAGGCAAAGAACAGTGTGGATACTAAATATCCAGTGTTGTCTCAAAATAGACATTTGGGTTTTGATATTGAATAAGTAATAAAAATAAGCGAAGATCTGAACAAACAAATACCCCCAATTTTTACAGTAACCTTTAAGAACAAATTCCGTAACTCATATGATTTACATTGAATAGTCCCTATTCATGTAACAAAGATTAATCAATGCTCTGTTCATAATGAAGTGACTCCTTATTCTCTATTTCATGTTTATTTTGCCAGATGATCAGAAAACATTGAAGGTAACATTAAAAAGGTAATTCAACTTTGTTTTCATGAATTTTAAATTCTCACCATAGCTCTTCAGTTATAAAATTCACATCTGTTTTCAACTTATGATTTTGTAGGAAATAACACAGTATGAAGCACAGAAAATTTCAGTCTAATAATTCATTCTTAAACTACCATGTTTTACTAACCAAATATCTATGAACAGTAACATTCTATTTATTGGCTATAACCAAGAAAAAAACAGATCATTAAAACAAACAGTCCCGGGGCAAGATATTAACAAAATATTTTGTAATTCTTTTGAGGAAGTAATTATTCTTCTACTACCAATAGTTACATTAACATATGTTCAACTTCAAGTAACTACAACATAATCAACAAAACTACTTGCATTCTTAAATCAGACTTGTATATGTAGTTATATACTTAGCTGTATAAATAACTGAACTAGGACTTTGTAAAAATTCAATTATCTATTTCTGGGTTTAGTTTGTTGTGGGTTTTTTTGTTTGTTGGTTGGTTTCTGCTGTATTTTGCAAGAGTTCTACTTTTACTTTATCACTCAAAAACACCTGGTTTCCCCAAGGATTAATCTTCCTTCCCAAACACTAATCAGTGAAGACCAGAATAACCATACATACTTCTCCCTGATGCTCTCCCTCCTTCCAGCACAGAGAAACCTTGGACATGATTTGTGACAAGTCCAAATCTTTCCACCTGCTGAAAAGTTTTAGAGGAACTACCCTCCTCAAGTACTTTAGTTGGACCTCAAATGTTGTGGCACAACAAAAAGCCTCTCTCATTTTGCTGCGTCCTTGGTATCTGAATATGTTTAAGTCACTCTGGAGAATGACTGAATAGATGCTACCCTGAAAATAAAGCACACCTGTTAAAAGTGCCCCTACAAGGTAAATTTGCTTTTATCCACACAGGGAGTCACAGATTTCCTAAGAACCTGACAATTATATTGCCTGGAGCAGCCACCAGCGGCTTCTCAACAACAGTCCTATTGCACCTCCCACTAATCGACTGCCATGGTAATAACAACAGGTGAGCAAAGAAAAACAGCCATGAACCACTGCAGGCTGTAAGGGTTTCTAAAAAGAAGTGTAAACATTATCAGTCATTAAAAATACCCTCACAATTAAGGGAATATATTTTCCATACATTATAAAGAACTATTCCACTTTGTTCTATTAATCACAGAATTGTTTGGGTTCGAAGGGACCTTCAAGATCATCAAGTTCCAACTCCCTGCCATGTGCAGGGACATCTTCCACTGAACTAGATTGCTCAGAGCCCTGATTAAGGATCAGATGTCCAGAGAGTACTTTATAAAGTGGAGGAAATATAAGTCAGCAGAGAATAACTTCACTCATGAAGAGCTTTCCAAAGTATCTAAGCACTAAACAACTGTGTTTAACAAATTTTATTTTTTTAACCAGTAGGAAAACATATTTTGATTCCATAAAATACTTTCACTGAGGATAGATTTCAAAAGGAGCAATTATCAAGAGGAAGAGGGATAATAAAACCCACAATTAAGAGAGTTAAATATTCAAAAATAAATGGTGTGGGGTAACAGGCAAAAGAAAAAGACCTCAGTAATGATAAAACAAGGCAAAAGTCTGTATTCTTCAAATTTATGCAAACGAGTGCCCACAGTCTGGGAAACAAGCAGAAGGAACTTGAGCTCCAACTATGGCCACAAAACTCTGACTGTGGAAGTAACTGAGATGTGTTGGGAGAGTTTGCATGACTGGAAAGCTGTGATGGACAGTCTTCAGCTCTTCAGGAGAGAAAGGTTAGAGAGACCAGGGAAGGGAGTTGTCCTCTGTGTGCAAAAGCAGTACAGATTCAGGGAGCTTTTCTATAGGATGGCAACCCTGCTGAGAGCTCAAGAGTTAGGACTAGGTAGGAGGCCATTAAGGGGGACATCCTGGTGGAAGCCTGTTACAAACAACCTGATCAAGGCCAGGTAGAAGATGAAACCTGTAAAAAACTTGAGGAAATCTCTGTATCACAGACCTTTGGTCACAAGACCAGCTTCGACCTCCCTGAAATTTGCTGGGAATGCAACATGACAGGACACATGAAATCACAAAGGAGGATGTTAAGGGATAACTGCTGTATCCCAGGCATACAGGTACTTGATGAAGCAGCCAAGGATGATATGCTCCTGGATCTGCTACTCACTAAACAAGAAAGAGGCTAGTAGAGGATGTGGCAATCAGTGGTAATCTTGGTTCTCAGGAGCTCATAACTGAAGGCCCATAGCAGAGTCAGAACTCTGACTTCAAGAGAGCAGATATCCCTTTACTGAGAGAGTGGGGAAATGGGATCCCATGGGCAGCTTTGAACAGAAAGGAGTTCAAGAAAGCTGGTTAGTCTTTGAAGACCTCCAGGCACATGGAACAGTTCATCCCTGTGCTGGAGAAAACACGCAGACATTTCAGGAGACCTGTATGGCTAAAGCAGGGAACTCATGACAGACACGTGCAAAAAAAAGAAGGAACTATACAGATGGAATTCAGAAAGCCATTTAGTGAACCTGTTAGTAAAATTAAAACTCTTTTGCAGCTGAGATTTGCAATGGATGTTAAAGGCCACAAGAAGAGCATCTACCCAAGCATCAAAAGTCTGAGCAAGGAAAGTGTGGACCCATTGCCACATGGGGCAAATGATTCAGTAGCAGACAGATTAGGGATTAGGTATTTAATGTTTTCTGTGCCTCAGTACTCAACAATAAGACTGCCTATGTTTAGTGAAATTTCAGGTAAAGAAAGTACCAGCAGTGGATGGGAACTGAGTCAGGGATCATTTGAGAAAGATTGACCTATAGTGATCCATGGCTTAGGATGAGCCACATTCAAACATCCTAGAGAAATTCTCATTGTCCTCACAAGGTGACTCTATCATTTCAAAGACTGTGGACAGCAGGGAAGATCCTGATCTAGTGACATGAAGCCAAGTGATACAGAGATACAAATAATTCAGCTTCTAAACTGTTACATTTGGTGCAGTGAGGGCAAAATCTCCATAATCACCTAAGGAAAGCTGGCATTTTGCAGATGTTGGAATACAACACCACACAGGACTGATTAAACTAGTGAAATAACCATTAACTGTAGGAATCGTATCTTCTGTTTACCATAGTCATAACTGAGAAAATCAAGACAATAAAACAAATAGTAAGACAGTGTTTTCAAATTCCTAAAGCATTTAAAGAGTTTTTTTACAATTCAAAACAAAAGCCCTGAGTCTTGAACTAGTCTTGCATATCTAATTCACTATGAACTTCCAATTTCAATTTAACACAAGCAGCTTGTGTATCAACAATACAAAGAAAAAATGAAGTGATAAACTGCTACTAATGCAATGTACAGGCCTAAAACAATAATGGCAAATGAATCCAGTCTCTTCTACAAATCATATATTACCAAATTCACAGTTGAAGAAGACCATACTGTTTTTGTAAATGACTTGCTAATATTTAGAATAAGACATTAGAGTTAGTTTCAAGTGAGCATTTAAGTTTACAGTATTCACATTTCAGAATATGAATTATTAAATGTAATTTTAAAGGAAAATTACTGATAGAAATACTTTCAGTGCTATCTTGCAAATGGAAGGTGTAAGATAAATTTTATGGAACTGCAAAGCAGAAGCTGACTGCAGAACATCTCACTGTAGGGTATTTAAACATTTCAAGCAAGAAAGTTTCTCTCTTTCCCAGAGCTAAATGTAGGAGGCTGACTTTTAGAAAGGTTAATAACACCCAATGGCATGCCCTCATCCTTATATATAAAATATGAGGATGACCAGTTGTGATGGAAAGAACAAACATCAGCAGCCATCCTTTAAGGACACAGACCCTTCAGGACTCCACTCTTCCATCACTGTGATGAAATCTGCTTTTATATCTGTCTCAGAGGAAAACTGACGAGATGCACATGTGCCAATGTGTGCTACAAATCTTGGCAAAGGCACTGAGTGTTAAGAGAAGCTGCTGACAAATTAATCTCTTTTGATAACTGTAGGTTTTTGAGATGATGGAGATGGTACTCTCCTGCACTAATCACCTTAAGGTCTCAAGACACTTAACTTGCATCCTTAAGCTCATGCTCTCTCAAGAATTATTCTTCCACTAGCCTACCTCCTTCTACATCCCCCCTGAAACCTTTAAGTAAATGAGTTTTTATGGGTTTCAAATTAAAGTATCACATTTTATCACAAAGTACAGCCCAAAGTACTTCCACAGTATATAACTGTAGAAAATTCATCAGAGATTTCACCAAGTTTCTTTCAGCTTCACTATCCTTATTTAGTCTTCTACTCTGCTAAACAAGGGAGTGGAGATAAATCACAGAAACCAAATAGTGCAGAAGTTAGCACTTCATTCATATTCCATCCTTTTTAATCAATCTTAGAATACAAAACAGAATCTAAACAATAGCAAATAAAAATTTCATCATTAGATGAATTATTAGCTATACAGTCTCCACAAAACTGTCTTGCTTATACTCTAGTGTGGTGAGTCAAAACATCTCTAGCTTATATATGTTATATGTAAACAGCAACTTGTAATACAAGTAGCAATAATTACTCCCAAAATAGCATGGATTTTTTTCCTCCTAAAAATTGCCTGAATTCCAGACTTACTCAAAAAGCTGCTCTAAAGCAAGGATAGTCCTGACCCCACATTTGACTCAATCTTCATATTATCAACAGGACATGCACCACGTATTTCAGAGAATCAAAGGATAACAATATCTTTGAACTGATTCCCAGGCAGAAGACTGGTTGCCCAAAAACCCTTCCACAATATTGTAGGATGTGACTAGGCCTCACGCTGGTGACAGGTTTATATAAAAGAGTTTACAGCCAAAGGTGACAATGTAATCCACCCACAAGGAAAAACAGCAGCGGGGACTCAGGGCAATCGGGCATGGAGGCTCCAGGGGCTTTGGCAGCAGTACCAGGAGCAGCTGCTCCATAGGCCAGGATGGAGGGGATGTGGCAGCAGGTGATTCTGTTTTCTTTGGTGGCATAGTACGTCATACTCTCCAGTCAGTGTTGAGCAGACACTTTTTAAAAAGCAGAACCACTATGGATTTTTAAAGAGTGGCTATTTCTGAAAAGGTAGACCATGGCCATTATTGCTGACTCTGCTGTCAACGCGCTCTGACACTTTCTTGCACATTGTTTAAACTCTTGTTTCCTCACTCTCCTATTTGTAAAATTTGTCTCATGGTGTTTAGCTCCTTCATATGGTGGTATGAAAATCAGGAAGTTTTTGACAAGTATAGTTATTTATTTTTGTTGTGCTCCTTAAAAGCCTACTGCACAGAAGAACTTAAGAATTAAGTCAGTATTTGCTCACCATTGCTATTTACCATAGGAAAAACACATTACTGGCAAGCACAGATGTCATTGTGAGGCACAGGTGATATGAAAAATTTAGTGGCAGTCATTACAGCTGTCATAGGACACTAAATATCTTCCTATCGATTCAGTAAATGACACAGAATTACTCTGAGATATTATGCACTTACCGAACAAATTTCATCAGTCAAATCTCAATTTTGCAGTAAGTTTTATGCAGAGAAATCCTTGTGGTCATGTAGGATTTACCACTGTGCAGGTAAAGCATCCTTAAGTACACATAAATTCTTCATTTCAAACTTCACGCAAGAAATGCTTCTGTTTCTCACCACGTATCTGTATATCTTCACTTTTCCAGTTCGTCATTTTACTGGAACCCATCGTGTTTTACCACAATGCAGAGGCCCACCTATGGAAGTGAAAGCCACCCATTTCATCTCTCAGCTCAGCTGATTCCCCACTCCAGCTCTTCAGGTTTTGTGCACAGGGCCTCAAGAAGTAATAGTTTTCAAAACACACATATTTGGTCTATATAGTAATACTGTGTTTATATAGTTCAAAGGTGCTGCAGAGTCAGGTTCGTGAGTTGTGTGGCTTTCCCCCAGCCATACAACTTTCAGATAGTGGGGCCAAAAGCACTGCCAGCTGAAGCAAAAGTTTGGCCTCCAACATTAGTGCAGAGGGTTGGTGAAGTCTTCCAAAATTACAGTCTCAGGTATAACATCATATCCCCATTTTCTGTGTCTGTTTTGCTCAAAAAACATCAGACCACTGTACCTGAGCTAGGCATTTGCATTCTAGATATAGAATGGACATCTGGTTCACACAGCAAATGGCTGATGCAGGATTGGGTACAAAACACCCTAGGCCCCTCTGTAGCAGGATCTTGCTTCCCTGGAAGACTGAGGTACTTCTTGCTTGGGCTGCAAGGCCATTAGGTGAGGGAGGCAAGGTCTTAAGGAAGGAAGTTGCAGGTAGGATCTTAAGGTCTGAGGTACAGTCGACCCAGCAACTCCTAAATATCAATTCTCTTCACTACAGAACTGTAAACACCTTTTCTTCCTTGCAGAGATTGAAAACCTGTCATTTACAAACTCAACATATCCTTTGCTTTGTCTGCTTCAGTAGAAGTGCAACATTACCTGGTGGGTTTTGGGTTTTTTGGTTTGTTTTCTTTACGTTTAAGACTAAAATTAAGTATGTTTACACTGATTAATTTATCTTTTTTTTTTTTCCTCTATGACCAAAAACAGAAATTGCACATGCAATGCAAGGGAAGCTCCATTTCCAGTCTCATTCCTAACCTATGATGTTTCCCAAATTACTGTTTCAGTTAAATATAGTGTACTCAAGTTGGGCATTCAAATAAAGGTAATATAATGAAATGCTGGGTTACTCATTATGTTAACCTCATTAGCATGAGATTAATGTAGTGATAAATAGATTGAACTGTCTTTAACTGATGACAAACTGAAAATGGAGCACAAAAGAACTCCCATCTCTAATTTAAATAAAAATACAATTTCCGTTTTCTAATGAGTTTAATGTGATATGAAAGCTGTATCTAGCCTTCAGTTAAACCAAACTGCATTTCTCTTAGCTAATTTTAAATAGAATTGCATCTTTTCTTATTATCAAATGTATGCCATTACGTTTACCTCTTATCTACAGTCATTAGTTTCCTTGGTATCTTATATAAACTACGCACAATGAATCAGTTAGCTGAAAGGGTGCAGTGTGATGAAGGGGGTTTATTATCCACAACTTCACTCAGAGAGAGAAGAGAAGCCTCAATTCTGATCAACAAAGACTGAAAAAGGGAAAACACTCCTGCAGCAATCAAGAGACAAAGAGAGTTCATAGTGAAATCCACATATGTTTTTATAAATTCAAAGATAAATACCTCGGTTCAATATTAATTTACGCTAAAACACTACCTGGCACCACCAATAAAGCAGATGAAGTTCTGCTACAGAGCCAGGGATGATGACTACTAAAGGCAGACCACAAATGCAAAACTTTTTCCTTAAAGTAAATTCCCCAAGTAGGTACCTTCTAATACGGAATACATGTGACAGTCAGTCTTCAATGATTTAGTCCCATTGCATTCTTCTTGCACAGCATCACTTGTTTTGGTTTCCACTGTTTATTTCTTAATTCTTTACACATTTTCCTGTGTCTAGTTTGATAAATATCTGTTCCTCTTTGTAGTGTGAGATGGTTAAGTGCCTCAAAGCAAATAGAGAAATAAACATCTATTGCATGAGATTAAAAATCTTGTTTGGAAAAACTTCACAAGATTTGTACAAGTCGGTAATCCTTAGATGTAAAAATAAATAGCTACTGGTCACCAAGGAAGCTGCAATGTAAGGATATAAAGGTGTTCTTTTTTCTCCTCAAATTTACATAGATGAACTTGGTGCTGTGATAGCTCCTCTGTTTGTACAAAGCCTGTCTTCACACTTTGAGCTGGTCCCAAGGTGCCACTTGCAGCACTCCAAGAGGCAAGGTCAGATGTCCTAATTATTAGTTCCATTAAATACCATCAAGTTCTTTCCAGAGATCTGGATCCTTGCCAGCAATGCAATCTGCAACTTCAGTCTCACAAGTTCCCAAAGTAAAAGCAGACTTGGACTGGGTCTACATCATCAAGCAAAAGGCACTTTTTTTCATTTTGAAATCATTATAGCCCTTACATTTAAAGGCCAAGTCTGAGACTGTGACAATTGATTCAGGGATAAGCAGGCTGGGAAAATGATTGATTCTGCCAATGCATGCATGAAGCAAAAAAAGCCAGACACCTTCATGGGTTTAAAGGTTTCTTTAAAGATTTCTGAAGTATGCATCCAGGGTGAGGGGAAAAATAAAATAAGTTTCTATAGTTGAATGTTTCTGTTAAAAACTATAAATTGCAAACTGTGAAAAGGTATATAGCTACAGGTGTATCTGTATAACTAGAATGAAAGAAATCCTCCTTTTTAGACTTTAGTTTGCTAATTCCATAGTTGAGCTGTCAAATTGCTACAAAAAAGACAGCCTGAAATTCACTGCAAAGACTAAATCTTTTGATATCAATTTGCACAGAATTGGAACATTGGAAAATAATTACATGGCTGAAAGTGTAAATTTAATCAGTGTCAGTTAAACAGACCCATTGCACAGGAGTCTTCAAACTCCAGTTGGATATAGTGTGTGACCCACAAGGATTTAATTGATTAGTCATGATTAAGGTTGACTTGAAAATTCTGAATTTAGCAAAAGGTGATCATGTTTTTGTGCTATAAGGGTTTTATCAGGACCATAAAATTCAAAACCAAAACTAAAACAATCAGTAAATTCCACACCTGTGGTGCTGATTACAGAGGAAATTACAGTTTCATGAAGGTGGCTGAACTATAATAAGTTTACCCTGTCTTACCAGAGAAAACAGAGGACTCCTGCTGGAGTCAGTGTTAAGAATTATTCACTTGTTTTCCCCAACGATACAAAACATTGAAGGCAATTGATGGGATAGAATTGAAGACTGGTTAATAATTCTTGCTAGCCTTGCATTTGCTACATGTATCATGTATCTCACTCCTGAAAATAAAGTCTGCATGGCTTCAGATGCCAGGAAAGTAACCATTTTCATAGTTGGATGCATTTCTCCCTCTAGAAGAAGAAATTTATTAAAAAGCAGCTGACAGAGCAACATCTTATTCCATTTTTTGATGTCTGAATGTTTTGGTGAAGCATGTGCACCAAGTCCAAACCACTGAGTGCATGATGCACTTGCTTTTTTTAATGCTGGATCTGATTTTAAGCCTCCATAAAAGTGCTACTGCATACTTCACGAAACAGCAAAATACATGAATAACTGCAATTAAAAGGGCTAAGTGCTATTTATATCTGACTTCTGTTCCCCATCAATAAGACAGCTGCTAGAAAACAGCAAGAGTAGTCTAAATACAAGTGTTATAACTCTATAGGTGTATGGCATTTGAAAAGGATTTTACTGCTATGATGTTTCTAAAACATAATAATGTAACTCACGATTGCGTAATACACTGAAAGAGATGTTTTCCTGGCCTCAGGTGGTATATTACGTGCAGGAGGTGGGGGGAGGTAAAAAGAAGGGGGGAAATATCTAACTCAATACATCCATAAGGAAAACGCCTTTCCTTTCATCTGCAGATAAAGAGTGACCACAAATTAGAGCACACATTCACAACGGACATACTAGAAATGCTGTAAGCTGACACTGCAAAACTCTGCACATAAATACAACACCTGAAACTTCCTCCCTTTTAATTATCATTCTGTGTTCCTGTGATATTTTGGAGGATAGGAGTGGAAGACAGAAGAAAATATTCATCATTCCTTAAATTGCTAACTACACTTTAAGTAATAAACACTATAATAAACACACTGCTCATTAATGTTTACCTGACTTGAATCAAGCACTTCCACAATTCTCATTCCAGCATCCTTAGAAAAATATTGCTCAACTCAACTGAGGGATCTGAAAGTCAGACAAAAAAAATTCTATAGAAGTCCACACATTCTTTTCTCAGAGATCAAATACTGTCACAAAGAAATTAAAACTTCTGTCTAATATATCCAATCCCATTATTAAAGCATGAGAGTCAATTAAATTAAAACTAATAAAAATTCTCCATTTAAATATCCCCTTATTTGATTTTCTCAAATTCTCTATAAACTGAAACAATTTTTATAGGAGCCTTGCTAGTCACAGAAATTTAAGTAGTTCAGATGTACAATAAAAAAATACTAGATACTCCTACTTTTTAACTTAGCTTTACTCCTTTCCTACAGTGCTTTTGTACAACCAAAGTAGTATATTTTGTAGTAACAGATCAGAATAAAAGTGACCTTTTCAACATCCTCTTTCTAGTAGAACCTGTCCTCAGAGCCAGGTGACAGACTGCCCTCCTAGGCAACTGAAAACTTGAGCAAAACACCACAACAAAAAGAATAGAAATTTGAAAAGAGAATTAAAATAAATGTTGCTATGCTGGACCATATGGTCTTTAATCACGTAACACCTTTCAACAAACTGTAAATGCCAGTATTTTTTAGAAGCTAGGGTAAATACAGAACATTTCTATGCAATTTTTAAGTGCCTGATTCTATTTAGCAAAATACAAAACAGACAGTCATGCTTCACTAACAAGTACATCTAAGCAGTGCACTTCATATTCATACTTTTTCCCTGAATAGAGATAGAATAGTCTGGTAAATAAATAAAACACATTTAATTTGATTACTACATGTTGAAGTAAAATCTCAACACTTAAATGGATTCATTTAGGCAAGCCATCAGGAAGATTTTCAGGTACTGCTGAAGAACTGGTTAAAGCTAGTTAGAACAACCTTGCATGACTTCAGATAGACAATCATTGCACAAAGCGCATAACTTTTTGTTAATGGGATTGTTAAAATCCCCCAAGTAGCTATAGAACAGTAATTTCCCCTTGGAAGATCTTAATAATAAACGATGCAATCATCAAAACTGCTGCACTTGTAACTATACACAGTGCCTACCTAAAAACTCTGGAATGAGAGGCACTGGAGGAACCCAAGCTAATAGTATTAACATTTCCTTTCCCCAATACCAGTACTTTAAACACTGCTTCCTTCTTCCCTTTATTTTCAGACTGTAAAAGAGTCACACCTCAGCAGAGGTGCAACTTAACCTTAGTGTGCGAATAGTTGTGAACTAGGTCTGCTCATCACTATCCTCACCTAGGATGAGCCAAGCTTTGACATTCCTGACACCTAATCTGGGCTTCTAAAGTAAATATTTGTCCATAGTCTTATTATTAATAATATATATACATTCAACATTATGCTATTCGGATGGCCAAATAAATTCTTAGACTTGGGGAAACGAGTATGCCAATGTGAATTTGTCATAGACTGAAGGGCAGAAAATTCTCCTGACAATATTTTCTGCTTCTTGAAACAGATTTTGTGCTCTAATACTATTCTAAGACACAATATCATTTTTAGGGAAGAAAGAATGTTTGCAATTACTCACTGATGATGAGAGTATATGAATTATTATTTGGACAGCTTGACTCCAGACCTCATTAGGTACCACACAGAACCTGTATTACTTCTGCATAAATATTTGCACGAGTTTTTGAAACTCTTCCCTAATTCTGGTTGATGAGAAAGCGATGTTTATAGCCCTTCTGTTGTTTTCCTGCTTTCCAAACTACATATTCCCTATATCATAGCTACGGTATCTGTTTAATCTTCAAATTGCATGAGGTTTTTACATGCTCACTGATGAATACTGTCACGAATCACCAGACCTTAGCTTGTTAAGAACTGCCTACTGAAACACTGGAATAACTAAAACTAATATTTTTGAAATCTTGCTAAGTGAAACAAACACTAAAATACCGAGCATTTTAAAGGCACAATTCCAAAACTGTTTGGAACACTGATTATCATAAGAAAACCCCAGCTGATAAACTGAAACTGCTCATCCCTGTACCTTTCTGGATTCTCAGGAAAAAAACATCTGGCATGCTCCAAATGGTGCTATTACCCCTAATTTGAAAGCAATTAATATTTGTATCTTTCCCTCTTCATCCACAGAGCCCGGTGAGCTGAAAGCACTGCACTGGCATTGTTTTAGAAGTAGCTGCTCTATCTCCCAAATGTATCAATACATTTCTACTTTCATACATTTCATAACCAAACAGTAGATTCAGTTAAAAGCCCTCCAGGCTCTTCATCCTTGTTTCTAGGTAACTCTTAAAAAACCCCAAAAAACAAAGTACTGAAGTGTGACAGTAATGTCAATGAACATTAATTAGTGCAATGCAACCATGAGTCATGAGAAAATGTCTAGTTTGCAAAGGTTTGAGGGCTCTGTTTGACTACATAACTCCAAATGTTAACAAAGGAATACTTTGAGGCACAGATGTTTTGCAAGAATTATTTATAAATAAAGAAATTTATTCAATCATCATTTAGAAGTTCCCAAATAAGTCTTGATCCTCAGACTTTATGTCAAATATTCACTTTGTACTTGGAGTAGCTGACTTTTAAAGCCCAATCACTGCATTCCCTTACAAAACAATTACTAAATGAGAGCTAGTTCAATCATTCTGCATACACTCTTACATTTGCTCTGTTGGTCTAGATTGCCTCATATATAACCATTAAAAGGAAATTAATTCTAGTACATTCCCATAAGTCTGAGAGGATTTATATAAACACATATATGCAAACTTTAAGAAAAAAATGTTTTCAGATTATTCTTAAGCAAAATTTGTAGCAGATTTAACAATATTCTGTCTTCCTCCATTTATCTGAAATAATACATGGGATTTGAGCTCACCATTAGAACATCATACCAAGTTCACTATTTTTTTATAGGATTGCTAAAATGGCTGACCCAAAACCTGCTGTTATTTAAAATACATATTTAATTAGGGTTGCCTTTTTTCTTATTGTTTTTCCTAATAGATTTATACTGCAGCAGTCTTGCTCATTTTGAAATGGCCTCTGGCATTGCTGGGAACAGACTGTGCTGTGCTAAAGGAGGCAAAAGGACAGGCAAGCAGGAGACCCAGTTTGGCACAAACCCACTGGAACAGTCATGGAAGTCCAGATGTGTTGAATGACACTTCATTCCCTTTGTCCAGAAACAAATCAGCGGCCACCCCTCCAGTTGTACACCTGATATTAAGGGCAGTTTTCCAGAAATGAGAAAAGAAAAAGAAAAAGGAAATATATCCAGTTTCCCTTTTTTCCCCCAGAATTAATCTTTTGGGAGACTTGGCTGTAGAAAACCTGTTTATGCACATTTCAAATAAAGCAATGCATTTTACCAGAACACTGGTGCTCCTGAGTACACACCACAGTGGAAATAAAGATGCTGAAGAAGGACTGGTGTCTGGAGAAACATAAAGATAAGCAGACTGTTTTTCAGCTATTTATAGTCAGATGGTTCTGCTGGAAGTGACCACAGATGCATCATTTTCTTTCCAATATCTGGACACAGGTCAGGAAACAGTGTAGAATATTTGGGTCTGGAGAAGTAAGTCTTGTTGATTTCAATGGGGGACAATGACCTTTCCTTCTGAAAAGGGTATTTTTTTTATTTTTATTTTTTAATTTTATATATCTTAAAATTATAATAATTGTAAAATACAGCTACCTGACCTCACAGAGTTGCAACATCAGCAATCAGATTTAACTTTCCTTTTTAAGAAGTTATTACTCTCCCTTTTTAGGGTGCAAAATATTTTAGTAGTTCAGAATGAAAATCTCATGCTAGAGCCACTTCTTAAAGTGTCTTTATTTATACCTGATTTCAAACACACCTTCTATTTTACTTCATTTATACTCTTACATAATTTCTTTAAAATGTCTAATTTTCAACAACTAATTCACTGAGTAGCACTCAAGATGTTGCATTTAATTCTCCTAATTTTGGAATATATTTTAATATCCTTTATTCCTACACATCAGAATCTTTCTCAGAAGATGAAAGATGGTTCTTCGGTAACAATTTTTTAATTTTTAACATATTGAAGTATGAAACACTTGCAACTACAAGAAAAATTTTTATAAGCAGTAGTTTTCAGGGTATATATTCAGTACCTTCTCCTTTTTTTTTTTTAATTGTAAATAAAAGACCTGAAAGCTCATAATCATCTACACTCCATCTGAAGTAGGTTTATCACTTTGATTCCACATCAAAAGAGAAAATCCAAAGGCAGATTGAGAGCACAGCTTTGGTTCTCTCTTTCAACTGCTTGATGTTTTTTTCTTTACTTGTATTTTTATTTCTCATTCACAGATTTCTAAAATTCTAAGTAATGTACCTATATGACTTAAACAAGAAATTTACAGATTGAAGTCTGATAACTCTGGATCATGCACAATTCTTAAGGATTATATTGTCCAAAATGGAAATACAGAACTGAACTATTTGCCTGACCAAGTGACTTTCTATGGTGGAGTGACTACATCAGTAGACAAGAGAAGAGCTACAAATGGCATCTATCTGGACTTCTGTAAGGACTGTGAGTTAGCTCCCCACGTTTCTTACCTCCAAATTTGAGAAATATAAGTTTGATGGTGGATGTACGAAAAATTGGCTGGATGACCAAGCACAAACAGTTACAGTCAATGACTCAATGTCCAAGTGGAATCCATAATGAGTGCTGTCCCTTGGGAGTCTCCACTGGGATTATTCACTGTTATACAAGCCCTCAACGCTCCCAAATTACGTATCTCTAGCAGTAACTCACCAGCATGACTGCCATTATTGAACTTTAGAGTTGGTAGCTGAATCCATCTGTGGGTTTCTGTACCATCTTTCTTGATTTTCCAAAACCTCATCCTCCCACCTAAGCCCATTAAACTGTCATTTGTGGGTTTATATCACTTTTACCTGAGGGGCCCAAAGAAACTTTGCAGTTCTTGTTTTTAAAATGCATCCAAAAACTATGCTACTGCATCCTGAAAACTCTATTTTGCTTCATATTTTGTCTCTTGTTATCTTGGCCTTGAAGGGTAGCAGATTTAATAACTTTTAAGCAGCGGGATATCAGAAATAGCAGCATTAGAAATATTTAAATTACACGTTTGATATGCAATTCTTCACTTCCCATCAAATGTCTTCAAGCTTTTGTTGCCTACTTCAGCAAACAGGGTTATTCTAGTCACATTTTAAGGTGTTTTCTTTGATGTGCAAATAGACGGAAAAGTTCAGATAAGAAAATCCAATATATTTTGTGTACTTCACGTCAGCAAATCAAATAGATGAAGTGAGCTTATTTTGTACTGAAGGCAGAAAATGTCAGAAGGCATATTTAAAATTAAATGTAATAATTGCAGGAAAATGTGTGTTAATATGCTATTATAATAGCAACAGGGCACCACAGATGAAAGGGTAGAAATAAATTTGAAATATCTCTGCTAGTTATAACCAAGCACAGTACAGTGAAGCAAATACTTTTTATAGGTACAGAATGACTATACACACTTTAAGCAATCTCATGTTTTTCTTAATATTTTAGGTACTAAAAAAAAGTAAGTAATTCTGTCTAATTCATGATTTCTATAATTAAGTCTACTTACAATGATTAATTAGTAGAAGACTTGCACTTTAAGGAGCCTGAATGAGGTTAGAAATAAAAAAGTTCTGCTAGCCTATAAAAGTTACTTTTTTGTCTACAGTTCAGCCATTCAGTTGGGTTATATTTAAGTTACAGAAACTACTTACAGATATTCTTGGTTTCAGACAAGGTTGCAAAATTGCTATGGAGATGAAGGAAATTAAGTGCCAAAAATCCAGTGGGTAAACCATAACAACATGTGCCAGAATCATGAGATTCTGCAGGACATTGCCTTCTGGAAAGTTAGTCTGCTATTGGTTTAATCCAGTTTGTGAAATGAACAGTTTAAGAACAAAAGTCTCAGCACCACGGGTAATGTTTTCCCTTACAACTTTTTCAGGATGTGGAATTTAGCTCAGCTTGGAGCCTTTAGTGTTCTGAAGACTCTGCACTCTCTGTAAAGCCATCATCCAAATCCTGAGAAGCACTGGGGATCATGTTCTGCTGTTTCTCCAATCCACCCTCTTAATAGTGTCAACATCATGCAACACCTTTTTTGTTTTGATTTTTTTTTTTCCTTTCCCCTTTCTTTTTTTAAGCTGATGATGGGGAGCAGCACAAGTACACAGATGGCTGGAGCACCTACATCTCCTACAGTTTTTTGTGCCCACAGCCCCAGAAAGGGGTGCCTGTAATTGCAAGGATAAATTGCAAAACAATGTTTTGAATATGTAAAGATTACTAATGCTTTAGAAGTCTTTAGTATTCTGTTTCATCTGTTGTATTAGTCATATTGATCCCAAATGTGTATTTCACTGATTGCTGACTAATTATGCATCATTAATAAATCACTAAATTAATTAAACTCCTTTGATCCTGATTTGGTTAAACTATATTAACCAAGCTGTGTTTGCCTGTGACAGGCACCAGCTCAGCAAATGTAGAAGCAATTCCTAGAAATTGGAATTTATGCCAGTAAATTTCATTTTCTCCTTGTGTTCATTTGTATGCAACTGGAGCTTCAATGTGCAACTGCCACAGGGGACCCACTACTTAAATTTAGTGTGCTGGCCTTTCTCTAGCTGTACAGAATTTCTGAAGGGAAACAAAGCTTTCCTTTCTGGGTTCTTCAATATGAAAAGAATGAAAGAACAAAGTACAGGATACTTTTAAATAAAATTAAAAAAAATATAAGAGAGGTTAAATAAACACTTTTGCAACTGCTCCAAGACAATATTTACCTGAATTTTCCTACAAGGTGAGACACAGATAAGTAGAGAGATAACATGCTATGTATTCTCAGTATCAAGTAGTGCAAGTTAGAAATCCTGACTACACCAAAAGAAAACTGATAAATGTATTTCCACAAGTGTCTCACACAGTATTTCCAAACAGCTACATATGAGGCTGTACATACCACTCCTGCATATATGGAGGCTTCTCAGACTCCACTGCTTTAAGTTTTACTTTGATTAAACAGTTGCTCTTTAAAAAACTGATCTGGATTTTTCTCCTCACTGCTGAGATCAGAAATTGATGAAATAACTTGTATAAGATGAAATTGGTATTGATCCATTGGATTTGTATTTCTGGAAATTTTCATGTAAGCTCACAGCTCATATTGTGATTCTCCACAGTTTCTATGTAGAATGTGTATTTGTGACATTTAGGAGCAGTGCAGTGAAACAGAAACATCAATTTCCCAGAAAACATAAGGTCTCTGTCTGAATTCCTTCAGGCATAGAAGCAACTTGTTAAAGGACTTAAAAATCAACATCTGTCTCACAAAGCTGCACGGAGAACAGTGAAGATAAAACATCATAAATAATGCTCAAACAAATGTTTGTTCATAGAATTACTGATTTGAATTTCCTGTATTTACCCTTAAATGACAGTTAATCAAAACTTTTATGAAAGGAAATAAATTAGGGAAAAGAAAGCTGAAGTTTTTTAACTGCAAAAATGTCATTTTTGTTAAAATAAACCCCAAATTGCTTGCCAAAATAAAGTATGTTAAAAGCTGTCCATGAAAATCACTCAAAATATGACAAAGATTGTATACCATCAACTGGTTTTAATGACTTATCATCTTTTCATCCTTTAGGCTGAAATTGCATTTTCTGACTCTTCTAGCTGTCCTGAGTTTTTTCTGTATCTAATGGTCCTTATAGTGCTCATTTAGTTCTTCCAAAGCTTCCACCTTAGGGAAGGAAAACACTAGAAAAATGCCAGAGGCTCACTAGTTTTCCTCTAGATCATAATGTGGTACTTCAAAGTCACCAGGCATGTTTAAATTGCTAACGGAGAACAGCAGTGATCCAGAGTGTGGTACACTCCAGCAGCTTCCAGATGCTTCAGTGCTTAGAGTCATATATCTGTCTAATGTTCCTGGCCTTACTCATACAACCATGGAATATCCTGAGTCAGAAGGAACTCTCACAATGATCACTGAAGTCCAGCTCCTGGGCCTGCTCAGGACACCCCAAAAATCACACCAAGTGCCTGAGAGCATTGTCCAAACCCTTCTTGAACTCAGACAGCCTTGGTGCTGTGACCACTTCCCTGGGGAGCCTGTTCCAGTGCCCAAACACCCTCTGGGTGAAGCACCTTTCCCTAATATCCAACCTAAACCTCCCTTGACAGAGCCTGATGCTGTTCCCTCAGGTCTTGTCACTGTGCTGAGATTACCGGTTCCCCCGAAGATTTAGGCACAAAACATCAACTTAATCTACAGATAGAAAAATTTGTAACGGCAACAGGAAAGTCAAAAAGTGACTTTAAGACACTTTAAATACTTCAAAAGCAGAGATAGAATCTCTCAGAAGTATAGAAGGTACACTCAGGAATGTTAAGGATATAAACAGAGAAGTTGTGCTTCACTCCAGAATGACAGGGTGTTTCCCAATACATTTATTCAGAAAGGCAGAGCGGAGCAACTAAATCAATTTCTAGTCCTTTCATAAGGAAAATAAATTATTAAATGAAATTAATAAATTAGATGTGGAATAACAGCACTCACACAAAGAGCTCTGAATGAACTCAGTACCTGCAAGAATACAGACCAAGATGTTTAAGCTATTGCTGTGCCAAGGGACTACCAGTCTTGTCAGGGTAACCCTTGTCTACCAAAAGAGATTTTCAAGGGATTCCAGGAACGACAGACTGATGAGTCTGATTTCCACCTCAAGATGTAAATCAAGATGGAGTGTCTACAGTAAAACATGTAGTCACTGAGCCTACACATAAACAGCCTGTCTGGAAGGGGACAATCTGGTGAAGGAAAATCCTGGCCCAGCAAGCTGCCAGATTTTTTGAAAAGGATCAATAACCATGTGGGCATTGAGCAGACATAATGTATCTGGATTTTCAAGACTCCTTTAACAAGGTTACTCAACACAAATTACCACAGAGACTGACCTGCCCTATGATGGGGGATCCTTTCATAAAATAAAAAGCTAATTAAGAGAGAGAAAGCAAAGGAAGAACTTAAATGCTCGCTTTTCAGGGCAAAGAAGAGTCAGTCCTGGGGCCCTCCAGGCATCAGTGCTGTGACTGACTCATTTTATTCACCATTCATGACAGAAAGGGAAGTGCACTGTCAGATCTCCAAGTCTACTGACAATACTAAGCTTTTCCAGCCAGACAGATGCCACAGCAGTGGTGAGTACCTCGCTAGGCTGAGCGTGTGAGCATCAGATGGCAGAGGAGCTGCAGGGTAAACAGGTGCAAGTTTGTAAACAAAAGGCAAAAATTATCTGAAGGATGCCTGTGTGGTGCTGAACTCAAACCAGCAGACAACTCTGGATTCTGGAGTTACTACCAACAGCTTGAAATCTTTCGACAAGGGTACAGTGGCAGACAAAAAAAGCCAAAAACCCTCTGAGCACCACTAGAAAGGACACAGGGAAAAGGAAACAGAAGCCCACATTGCAGGCAGCTCTGATCTCCGTGTCAAAATGCAGCTTGAGCCTCATGAAGAAAAGCTAGAAAGTTCCGGAACCTTTCACTTCAAAGACCAAAACACTGAAGAGAACATGATCATGAGCCTACAAGAAAGACGGAGAAAGACTATTTACAAGAGCCTGTAGTGACAGGACAAGGGGGAATGGCTTCAAACTGAAAGAGAGTATGTTTAGATTAAATATTAGGAAGAAATTCTTCCCTGTGAGGGTGGTGAGGCCCTGGCACAGGCTTCCAGAGAAGACGCCTCATCCCTGGAAGTGTTCAAGGCCAGGTTGGACGGGACTTGGAGCAACCTGGTCTGGTGGAAGGCGACCCTGTCTATGGCAGGGGGGTTGGAACTAGGTGATCTCTAAAGGCCCTTCCAGCCCAAGCTGTTCTATGATTCTATATCTCAAACCCCATGAAGATACTGTATAGCATAAAGTCAAAATTGTTACAACCAAGTCCTGCAAGACTGGAAGTAAGGGATCTGTAATAGCAGATTTAAGAAGTATTACACAGCAGGCTTTCAACTTCTGGAACTTGCTTCTGTCAGGTTGCAAAGTCAGGCTCTGACAGTGGGTTCAGATCGGGTTTGGACAAATTAGAGGACCACGGCTTCATTAATGGATATTAATGACAAGTTTATGCTAGAAGCCCTGGCTCTGCTATTGTTAGATAGGGAACAGTGACTTGAGTAATCAAACATGCTATTAAACATTAAGTTACTAGTCAAAACCCAAAAAAGCATTTAAATTATTTAAATTCCTAGATATATAACGAAGTAGGTTGACTGCTGAAAATGCTGACTCAGCAGTCACAGACAAGTAAAAAGCTTCAAATTATTTATAGGATTCTTACCTCTTGGGACTGAGTGGGGAGGAAAAAAAAGAAAAAAGAAACCATTTCATAACAAAAACAGGCAATCCATAGAATCAGATAAAGATAGTTTGTTTAAACAGTTCACAGGCATGTGTCAAGTTGACAAAATTTTAACACGTGCTCCTTTCAGCATGATAAACACCTCCCACTTCCCAAGAAAAAGCTGGCAACTGTTGTGTTGTTGGTTTGCTTTGGATTTTGATAGTTGCAATACTTTTATAAACTTAATTGTTTATGTTGTTCTCTTTCTCATATGCTACCACTTTACTGAAGACTTATATCCTTGATGTTCTCAGGCTTTTCCTATTTTTTTGTTTTAAGACCAGGTACTCTTCTTCTGAACTTGGGTTGCTCTAAGACCTCCACTTAGTTCCCTCCATAAGTGACATGCCTAAAAATATTTTTTCCATATGAATTAAAACAACAAAAGTTAAATGTAGATTTACAAGCAAGTCTGTATGCCAAGGAGTCAAAAAATAATCAGGCAGTTGATAATAGCTGGAGTAATTGTCACAAATCTTGACCATTTACACCATCCTCAAACACCTTTCAGTAACATAAATTTTCAAATACTCTTTGTATTTTAAATTACCAAAGACATCTTAAGTGACAATGATACCAGTAAACATTCCTTAAAATGAAATTACCTTTTTAACTGTATTCTTAATACGTGATCTTCATACAGTGATCTACACGAAGAGTAATGTTTTTCCTTCAAGTCATGCAGTCTTCCTCTCCTTTTGCACAGTGACATTTTATTTCTGAGCTGCAAAGGCTAATCAGCTTTCCTCTGATATTTTCAAGTCCTCAGAAGCCCTTCTTTTTCCCACTGATTGGAAAATGTATCAGCCCAAATAAAAAAAGCCACTTGTTTCCTTTCATTAGAAGGAATGAAAAGAACAGTTCACAACAGACTGACTGTGGTCAGCATTAAATGAAAACTTGTGTCAGTGATGAAGATCAACAACACTCATTCATGGCTTGGGAATAATCAGCTCTGAAAGGCAAAGTAAGGAACAGGTCAAAACAGAGCAAACTTTCTTTAGTGTGCAGCACATATCACACCAATAAAAATAGTACTATATGAAGATTTGTGGATCCATTCTCTCATCTGCCTCCTTTCATTTCTTTTCATCGCTTGTTTTCTTCTTTATGGACAATAAGTTCTTCAGAAAAGATCACATGTATAAAGCACAAAATCATCTGTCTAGATGCTTTTGAAAACTCTTGAATATCCAGCTGAAACAACATGATGTCACTGAACATCCTCCACTCTCCGAATCTCAGGGACAACTACTGCAAAGTTGCAGAGAAATATCTGCCACAATAGTCTTCAACAGAGATTAACATAAGCTGGCAGTAAAGCAGTCCAATACTTTCGTGAAATGTCTTCTGACTCAGTATTAGGGACAGGAAAACTAAGAATAGAGGTGAGTAACTAATCCTCTTCTAATGCCTATCGGTATAGGATCTTGGAAAAGCAAAAGCTTGGTTAAAACAGTGCTTTGGGAACCCAATGACAAACTCTGGAAGTATTACCACAAGGTGCAGGATTTAGCCAAAATGCTAATTAAAGCCTTTCAGAAGGCAGAGAGCTAACATATACAGGTCACATACCTGAAGCACATCAATTCACAGTGCTTTATTCAAAACTTCCCCCTTTTCCATTCAGAGAAGGCATAAGGGAAATGTTCAACAGCAGACACCAGTAATAGCTTGTAAACAACAAGTGAGAGGATTTAATTAAAATAACTTTACTATTATCTGCAAAAGTTTAAAAAAACAATTCTCAATGGGAGGTAAGACTTGATAATGTTATATTTTTACATGAAATGTTTCTACTGTCTCCAGAAGAGTGTTTTGTTGTAGTTGAAAAGGCAAATATAGGCATACAGATTAAAAGGAATGTGAGAATGTAGCAGTTTTGTCTTATATGTGCCTGTCCTCGTCTCCCACAATGCATCCTGAGAGCTCTCATTACTGCAAAAAAAAGGACATGGAGCTGGGCAATGGAAACTCACAGGGGAGTCCAACTGGTACAGAAAACATATCATACTTTGAATTGTAGTTCCATAAGACAAAACTTTAAAATTTCAGGATGGATGTTTTCTTGAACTTTCATATCTTTTTAATGTTCCTCCATAATTAAAGATCATGTAAGGGAACTAAATTTCAGTATCAGAATGAAAGTTTTGACACTGACATCCCAAGACACGTTTTTCAAGGCAATACTTTTATACCTGTCACATTCTTTCTTGGTGCAAAGAAAACTACCCACACACATAACCAAAATTATGTTTTCAAAAACATTTGAAGCTGTGTCAGGGGAAGGTTAGTTTGTATATTAGGGAAAGGTTCTTCACCCAGAGGGTGGCTGGATGCTGGAACAGGTTCCCCGGGGCAGTGGTCACAGTACCAACCCTGACAGAGTTCAAGAAGTTTTTAGACAATGCTCTCAGACTCATAGTGTGATTTTGAGGGTGTCCTGTGCAGGTCCAGGAGTTGGACTTTGATGATCCTTGTAGGTTCCTTCTAACTCAGGACATTCTGTGATTCTATGATTTCAGGTAAGGAAAGAAATTATGACCTAATAATGCACTAATAAGTAAATGCCTACCAAAATGCCATTTATATAATAAGAAACCATTTTGGCCTTGAGCCGTTACAAACTATCAAACTGTGTAAGCATCCTTTCGAATACAGACAAGTAAAAAAAAAATTTAAATACTCAAGCATGACAAAAATGAAGATTTCATTTAAAAGGAAAGGAGTACAGGTTTACAACATGGTCTCAATTAACCCTTGCCTTTTTAAGATAAACAATTTTAAAATCAATCCAGGAAGATATTTCACCAGCTGAGAGCATTAGAAAAGCATTTATTTACAAAAGAAGGCATTACAGAAGGTATTTCCACCATCCATGAAAGTTCTTAACATCAATAATGAACAAGAGCAACTCTTTAGTCTCTACTGATCTGAATTTAACCACAAAAGCAAGACTTCAAATTATCACCATCTGACTTTTGCTTTGTCACACTCAGTTTTTAAAAGGATTTAGTGAACTCTGATGAACATAAACAACAACAAGCAACTCATTAGTGTTTCACTCCATGAACACACTCTATATTCAGAACTGACTGCGTGTATTCATGCATCCACTTAATCAGGTTAGGTAAAAAATAACTGTATGCTTAAGGTACACATAAAACAGACTTCAGCACATCCTTTCATAAATAAAAACTTTGAAGTTATCTTGTTTGTGGTCCTGTTATGTTGATGTTGAAGCACACTGAAAGAAATTCTCTATTTTAGAAAATGCAAGCACAAGCAAGAAGCTCCCACTCCTAAAAAAAAACCAAACCCACAGAGAAACAAAAATAAACACCCTATTAGGACGTATGAGAGATGCCAGACAACTTTTAGAAAAGGTTAAATACAACACTTGGAAATCTCACTGACTATGACGTGGGACCCCAGCATGTCCCAACCCAGTTGCTGTTGATGTTGTTTATAAGCACAACTCTCACGTGATAGGACACCAGGGCCTTTTTTGTTTATATCTGCACATGTAGATTTGCATTTACACATGTAAAACATATCCTATGTATTACATGTTGTCCTCATTAAGAGTAGCAGGAAGCAAATGCATGTTGCATACTGCCAGACTGATGATGAAAAAACCTTTTCCTTCTGGAGAAGCTTCAAGTATAAGCTTTATCTTTCACCATTTCCTAATAACATTTTGGCAGGCTGAAAAAAGCTCTCTCAGTACATCTAAGAGTTCTTGATGAATGAAAATCTAAAGCCAGCTACCATGTTGTAAGGAAGCTGTTCGTAATCCCCAAATACTACCATGTACTGGTATAATCAAACTTAAAATGTAAGACTTTAACATAGCTGGAATTAAGAGTTTTTCTATGTAAATCTTATATGGAACTTCAGAAGTATAGATAAAAGAAATACCTGTATTAGATCTTACATGTTTTTCAAAAGAGCTAAAAACAACAATAGAAATTGTATTATTTTAATGAAAACAGAAGTTTTAACTCAATATTAAATACCACGTTGTGTAGGATGATACTAACACTGACATTAATTCATTTAAAACCTTTTTTTTTCCTGTCAGGTTGGCTGTCCACTGTGCAGAAGAAAACAAGCTCCTGATCACTGCTTTGTGAACTCAAACTAAACACACAACAGTAATTAAGGAGGTACAAAGAAACCACTTCAGGAACAGCACAGATTGTTAAAACAGAACAAAAAAAATACACCTGAAAATGCACTTCAAAATCAGGTCTGTCATGCTGCAAGTGTTGGGTTTTGGTAAGCTTTTGACAGCACATTAGTGATGACACAATCTGACAAATATAGACTGTCCAATGTTCCTAGGAACAGTAATTTTTAGCAATCAGTTTTTTATATAAAAAGTAGGTCAGACTGACCCATAACATTCTGCTGGTTTTTTTTTTTTTTGAAGGACAGATGTACACTACTGCAAAACTGTACATGAATACATTCTATAATTCAGTCATATTAGTTGTGTATAAGCAGAAGAACAATCTTTGATGGTAAAAGGCTTAACTGTATTTAAAATAAATTAAATGAAAGAAAGAAAGAAACCTTATGAAGGTTTGAGCCTGTTACCAATTTTTCTAGAAAATTCCAGTGAATAAAAGACTAACCACGACTTGCAGAGAGCCACACAGGCTCACGTACTATAGACTAATCTATAAAATATTTCTATCAGTTCCTTGGAAAGTTCAATGAGCAGTTTCAAATCAGTTTAGTCAAAAAAGTCACAGATGAAAAGAGAACATCATTTTACTTTCAGCTTAAAAAATGACATGTATGTAACATGTAGCATTATAGTCAGCATTGGTGTTTACAATTCCATACATGTTCCTTACAGATGTATTTATTTACTTCTTACTGGTGCATGTGCACTAAAAGAATGTGTTATTCAAAGCATTGTCCAGCATTTGATAATAAAAAACTAATCACAGAATCAGAGAATGGTTTGGGTTGGAAGGGATCTTAAGGATCATTTAGTTCCAACCTCCCTGCCATGGACAGGGACACCTTTCACTAGACCAGGTTGCTCAAAGCCCCATCCAACCTGGCTTTGAACACTGCCAGGGATGGTCATCCACAGCTTCTCTGGGCAACCTGTGTCAGTGTTTCACCATCCTCATAGTAAAAAATTTTTTCCTAATACCTAATCTAAAACTACTCTCTTTCAGTTTGAAGCCATTTCCTCAACACTGTCATTCAGAGACAGATAGAGGAAAGCAGACCTATTAAACCTACATTTAATATGAAAAAAAATCCAAAAAACAAAACCAGAAAAACCAAAAAAACCAACTCAGCAAAATTAATCTTTCTGCTCTCTGAAGCTTTCAAGCATCTATACATACACAAACAGAAAAAACATACACAATATATTATGCTATTCCAATTTAAATTCTTTTTATGTGGAAAGTAAAACCCAGTCCCTCAACATGCAAGTACTGTACTGAGAAAGATAACAGACACGTTCTTGGGGATTTATGCACTGGCTAAACTGCATGTTTATCAGTCAGCTTGAGTACAGCCTGAGACTGCAGCTCACAGTCCGTGAGCTGCACCTCACAGCACATACACAGAGATCCACAGTATCACATCTAGAAGTCATCACCGACAGACGAATGAACTTCCTTGAGAAGAAATACCTTATTTTCAATGAAACTTAACCCACTTAGCTGCCCCTGTTTTCAAGGGCAGGCACTGGCATTCGCACGGTCATATTTCTTTACCCCAATACACAAAGCTCCATCAGAAATGCAGGTTAGGTTCTTTTCTGTATTACATACCAAAGTAGCTTCTTATCCCAGCAAAAATGGTTTTTAATAACTCTCTGGGCATACTTTGCTTGCTCTGAACCTTGAGAGTGTGTTCTGCTGTAGCACCCACCATCTACATGAATGTACTCTTCAGTTTTTTTATCCACATTAATGATATTTTAAAGAAAATTGCAGTTGCATAAGACTGCAATTTAATTTCATTAAATTAACCATGTGATACTTTTAATACCATTTTCAAGAAAGAATGCCTTAAGGTGTCTCCCTGTTTTGAATATGCAACCCACCCATTAAGGTGAAGCCTGTAGCTCCTGTTTTAAATGAAAATGGTTTTAGAAACAATGTGAACAGAATATATGGAACTACTCTTATTCCTGCTTTGATTCTTTAAGGTAGAATATATACAAAAAATAAATTCAATTCATATAAATATAAAACACAGAGCACTGCCATGACTGGCTTTTATAATGCTAAACTTTTATAAATTGTTAAGTTTCAGTCATGAACATTTTGTTTCCTGGAACAGGTTTTCTAAACCTTCTAATCCTTGCCAAAACGTCCTTATGACATTTATTTTTCAGGACATACAATGTCCTGTATTTTGTGCTCAGCTGTAGGATGGAAGTCAGAAAATAGACTCTAAAGACACATCCATCCCAAGTAATCTCTGAGAAACAGATAACTACTGGAACTATATGAAGGAAATAAGTCTAAAGGTAATGATTTACACTTAAATTACATGGGACCTTACAGCATTAGCAACAGCAGATAGATTCTCACAAACCTTATTTAACTTGATCCAATTTGGTACATTGTTTTTCCCCCAGCTCACTTATTTGAACTAGGGATTGGTTCCAAAAAGTAGAAAACCTTCTTATTAAAAAATGGAACACTGTGTTTTCAAAATTTATTATCATTTACACTTTTTTTAAAGGTGAATTTTCAGAATTATGATTTTTCCTCTTTTTCAACTAATGGTATATCCTTCTGAAGAGTGATAAAAAATAAAGTATTGAAGTTTGGAATCCAAATAAGATATACTATACCCCTACATATAGTGTTTCTTTATGGTTTAAAACTATTTTTGATTAAAGAAGGTTAACCTATGGTACAGGGTGTATTTTCTTTCATGTCAGCAGGCTTGCACTGTTTCACAGATAGAAATGTTCCCCCTGATGCAGTATTTAAGTGATCTTTCTTCTGGTAGGTGCGAGATGCAGCTTTCAGACTTATTTCTGCCATTTCAGATTTTTAGGGAGAGCAATTTCATAACATTTTATATCCAGTATATTTACTCCAAGAGTATATAATAGCAGAGGGTCTCTTTAGGAAACAAAGATCACATTGTGCTAAGTTAAACTTGATCTGCTTAATCACAAACAAGAAAGTGAGGTGGATGTAACAGCTGATCCACTAATGCTGCTAAAGAAAACTTAACTAAAGCATTCCTAGGGGTAAAAGATTCCTATTGCTCACTAGTTTGAAAAAACAAATACATTAACTGAAGACTGTTTAGCTCTAGAGCAACAACAACCAAGTGTATCCGGGTGCTTCCAGACTTCAGGCTTCCCAAGGCCAGCTCACATGGCCCTGAAGTTAGAAACACCCAGAAGAGAGTTATTGAGACTATAATCTGAAATCTGATTCCTGTGAAAAAGTTCCAGCCACTAAATGTGACATCTCAAAACTTCAAAATCATTTTGGTTCCATCAAAGCTTTTTGTTTCATTGACCTAAATAAAGGCATTCAACTATTTAACTGATAATAATTTCTCATCTCCCGATTGAACAATGACAAAGTGTAACATTATGATGTGTTATGATTTAGCCCTGTTCTTCAGAAGATTATTCTGCTTTTTTATCTTCTGAATTCATTTAATTACAGCTAAAATGTTTAGGTTTTAAGAGTTCGAAAACAAAGCTTTCTCAAATCTCTCAATCAAGTTCAGGTTTTTAAGATGAAGCATCTATCATGACCAACCACCAGTTCATCAGGATTTAGCTATGTAATGCTGAGGTTACTTTACATAAATAAATTATGTAGCTTAAAGTTAAAACAGATTTTTCCATGCATATAATCTAGCAAACACTTACAAGATCAATAAGAAAACTAGGACTGAAGACCCTGCACTTGGCTTCCGTATCCAGAGTGGGAACTCCAATGAAGAAATCTCCATTTTTGTAATTTCTGAAAACATCACATTGTTTCTTAGTATAATGAAACCTGTTATGTTCCAAAAGGTATTTTAGACCTACAGACTTCCAGCCTTAAAAGGGAAGGATATACAAAGTCAAAATCATATACTACACAAGTCAGTTCTAATCCTAGATCTACACCACAATTCTCTGAACAAAAATAGCTCAAAACCACTCTATAAATATGCCAAGAAATTTTCAAATAAACAAAAAAATAAATAAAAATCAGATCCCAAAGGAAAAAGCATTCCCTGTTTGGTGGATATCACCAGTCTCTATATGCTTCACCAGCCAAGGAACATATAGATTATACTCTACTTCCCAGACTGAGATGTAAAAGTATTGGTGTTCATTTTAGAAGGCATTTCAATGATTTAAAGCTTTACTGGCAGAGCACTGTGTAATAGCTAAATTCTTTGTACTCTAAGTCCAGCATCAGTGAAATTTGTTGTGAGTTATTCTTATTCCCTTATCTAAGCACTTTCTGTAATAATACAAAGCATCAGAGAATCTATGGAAAGCAAATAAATTCAATATCTACAAAATTACAGCCACAAGAATGTATTATGGAATCATCTTTTGGACATCAATAAAAACTAAATGCTGTCATAACATCTGCTGCATATTTTATGTGTCTCTATTCAGCCAGAAGTGGCCCCTCCAACCACTGCAAAATGAGCAAACGTATTTTCTCTGCATCTTATTTTCCTACTGTCACCTGCTCTCTTGTTTAAATGGAAGTTAACATGGGAAAAACGATTTGTATTTGTCACTTGTTAGACTGAACACATTTATTATGCCATGTTTGTGCTGTACACTACTATCAGACAGCTTCCTACAAATCCAAGCCCACGGAACATTTTAGAACTGGAAGGTGTCTCCAGGGATCACCTGGTCCAGTCCTCTGCTCAGAGACAATGGCCAGTCAGATTGTAAACATGTCCATGGACAGAAATACCTCTTGGGGCAGCCTGTTCAGCTATTTAATCCCCATGACAGTAAAAAAGGGGTTTCTTATTTCATGTCATGCCCATTGCTTCTTCTCCTGTCATGCAACATAGAACCACTGACAAAAGTCTGGCGTTGTTGCCTTACTCTCCCCTCCATCACACTGACAAATCTTTCATATTTAGTGTCACAGATCCAGGATACCAGAGATGATCTTGAGAGCCAGCACCCAAATCTTAAGGCAGGGTGAGGGGAAAATACTCCCAGAGATCATTAGTGCACTTATTGCTAAGGGGATAAGTAAAAGGAACATGTTTTAACAGCTTTTTTTCAGTGGTGCCCAGGGACAGAATAAGGAGTGATGGGCATAAATTAAACCACAAAAAGTTCCACCTCCACATAAGGAAGAACTTCTTTATGTTGTGGGTGGCAGAGCACTGGAACAGGCTGCAGAGTCTCCCTCTCTGGAGACATTCCAAACTCACCTGGACACATTCCTGGGCCACCTGCTCTAGGTGACCCTGCCTTGGCAGGGGGTTGGATTACATGATCCCCAGAGCTCTCTTCTGATCCTATTTTGTGTGATTCTGGGATTCTGTTTTCAAAATCTCATGCAGAGATTCTCCACATCTTTGGAGACATTAATGCAAGTGACTTAAGGCTGACAAGCTGGACACTGCATAAGCAACAACCCTGAAGCTGTATGTACTGTTTGGTCAATCAAGAGCACGCACAAATCTGGTGGAAAAACTGAAAACTCATGTAATAGTCTCTAAAATAACTGACCTTAATAAATAGGAGAAAAAACTAATAGGCCTTCATATGGGTAGATCAGAACTACTCATGTACAGTGGGCTTTATATAAATGCACCAGAAATCCTAAGCACAAGGACACAGCTTCACACTGATCACCTGTTCAAGGCCAGATTTCTCAGCTCTGGTATTGGAATGCACTGGGAACTCAGCAGGTGTTACCCATATTCTCTTCTGGTTGAAGAAAAAAAACATTCCTACCGAGGGCTTGTTTGGGGTTTTTTTTCAATGAAATGTAGGATGATGTTAATTAAAATCTTATAAGGACAGGTAGGAATGCCAAAAGTTACCAGTGGTTTTGGAGAATATTACACATTTAGAAAATACTTAATTCCTACTTATTATTGCTGTGTTTTAAACACAGCCTGCAACTAAATACTACGCAGTCACTCACTCATCACACCTGCCTGATGGGATGGGGAGGAAAATTGAAAGGGTAAAACCCATAACTTGAGAATAGAACAGTTTAATAATTTAAATAATCCCTGAAATAATAACAACAACAATAACATTAATAATAGCAATGAAAAGGGAGACAATGAAAAGAGAGAGAAATAAAACCCAATAAAGCCAAGTGATGCTCAACACAGTTGCTCACCACCTGCTGACCAATGCCCAGCCCATCCCCAAGCAGAGATTTGCCCCTCCTGGGCAGCTCCCCCCAGTTTATATCCTAAGCATGATGTTCTGTGGTGTGGAATATCCCTCTGGCCAGTTTGGGTCACCTGTCCTGGCTGTGCACCCTCCCAGGTTCTTGTGCACCTGCTCCCTGGGAAAGCAGGAGACACTGAGAAGTCCTTGATTTTGGGCGAGCACTCCTCAACTAAAGCATTGGTGTGTATCAAAGTTATTTTCATATTAAATCCCAAACACAGCACTGCAGCAGCTACTAGGAAAATAATTGATTGTATCTCCACCAAAACTAGGACAATTATTAAAAAAGAAAAAACAAAGACCAAAATGAACAAATTACAAAACCCACCCACACAAAAAACAGAACAAAAAAAAAAAAACCAAAACAAAACCCCCAAAACCACAAACCCACAAAACGCAAACAAAAAAACCTCACAAGCAAATTAATATGAACAAATCTAGCCAGTTCTTTATCATCACCTTATGAACAATGTAGAGCTGGAATGAACTCACAGTACAGCCTTTGCAATTTATTTCCTAGCCTTCAGTCCAATAGTTTCTCCATTACTCCTGAAGACTGACCTTTCAGTGACATGTTAAAGCACTAATAGTTTAAACAGTAAACATAGTTTTTATGTACCAACACCATTGCTCATTCCACTGAATTTCTGCTGTACACAATATTACCTCTAGCTGTCAACATTTTTAATTTATCTTTTTTTCTGCAGGAAATGTTGATATCCACACTAATCCTTGAGAAATACAAGACAGCACATTTTCTGTGTTACTCTTCATTGTTATTCCAAATTAAGGTGATGTGGCACAATGATATTCCAAAGCATAAATTGTTTCAAATTATTAAAATTGCAGGGTTTATGTTATTTTTTCTTATATTTTCTTCCCCTTAATTTATAAATATCTTTTTCTTTCTTTTAAAGGTTCCCGAAGCTTCAACACAGTCTAAAATTCCCAAAATGTCTTGCAGAAGTAAAGTTAATTTCAATTTTTACTACACATATGCATCTCCAAAAATCTAATCTATGTTACTGAAAGTAGCTTGATAGCATCAAATAAGATCAATGTAGCTGTGGAGCATTATTTAATTCAGAAGAAACATGTCTAAGGCTAAGTCATGATACGAAGATGATGCTCATCAGGGTTTCTGATATTGCCAAGATCATGGGAGAAATTCTTTGCAGGATGCAGGATTCACTTCCCCTTATAGAAGAAATAAGGCATTATCATTTATACACACAACAGTAAGTGAAACTAACTAAGGCAAATGAGAGAAATTTAGATTTTTTTATACAGTGAAATAACTTTTCCTCTCACCTTCATTATTGTGTCTTAATTACACTAATTAATTGATCACACTAAATATATTAGTTAATTACATTATTATGACATAATAAAAACCCCAACAAGTCCCACACAAGCATCTAGGATAAAACAGACTAGATAGTACTGTACATTTGTACATGCACAGCATACCCCTAAATTAGGGCTCCATATAAAATGCAAAACTCAACATCATCATCTGTTTTAGAAATGAGAACAATTCACACTTCATTATGACCACGAATCATATCTTGCTTCAGTGTTGAAACTTTGCTACGTTCAAAATACAGTTACAAGTCTTTCAACAGCTTTCTGGAAGTTGGCAGGAGAATTCTAAGGAACGTACCACTATATAGATATTTATAAGTAATTTTCAGTTATTTGAAACCTTAAAAACAGTTCCGTCTAAGTAAATGATTTTGGCATGTGCTGGAAAAATACACGTAGCACAGATGACTTATTGGGAGGTTTCATTTATCTTTAAATTCAAGAGTTTTTCATCCTACAGTAAGTGCAGAAGTTAGGACTAAGTACACTTAATACAGAGCTAGTGATTTTCTGTGTTGCTATGGCAGCTAACGTGACAAGGCATCACAACATTTTAACTTTGCTTATAAATGTTTTCAGATGGTCCTAAGTAAGAATGGAATTCTAGTAGGATTAGGAAATGTTGGGTGCTCCACTTTTAGTATGCAGTGTAGTCATCAGAAAGAAATGAAGCATTGAAGAGGAACTCTTTAAAATTTTAAAACTTTATGACTTACTTTGGGCAGAAGCCTGAAGGTGATGGTAAACCATGTTAACAAAGTTAAATGAGTGCGAAGTCAACGTTAAACAACTAATAAGGCCTTTGGCAGGTTGTCAACCATCTGAGTTAAAAAAACTGCAAAGCATGAAAGCAGATAATTTAAGTGGAGTGGGGGAAATATCTAAGGGCAGCATCAAGTCAGGCTGCCAGACAGGACGTGGACACCCTACTGAGATCAAGTAAATATTCTCTTTCCTTGACTGGTGGTTATAACTGAACCAGAAGCCTTTACTGGGGAAGAGAACAATTTTTATTCTAGCACACTTCTATGCATCTGCTTTGCTCATCCCACGTAGATCTTGGATTCTCCACCACTAAGTTGCATGGTTGTGTCCTGCTGACCTCTGGACTTTGCTGTGTGATGTTCTACCAATTCTACTCGAGACTGACATTTCTGATCAACTCCAAAGGTAACAGATTTTTTAGAGCTTTGATTTCATTCACTCCATCTGCTCCATCTTAAACCTAACCTGAACCGAGTACCCACAGGGAACAGAAGTTTTATTATCATATACAACACTGCATCAAAGGTTCTGAAATTCACATGTGTCTATACTCAACTCAAACCATCCATCTTCAAAAATCATCACTCAGGCAGTACTTACAAACAAGAGATTACAACATAAAATATCTCTAAAAGATACTGTATAGTGCCTGGGAATTTGTATTTGGCTCACATATTTCAAAGGATACTGATTACTGTGAGGAATACTGACAGGCAGATAGTCACTCACTTGTTTTATTGGTGACTAATTAGTAAGTTCATCACTCAGTTTATTCTTTAAAAGACCATTTAAAACTACTTTGGGAAGAATTGTGTGCAATCTCGATTTACAGTTAAAATGCTTATTACTGAACACCTACTGAAAATGTTCACTAACACATGCAATATTTATAAAGACCTTCACACCTGACAACCAGAATATACCGAAGAAGATAAATGTATCTGCCTATCAGTCTCAATTAGAAAAACAAAACCCTGTTTCAACAGTTACTATTTTGCTGACAACTTCTGCTGATGATTTGTGAAATTGAATCAAAACTAACTGCACAAAGTTGTGGTATCAGTGAAACATCCAGGAAATATTTGCTATTTTTGTCTCGCTGATCTTTAAAATAAAAGTATAAATATCATCTCGGCTACCATTATTATCATCAATCAAGGGGTGGTTTAGATTGTGCTAGAAGCCTTTCTCACTCTATAACATGAAAAGTATATCACATACTTTTCATTTGTGCTTCTACACGGAGTAACTAATTACTGTTCCTCACAATGATGAGTACTAATTATATACCACGACTTTTTTGAGGACACAGGCTTTACAGCTGTCTGATTTGGCACTGAGAATCTTTCTGTTCCTCCTTCATCTACTGTCCACCCTTTAAAGCATTAAAAATATTGTAAAGCTGAAATTAACAGGTTGAGAATTTCCTTTTAAAATATATCCTTCCAGAGAGCCTCAAAAACATACAGTTCCTTTTACCCCTTTCAGAGACTGCCCCTGCATTTTGTAACTATTATCCCTTTGTGACACACCACAGACAGAAATACGGAGCACTGTCACACTGTGCATGAGCTCAGAGCTCAGTTCTGTGTACAGGATGATTCAGCACTTTAAAAATATTTGGCCAATATACTGAGCAGCTTAGTAGCTTCACCAGTTGAAATGTCACTACTCTGTACTTACACAGAAGTATCAGCCACTTACTCTCTAAATTCACATTTTACACCATCTTCCAGTAATTCTGCACCTTGCTCCTCAGTGTTCCACCCAGGGAGTTTTGCTGTGTCACAGAGCTAAACTAACTAGCACAGAATCACTAATCTCTCCCTCTGTTAAATAAAGAGGCAAAAAAAAAAAACAAAAAACAACCACTCCTCTTCTTAAAAAATGCAACAGGGGAAAGTTAAGTGACACAAAACCCTGATTATACAAAACATATTCATAGAAACAAAGTAGTGCAATGCATGACACAGATTATTAAGCACAACTGCAACACAAATAAAAGCAAACCTTTATAATTAGTGTTATTGATTGCATTATTTTGAAGCACTCAGAGACTAAAATTATAATATAGCATAACAATTATTTAATTATTCTGACATATTCAAATAATTACATATACTAATAATTCATATCAGATTCTTCCTTCAAGTAGTAGATATCTATGTTGACACAATGAAGTAAGACAGAACTTGTAAGCAAATAGAGCACAATGCACCATGTATTTAAAGCACTTCCATGGATACCATTACTACTGCACCTGGGTACTTAAAGACAGGAATGTATCTTTCCACAGCAGAAACATCAAAAAAAGGAAAATTATAGTTCCAATCTTTGACACAGAAAGCATAGCAACAAAGGCTCTAGTTATCAGAAAGCATCATCAAAATAGGACTGGTAGCCTGTAGGCTTTCAGGGTCTTCACAGAATGGCTGAGGTTAGGGGGGATCTCTGGAGGTTTTCTAGTCTAGTTGCTGGCTTAGAGAGCTGGTGGACAGGAAAATGTGTCCAGGACAACAGCCAATTAAATTGTGAGCATCTCCAAGGATGATAACACCCTTCTTTGCCACACTTGTGCATAGGTTGCTCATGGCAACTTGGGGTCCACCAGGATATCATCATCACCCCATACCCCTCCCATACCTTCTTATTTAAATTGCTTTCCAGCCTGTCCACCCTCAGCCTGCATTCGGGCACCACGTTATTCCTCCCCAAGAACAGGACTCCATGTTTCCTGCTGTTGAATTTTATACATTCCCCTCTACCCATTTCTCCAGCTCACCAAGGCTCCTGTGGAAGGCTGCACAACCATCTGTCTGGTCTATCATCCCAGCCTGGGGTTATCTACAAAGCTTGCTGAGGGTGCACTCTGACCATCATCCAGCTCAGTACGGAGGATACCAAGAAATATTAGACCCAGCACTTACCCCTGGAGGACACTGCCAGGGACTGGACTTTGCCACTGATCACAACCCTTTCAGCCCAGCAGTTTCAGCTCCACTCCACTGCCCGTTAAGTCCACTCTCTGCCAGTTTTTCAATTATGATGTGATGGGAGACAGCTGAAACCAGCAATATCCACAGCTCTCCCCTCATCCACCAAGTCAGCTGCCTTGTCATATAAACCTATCAGGTTCATCAGGCATGGTTTCCCTTGCTACTGCTCTTCAGGATCCTGAACTCCACCATCTCATGGTGACTGGTGAAGACTCCCAACTTCCTCATCCTCAAGCAGGATGAGGAAGTATATATATATATATACTTTCCCTGTTTTTAATACCAGCTCTAGCAGGTCATCATCCACCATTGGCTTCTCCATCACCAGTGTCAGGAGGTTTTCATCAATGCACTCCAAAAACTTCCTTCATATCTTACAGCCCACTATGCTGATATTATGGTGGTTCAAAACATACCTTTGCCAATGGAAACCCAAGCAAATACCATCATCCCTTTCAGAGCCAGTAAAGTTACTTTCAAGCTGAAACACTTTTCCACACTGTAGGCCAGTGATTACACAGGCCATTAAATATTACCAAGAAAACCACCATAACTTTGGTAATTAAGTCTTGTGATTAGGACAACTGTGTACAAGTCTTAGATTTTTTTTGTATTCAATGTCCAACACTAAAGGATAAAGCAACAGATGCCAAAAGTATCCTGAAAAAGAACATTTTCAATGTAGAAGCCAAAGAGAATTGACTGAGGGTTAAACAAACTATATTCTACCTATTGACTGGCAAAACAGAGAGCAGACTGGATGAGTCAAGGTTCATGGATAGCAACTGAGAGTACTCTTCCTATGGGAATAATAACGATATGGAAATACAAAGCTCTAGCATTTACAAAAAGAATGCTTGTATGTTTATATCCTCAGATGAACACTGTGTGTCTGAACTATTTTCTGTCACTGAGTTCAGCAGTTCAGCTGCATACATTTATACACAAACTACATACAAAGCATATGTAAAACATTATTTTAGTGTATACGTCATTAACCAGAGCTACTTGACTACCTGTTAAAAAGGTTTTGCACACTCTATCAGGAAACCCAATACCTACCAATGGCAGAGAAATATGATTTTAAAAGTCACAATGAATTTCCTCAATTAAATATTATCTATTGACTCTCCTCTCCACCCTTCAAAAAAACCCAAAAACCTTTCCAAGTGCAACAAAACTTTTAAAAACTATTAGATAAAGATATATTTAAAATGATGTATGGTACTTATTCAAAGGCAAAGATTAACACAAAGTAGAAATACTCTTTTTTTTTTTTTTCATAGAAGCATGATTTATTAAACATGCTCCTTGTCTAATAGGTTATATATAAAGTTTCAGTTAGAAATAATTTTTACATCTGCAAAAGTAAGTTGCAGGTCCCTTGGGAAGCTGATCTTCTAACAGAAAAAATGAATACCTGACCAGAGACTCTGCTACCACTGCACCCACAACTAATCCACGTATCATGTATTTTCCTTCCAGAAAACAGAAAGTTTCTGTTAATACCCAGAGTAAGACTGACGTATAATATGGTACCAAAATTGCAAGTTTTTCTTTAGACACTAGATAATTTCAGCTGTTATGGCACAATGCATTTTAATTGTCTTTCTTTAGTGAATGCAATAATTTATGTTCATTTTGTAATTCTGTTACCCATGTAATGTCATCTATAGGTCTTGTCCACCACCACTACCAGGTCTAACCAGGAAATCTATTTCCATATATCATTTATATCAATATTGCATTTTAAACTGTGCCAAACTTTAAACATAACATTTGCTGGTCCCGCATTCAACTTATTTGATGAGAAAAATCAAGATACAGTGTGGTAGCTTTTGCACAATATATAGAGATTCTGAGCTCCCAAAGCACAGGTAATCCAAGAAAACATCCATTAATCTGCAAGTAGCCAATGAAAAAGAATACTAATAATGTTTTGTCTTGCCTAGGACACAGTGACAACTGGTTGGAATACCTGCAGGCTCAGGAGTGAAAGATTTGTGAGGGGTCACAGAGTTCAGCTGAGTGAAAACAGAAGTCATCACTCTTTCTAGGATTCCTCATCTTAGGTAGGAGAAAGAAGTAGTCCAAGCCTAGCTGCAAGGATTCAAATGAATCCCTGCCCTTCTGTGCATCAAGGAGAGTACGTAACATCCATGCCTTGCTAGCTACAGCTCTTTTGGACAACATTCTGTAACCACAAAGAGCTAATAGAAAAACCTGCCACACGATTCCCATTTGGAGCCTGGGATTGCTTAGAGCAAACAGCAGATGCCCTAAGAGATAAAGTCCTTACAGGATTCTGATTAGGCACCAGTAAAAAGAGCAATGAGGAACAAGCTCTCTCTCTTCATTCTGACCAGGCACACAGCTCAGGGACTTCACAGTGACTGACAATGCCTCCAACAAAGGCCTGACGAAGAAAGCACTTTTCCCCCGAAAAAGACAAATTTCCAAGGGCTGTATTGCCAGAGGTCCCATCTTTCCCATTTCTAACTGTGCGGTCACTCTCTGTTTAGCAAAGAAAAGGGGGAAGAGTCAGCTCGAGTCACTGTTGTGGACACAAAGTCAATTTTTGCAAATGGTAAGAAGTAGTAAATTGCCAGGTACTGCACTACTGTGATTAACAGAGTAGTAGTCATGCTGAAAACTAAAGTGTGCATGACATGTCTCTAGGGACACAGATAAAGTCGCCTGAAGTGAGGCAAAACTATAAAAAGATATGATTCATAAAGGGATTTAGTATTCACTGCATTTAGATTGATAAGTTCAGTAATTTCAGTTGTATTTACTTCATTCTAATGCTTACATCCTACACAATCTCTTTTTTTTTTTTCCCCGAGATAGTGAGCTTAAGAGTTTTATATGTGGACAAATTCCTTATTTACAAGAAACAAATATCTTATTGTTCTTTTACAATGGTTGGGTTAATGGTATATCATTAAATATTTAAATTGTTTTCCACGAATTTAAAAAAAAAGAGACAGATTTTCGTATCTTTAATAACAGAAATAATGTCTGAATTTATGAAACCTCACTGTGAACTTTTTTTCCAAAGCATATCAAACCTTACTTTCCAGAGAGTCTTGTCAATTAAATTTCCAACAGACTAATGCATATGAGACAAAAAACCTGATCTTTTTTACTCTTGTGTATCTGTAGAATTAAGAGTTAATATTTTTACCCTTTACTCTTATGATCAAACCTGTAAGCAAATCATCTTTTCATCTTTAGATGGAAATCAAAGAACTTTAGTTTTAAGTTCCGTTATAGATGTTTCTACCTATATTTTTTCTATCTGAACAGGCAAAGGCACAAGTTGCTGCTGGATTATTTTACATTCAGGTATTCAGTGCAACAGATCAGTTACTTGACTCAATCCAATGTTTTTCCAATCAGCAAGAGGTCTCTCACTGATATGTCAATCATGTTGTTGAAGAGTAAAATATCATGGGCAGACCATTTTGCTTTCTTTCCTTGTCTCTTCTACAAGCAATTTATGTTCTCAGACCTGGAATCATAGGGATTATGACAACTGTTATCCCTTGACCAATCAGGATAAACCAGAAAAGAAAACAATGTTTTTATTCATGTGAATATCCCTGGATAATCTAGTACTGGCCAGACCTTAATTCCAAACTGTCGGCCAAACAAAATGTGCCAGTAGCCCCACACTCCCTGCTCTCTTCAAAATCCATCTAACAAACATTCCACTGTTGACATTTATTCTGCATCTGTTCTTTACTGAACTTACTTTATTCTTCTGCCCCTTGGAGGTTACCTGTAAGTTGACTGAAGAACCCTCCATTTTTTTCCTATCTGTTTCCTACTCTAATTATTTTGAAGCCTCATACACACTACAACGGTATGTAAATAATTAGCAGCATATTAATGAAAACAAAAAGAATAAAACCAGAGTGGAAATTGTGTTCATAATCTGTAATAATTGAACATAAATAGAATTATGCCACTGAGTACAAGCAGACAGGTATTTTTTGCTTCTATTCTCTGGTTTGGACTTCAAAACTTCCTAAAACTGTTCATAAGTCAAAGGAGTTATTTTCCTGTGGTTTTAAACCAGCAAATTTCAGAAATTATTTGAGTTGTATTTCTAATTTTTGAAAATAAGCGAATTATTTGGGAGTCAAGGATTTGGGTACCTATACTTGAAAGAGTGGACCTATTTCTTTCTGAGGTAAGTCTACTCAATGTCCTCTGATGAGCTGCTATGACAGTAAACAGATTTCTGGGAAGACCTTTTGTGTTTTCCCTTTGGGTTCTAAGATGATTTCCGTCTCCTCAATTCCCACCTTGAGTGGTTGACAAACCAGATGGCTGTGCTGGCATCCAGAGGGACCCTGGCAGGCTGGAGAAATGGGCTGACAGAAACCTCAGGAAGTTCAACAAGGGTAAGTGCAAGCTCCTGCACCCAAAGAACAACAACCCTAGGCACCGGTGCATGGGTGTCAGTCACCCAGCTGGAAAGCAGCTTTCCCTTGGAAATCCTGGTGGGCACCAAGTTGAACACGGGCCAGCAAAGTGCCCACGTAGCAAACAAAGTTAATGATGCATCCAAATGCATGGCTGTGGAAATTAATTCTCACACAGAATTTCATAAAGAAAGCTAGAAATGGACAAACCAACAAAAATCCTGCTTGACGGTAACTTGATGCCATAAAGGATGGAAAGAACAGCTCATACAAAGCTTTGGGATTCAGATATGAATGCTTCTGGTATTCAAGTGAAAACACTTCCAAGTAGAAAGAAGTGAGATGTCAGAAGAACCATCCAGGACATGGTAGAAATGAGCATTTTTAATAAAGCCTTGAAATAGATACATAAAATGTCAGGCTTCGTTAGTATCTATTGACAGTTAGAGAAGATATTCCACAGTACAAGACTGTCACAGGAATCTGACAAAAGTATTTAGTATCAGCAAGAATGCAGAGACAAATGAGAAATGGTTTTCACAAGTGAAGAGTTAGAAGGAAATACAGTTCACTGTTCTGTTTTCCAGTGCCTGACATTGCCACACTCAAAAGCAGCAGCATGATGACACTACAAACACTACTGTCACAGGGAAAGGAGACCACTGTCTACAGGACTTCTTCCCAAGAAGTGAAAAGTTACCAGGAAAACCACTTACAATCTGCCTAAACCATTTCAAGTTATCCACTGTTGTAAAAAAGCTTCTCTTCAATAAATATGAGATTGTTCTCTGTATCTCATGTTCTATTATGCAGATATCAAATTTCAGACTTACCTCTTGATCTGGCTGATAACAGTGTTTACTGAAAAAAGGCAAATATAATAAAAGTAGCAAGCAAAACCTCAATAATTAGAAAAACATCTAGGTAAGAAGGAAGAACTCAGTTTACTGCAGACTTTTCAACTTGGTCAGTACAACATTACTTATCAAAATCTCTTCCATGACAAAGCTAAGATAGTGCATGCAGCAGAGGAAGAACAGTATGTGAAAAGCAAATCTTATAAAACCTGATATATGGTACTGCAGCATAAAGTTATTGAACAGCTTCTGCAAGAGACTTATCAGGGCTTTCTTTCTTTTTATTCATATAGGGGTACTCCATCATCCAGATTATACGGGGCACAAGAGAGGTATGATCTTACCCAGACCAGGACTCCCAAAACAATAATCAATGCAGGTATTACTGCAGCATTCTGCTTGCTTTATTCTGAGTCATGTAAACAATTACCCAAGTCAAATTGCACATTTTATCTCAGCAACAGGAACAACAGTTTCTGTGCACGCTTGAGCAGAGTTCTACCTTGCCTATACCTTGCTTTAATTATTATGATAAAATCTTTACAGTTGTTACAATCCCACCCAAATGCTGTTTGGGATCCCACAGCGAGTTTCTCTGGGCTGCAAATCTTCATGAAAACCTCATGCCCAATTACACACCAGAGAATGCTTTTGTTCACACATACATTGATCCACCATGACGTTAAAGAGAGACAAAACAAGACTTCTCATGCAAATCTGACTTTTCAGAGTACTTAAAAAGTACAGAACCACATTTTATTTGTTAGATAGCTGTACTGAACAGATCACTGGACAAATATATTGTTGGTTTGGGTTTCAAATGAACAATTCCTTAAAACACCTGCTTTCCATGGAACATTTCTGATTTTGTCCTTAATTTCATGCCCTCTTCTCCCTTCATTTTCCAGAAACATGCTGAAGAACAATTCTTTTATTAATCAAAGGCTCGTATACTGGCTACTGTGATAAAGCATCAAGCATCTCCAGTAGGTATACTGCTAGGTTTTATTAATTCATACTTGAAATAACATAGTTGAAAATATGTAGTCATATAACAGCTGTTTGACTATCACTTGACTTACTTCTCAGAAACCAACCCTTCACACAGATGATCATTTGTAGCCAACAGCAATAATTAAAGTTTGCTAAAATTCTTTCAGCATTTTTTCTCTGGGGAAAGTCGAAATAATTAATATCAAGTAAATGACAAAATTCATATTATCAGCCTTTGAGCTCTTAGAACTGGTCATTCATATATCGCAGACAGTAGAAGGAACAGCAATCCAGACATAATGAGCCAACAAAGGATCATTAAGTTTTACCTCAGCTTTGAGTCACTTTTTTTTATGTAGCACTATTCACTGACTGACTGGTTATTGCTTTTAAAATGTACTGATCTAATAAAGTTAACAACAAAGAAAGCATACATCAACAGGTAACGTGACAGAGAAGGCTAAGCACTGTGTCAGATATGTCAAAATGTATATGCTACCCTACAAAAACATGTGTATTAACCTTTGGAGTATGCTCCCTCATCCAACCAGACAGATGGAAGCAATCATCCTGGGTGGCCCAGCAGCACGTGGTCCATGAGGGCACACTCTATGTCACAAGGGAGAGGGGGGTCCTGCAAGTGCTCAGGACCATGGTGGCATATTCTTACACATAAAAATATTATTGTGTTTTAGTTGTGCTGCAGCAAGCTAAATGCACCAATATTGACACCAACCCTGAAGGAGCTGCAGCAGCAGCTAATACAGCCACTGAGTGTAGAATCACAGAATGGTTTGGGCTGGAAGGGACCTTAAAGATCATGTCATTCCAACCACCCTGCCATGGGCAGGGACACTTTCTACTAGACCTCATTGCTCAGAGCTCCATCCAACCTGGCCTTGAACACTTCCAGGGATGGGGCATCCACAGGTTCTCTGGGTAACCTCTGCCACTGCCTCATCACCCTCACAGTAAAGGATGTTTTCCTAACATCTAATCTAAACCTACGGTCAGTTTGAAGCCATTCCCCCTTGTCCTGTCACTGCAGGCCCTTGTAAATAGTTTCTCTCCATCTTTCCTGTAGGTTCTCTTCAGGTACCGGAAGGCTGCAATTAGGTCACCCCAAAGCTTTTTATTCTCCAGGCTGAAGAATCCCAGTTCTCTCAGCCTTTCCTCATAGCAGAGGTGCTCCATCCCTCTGATCATCTTGGTGCCTCCTCTGGACTCACTCCAACAGGTCCATGTCCTTGCTGTGCTGGGGACCCCAGAGCTGGAGGCAGCACTGCAGGTGGGGTCTCACCAGAGCAGAGCAGAGGGGCAGAATCCCCTCCCTCCCCTGCTGCCCACACTGCTTTGGATCCAGCCCAGGACACGGGGGTTTTCTGGGCTGTCAGTGGACACAGCCTAGTCATGTCCAGCCTCTCATCTGCCAGCAAGCAAAGACAGAAAAATATATTTTCCTTTATTCATTTAAATTTTCTTTAAAGCTATCTCAGCACTTCAGCTGTGTTATACTATTATGAAGTACAACAATGCCAGTGTGTGAAACTGTTTTAAAGTTGCTTCTTATTTGCAGGACATTACAAATTTGATGTATACAGTAAATTTTTCCAAAACACCACCTGGTTTGTTGTGGTCTCCTGCATTTTATTGTACATCTGCTCTTCATTAATTTCTCTTAAACTCTCAAAAGCATCATACAAGATTATACATACTCTGCTATTTTCCAGCCTACCTTCAGTGCATTCAGGGTTTTTAAAAGGGGAAGAAGGAGAGTAATTGCTTGTATAACCACACGTATGTGAAAACTCAACACATGTCTGTGCTACTTAAGAAAAGGTTCAAGAAGTACAGGCTTCCAAATAGCTTATCAATTAACAGTTTAGCAATTAAAAGAAGCCACTACATCAGTAGGATGAATGTCATGGGACAGGTGGGCCTAATGTCTAGCTCTCCCAAATGGTGAAGCCAGGTTATCTGAAAGAAACAGAGCCTCTCACCTTACCAAGAGACTGCATTTTAAAAACATTTAGGGAGAGATAAGTCAATGAAATTTATCTTTCCTAAGGTTACCCAGGAAGTCTTCTCGTGTGAATGCTACACAAAATAGCTTTTTTTTTCTCCAGAGTTCTCAAACTTCAGACCTCCTTGTTCTTCAGAAACTAATGAAAAAAAAAGCTTATTTACAGAATCAAAAATATTCTGAGCAACAACTAACAAGCAGTACATTAAAATAGCTAAAAGTGTAATCCATGCAACTGTTTCAGAATTTAAGTAACTGAGAAACTTCTCAGAAGTAAAAAAAAACCCAAACCAAAACAAACCACCTTGTTTTAAAATAATATTTGAAACAATGTGATATTTGACTTCTAAACATGTCCTATATTCATATAAAAACCCTCTTACATTTAACTATGTAATGGAAACAAATGCCCTTTGAGAACACAGAAAATCACGTCTCTCCTACAGCCCTCCATCACTCTTTGACAGGCCAGTGATGCTATGTCAATTTTACTAGTGACAGGGCATTTTTAATTTATTTCAAATATTCAAATATTGGATCTTCCAGAACTCCAGCTTACCCAAGCAGTGTTTATAAAGTAGGTTTGCACTGTCAGAAAATGTTCAAGAGATTCTGATGCTGATGCAGTTCCTTTGCTATAAGTGAAACCAACTTATTTCCCCCAGAAGCCAGTAGGACAGCCCAAAAAACCTGGAAAACAGTAGGAACTGGGCTTCTCCTTCATACTCTAGCTCTATCCATTTCAAACACAGGCAAATCGTAAAGCACAGCATTCTTGGTAAGAGCCTGCCAAGGATGCAAGAGAATTTTCACCTCTCACCTCGTCTTCTGATAGGGAAAGTCTGAATAGTATCTCTACCTCAATGTAATCGGGCCTGGAATGCAAAGTAATTGCTCTATTCTGTAGCATTACAGGCATTTCTAGACATCCAGAGGTAGTCACTTCTGCTCAGAAAGGAAGTGCAAAATTTATAGCCAGCATTATCAGTGTGACAACACACAAATATGAGACACAGCTATTTCAGATATTTTACTAAATCACAACATCAAAACATTTCCCAAATACATGCAAAAAGACAGGTGAAGAACAAGTCTTCAAAGAAAAAGAGATAACCGTTGTGCAATATAAAAATGTGGCCTGGAGGCTGCATCTGGAATGCTGTGTCCAGTTCTGGGCTCCTGAGCACAAGAGAGATGTAGAGCTCCTGGAGGAGGTCCAGTGGAGAGCTATGAAGATGATTAAGGAACTTGAGTATCTCGCTTATGAGGAAAGGCTGAGGGAGCTGGGCCTGTTCAACCCCAAGAAGAGACAACTGAGAGGGGATCTCATCCATCTCTGTCAGTGCCTGCAGGGAAGTGTCAGGAGATGGACCAGGCTCTGCTCGGTGGTGCTGAGCAATAGGACAAGAGACAACAGCCAGGAACTGAGGCCCAGGAAGTTCCACCTGAACATGAGGAAGAACTTCTTTCCTGTGCAGTGACCACACACTGGAACAGATTGCCCAGAGAGGGTGTGGAGTGTCCCTTCCCTCACTGGAGGTATTCCAGAACCATCTGGACACAATCCTGTGTCATATGTTCTGGGATGACCCTGCTTCAGCAGGGAGGTTGGACCAGATGACCCACTGGGGTCCCTTCCACCTAACCCATTCTGTGACTCTGAATCTGTTTATTTAAAAATCTATCTCAGGCCTAGCTCACAACATATTATTTTATTTCAAGCACAAATAAATAATTTCTGTTTCCCTGCAAACTTTCGACTCTAGTGACATACTACAGGTGTGAGAGTAAAAAGTAGCCTTTATTAAGAGCTAAACAAAAAATTACTACTCATAGATCCTGTTTGAGCACTTCTACTATTTGGGTAGAACTCATCACACATAATTTGCCTATCTTTAAATACCTGTCAAAAACTAGAATTTATCACCTTCAGTAGGAGGTTTCTCTTACTCCCCACTGATCATGCAGTGCTATATGATTAGCTAGTCTGGAAACATACATTTGAAAATACATCACGTAACTGAAATGTATCATACCCTTTTCTCCTCCCAGGAAGGCAGCTCAGAAATGCATACTTCAAGCAAACTCACAACCCATGGAGGACAGTGACAATTTTACTGCAACATAAATAAAAAAAATCCTTGTCGCCTTAATTTTTCGTGTACTTATCCTTTCTAATTTTTATCCAGTCCTTCAAAATACATGGGCAAGTGCACAGGCACGTACATACATTTTATATACATAAAATATATGCTCTCATTCTTCAGCTGCTATAGCAAATACAAGGAAGTGAAAACAGCTTATCTTAAATATATAAAAAATTAACTTTTCCCCCTAGACAATTCCTGTCCCCTCAGTAAACATCGTTGTGCTACTAAAAACTATTTTCTTGTCACAGAACTGATTATGCCTTTAAAAATTCAAAAACATGTTTCACTCTGATCCATGAGATTCTTTTAGCTTTATGTATGGCTTCAAGACACATGGATCTCAAGCATAGTAGTTGATATTTTAAATATATTGTTTTACTGAAGAAAGGTTGTTGGAATTTATCCACTTGAATCAAACACATGCTTCTTATATGCCAACTGAATACCACTGTTGATCAAAGATAAAAGATTGAAAACACATTAAAAGACAATTCTGCTATGAAAATGTATGAAAATGTAGGTAGGTTGATGTCTCTTTAGAGAATTACTCAAGATCAATAAATAGTTAAGTAGAGGACGAATGCAGCAATAAATTGGTCTAATATGAAAAAAAAAAAAAAAGAAAAAAAGGTAAAGGATACCATGTCTGACCACATTATCCTAGAAAATTAGTGCTCAGTTGTGATAATGTGCGTTGCTACTAATCCCATTTGTCAAGCAGGAATTCCTGACCATTGTACCTGACCCCTTCTGCCATCTAATCAGAACATAGAACACTGCTACAGACTACCAGGGACCCCACATTCCCCAGGATGTCCCAGGATGGAGAAAGGTCTTCCCTGGCCTTACAAGCACCAGAAATTAGCAGGATTTTTGAAACAGTCTCCACAGCCTCCTCCCTTCCCCCAGACACTGTGAGCACTCACATGCATAACTCACTGGACAATGTTTCTGATCCAACAGGTGATCTAGGGCTTTTAGGAAGGTTGTGCACTTTGTGTTTATGCTTTCTCTAATCAATGGATAGGCTCTGGAATCCCACCATGCAAAAGGTTACCCTAATTCCCAAGGTTCATTGGAATCACAAGGAGACGCCAAGACACAACTTCACCAGTATAAAACACTCTTAGTTCTTGAACATATTTAAAACAGATCCTGAAGCTACTTACACAGAGGTACATTTGATATGCTGCCCTAAAAGACCAGCCACAACTTGAGGTGTAAATACTGTTTCCCCATTTCAAAATTTACACTATTTGCCTGCTATGAAGCAGTGAAGCCTCAAATGCCTCAGTCAAATGAAAGACAGAGCTGCAGTTTTCTCACTGCTACAGCTGCTCTTTGAACATGAAGATGCATTAGTAGCACAAGAAATTAGATGACTGCTAAGCTACAACCACGAATAGCTTTTTCAAATGGGAAGCTAAAAAGAGGAAACATCTTCCTTTGGAGGGCAAGGGGGATGGCATGGGACCAGCAGTCAGGAAAAACAAGGTCTGGCTGGATCCTCTGAGTCTTGCTAGTGATCCAGTTGATGCTAATCTGCCTGAGTTTCCTCATTAGAAGAATTATGAAGCTCAGAGCCTGCTTATGGATCAGCAGGCAGCATAAAAGCTGACAGATTAAACTGAAAAGCAAAACTGAGAGCCCACAATCACATCACTACAGGCAGATCTTAAAATAAACACGGCAGCAACGGTCACTGGCAAGGCAAATGACATAAGAACTATGTGATTTTATAAAAACTTACCCAATTTTGTCATTTAAAGGTTATGTCAGACCTCCAATCAAAGGTCATTCTACAAGTGTCAGCATTTCAATCAGTCATTACTCAGACCACTTCTGTTGTTAAACAGCATGTCCCCTGACAGACAGCTTCCCCAGCTCTCTCACATAACAGCCACAGAGTTTTTCATCTAATCATTTCCACAGAAGGAAACAATGACAGGAGACTGAAACAACCAGAATATTTTTGTTTTCTTCCATGTAAATCAAAGGACTAGGTAATTTAGTCCATTTGATGGCTGTGTCTCGTTTCCTCAGGATTTCTCTAAACAGAAAACTCAGGGCATTCAGTGATTTCTTTAAGAAGTTCTTTCCTACAGTTTCACTTCAACACACCACTACACATCCCATAACATTGAGGGAGTAAGTATTTTCAGACCAATATTTATTTTAAAAAGACAAGCATTGAAATCTTTCAGGGCACAATGATTTTTCTCTTCCCCAAACCACGACAGGATGCTTGCAAATGTATTTATGATGAGCATTACCAGAGTTACTACAGTTCTATCAGAAATTTGTGTGAGCAGTTTCCATCAGTCTCACAGAATGGGTCAGGTTGGAAGGGACTACAGTGGGTCATCTGGTCCAACCTCCCTGCTCAAGCAGGGTCATCCCAGAGCACATGGCACAGGATTGTGTCCAAATGGTTCTGGAATATCTCCAGTGAGGGAGGGGACACTCCACACCCTCTCTGGGCAATCTGTTCCAGTGTGTGGTCACTGCACAGGAAAGAAGTTCTTCCTCATGTTCAGGTGGAACTTCCTGGGCATCAGTTCCTGGCTGTTGTCTCTTGTCCTATTGCTCAGCACCACCGAGCAGAGCCTGGTCCATCTCCTGACACCTCCCTGCAGACACTGACAGAGACGGATGAGATCCCCTCTCAGCTGTCTTCTCGGAGCTGAGCAGGCCCCACTCCATCAGCCTTTCCTCATAAGTGAGATGCTCAAGTCCCCTGAATCATCCTTGTAGCCCTCCACTAGACCCACTCCAGGAGCTCCATGTCTCTCCTGTACCGAGGAGCCCAGATCTCAGCAGGCTACATGTCTGCTGTCTTTGATTACCAGGTGCCTTCCTAGACACAGGCTGTCACCTGTCAAAGGTCCACAAGGTCACCAAGACCCAAACACCTTTGATGCCCAGGGACTTAATTGTCCAAAATTGTCTCTTGAAAATATTTTGAAGGTATGCATCAATGAAAGAAAATAAGCAAAGAAATCTGCAGGTAATCTGTAGAAATTCCAGGTCAGAAGACTTGCAAAATTACAAATGCATTTTGCTGCCTCAGTTCACATACTAATTCTGGTCATCCTCCCCAAGCTAGTCATGTAAGTCAGAGTCCTTGACCCTGGGCAAAATTCACTCTACAGAGCACTGGACCTCCCTCCTACAGGGGAATTTAGGTAATCTCTGTAGGCGCAACAATGAAGAGTACTAAAAGGGTACCAAAAGAAAAAAACAACACACAACAGCACTGTCAATACTGAACAGGAGTGTCCCAAGATACCATTCGAAAGACTCAGCAGTAGCTCTCCAGTGATTATGCAGTGAATTCTGACCACTAGCACAAACTGAAGTCTGTCCAACGTAACTGTTAACTACACTAATCAAAGTAAGGTCAAGACAGAATGCATATATACCTGAGCACATCTTCATTTTCCTACTAGAAAATGATTGTAAATCATTCCAGTTGACCTTTCAAAGCTGATCAGAAATCCTCCAGACAAGAGAGATCGCAGCTTCCTGCCAGGTGATCCACTTTTTGCCTACCCTGATTTTCAAGTTCAGGTCTGAAATGTCACCTTATGCAGGAACTAGGAAGGGCAGTACCCATCCTTTTCTCTAAAGTATATTTCATTTGAACAGACAGTTAAAATTAGTCTATCCCCTATCCCTAGCTCCATGCCAGGTACAAGATTTTGTTCTGACACCTCCTGTGAGTTTTTCTCAGTATGAAAACAGAAGACAGACGTGGCAGAAAACAAAATGCACACTCAAAATGCAGTCTGCAGTCTGACGCTGGTACACAGAACCCTTAACACCAAGAAAGATTCGGTACATAAATACTTCTCCCAGACTGTCACAATAACATTACAAACCAAAAGGTTTATGCAATGCTTTCTCCAACTGACATTTAAAGCACTATCATTTAACTTGTCCTGCCCCATCTGCATTTATCCTGCTCAGAAGAATGTTTTGGTGGTTCAGCATTGTCAGGAATCAACAGCCCCAGTACAGAGGCAGAATCACAGAACATTTTATTTGCTAGGTTTCTTGTACATAATTAAGACTATAAAATATGTTCCTACCACAAAAGCTGTGCAAGCAGCTGACTTTGACATACACAGTAAGTGTTTAAAAATGTGAAAGCACATTCTGCACATTCGCACAGAATCTGTAATGTTTCTGGCCCTTATCCAGTACTAACTAATCTTATCTATGCCATCCATACTGAATGTGAATCACTAAGATGGGATATTTCAAAACATGCTTAACTACTCTGTAAGGGAATGCAAGGGCTAGACTTGCTTGCCACCATTTGAAACTGTTAACAGAAGTAATCTCCCCTGCTCTGCACAAAACCTGAAACACATTCAGGCTCTCCTGTGGGTAGCAGGGAGGCGCAAGCCAACGTGTTTCCTGATCTGAGCTGAAGTGTGAAATATCGTCAACTTCCAATAGTTAGACTGAATTAAGAATGTTCTGCGGGATACAGTGCCACTTTCAGGCTGCCGTTGATGGCAGTGGTTTAACTCCAGCAGACAGGATTTAAAAATGAAGACAGAAATTGCTCCTGTTCTTACACAAACTTCCCAATAACTTCAACGGCAATACTATCTGTACAGCCTTCAGTAGCAGGCTCTTCACCAGCAGCATGTATAATTAGATACTTCTGGATAAGTCAAACATTTTTTCCTTCATCCCACTCCATGCCTGAACTTTTCTTTAGAATCCTTTTTTGACAATTACTGTGAAGATGCTATAGCGTAAGGAGGCAGGGAGATGGGATGGGGTTTAATTATTTTATTAATTTTTTCAACTGCTTTTGTCATAATTACGTATTATTGGTCATTTTTGTCAATGGTGTATGAAGTGCCTTAATTCCTTTTTACAATACACTGGATACTGAAAAATTCTTTTTAGTGCTACACATTTACCTTCCAGCCCAAGTACTGTTTTATGATGAATCATACATAGAACTAATCAGCATTGTGCCCAGGTTTCCTAACTGGTTACTGGAAGACACTCATTTTATTGTCAAAATAAGCTTATTTCTCCTTTAGTCAAACTGTTGAAGTGTAATAAAAAAACATGGAAATAAATTATGAAATGCAGTTTTCATTTTGTAAGGATTTATTTTTGCTGGAAAGCTGGGGGAATGGGGACACACATGATTTTTTTCCAGAAACATCACTGTTAAACTGAAGCATTGTCACCAAAATTTACTCTGTTTCTCATTCTGTGCCTCTGACCAAAGTGCTTTGACTGCATAAGTGTGTTCTCTGCATTACATTATGAAATGCAGTATTAGTCTCAGGAGCCCAAGGGAAACAACACAATGTACAATAATTTTTTGTTACCTAATAAAAGCTGTCTTCAGCAGTATGGGTATAATAGGTAATGTCGGTCAACAGTAAGCAATACATTTTAGAAATGTATTTAGGTAGCATAAATAAGTTCAGAGTGAATGTAAACAACTGCAGATATCCCCTGTTTCTTTGTTATACCAGAAACATGGGATAAATGGTTTATGATTTTGGTTGAGAGCGCTGGTCTTGACAACTCTGCGTGTTTCTCCCCTAAAACACACATGATAAAGTCATAAATAAATGTTTTCACTGCAGCAGCTCCTGGATTGTTTTTTCCTCTTCACAAGCATAAAGCTCATAACCAGCAAATTTTCAGCTGAGCACTGAATTCATTCCTGGAATTTAAGAGGCAGATTCACCTGGTATCAGAAAGGTCTACAAGAGCCACTTATCTTACACCAAAACAGGCTGTCTACAAGCTCCAACAATCTCATAAATAAGGGATATCCCTGAGAATGGTCCTAAGTTCCTCTCATTTTTCCTACAGACAGCAGTGACTGAAGGGTCGCTGCTTTAGAGCAAAATCTACACACAACCTACTTCAACAAACAACCCTTGTAATTGACACTTTCTGTTCTTCACAGGTAAAAAACCACCAGCAACTTCCTGACTTAAGTCGTAGAGATACCACTGAAGCTCAAAGGCACTCTGGGGGTTATGATTCAGCATTTAATACAACCCTGACCTTGAAAGTAACGGTAAGAATTTCCATTAATATCTGCAGGAATTACATATGCATGCCATGGAGAGCACAAACCTCTAAATGCTTCAACTGTATGATTTAGAATCCCCTTAAACTAAGTATCATGGTATTTTAGGGCCTAATACCTCTTGCCTCATCCAGCCAAAACTCACATGAGGAAGAAAGGTTTGGATCCATAAAGCATATTGAATTAAAACCCATAAAGGAAACCAACTGCTTACCAGAGTGATTAAACTCAGATATGTTTCCACAGGGAAAATAAGAAGCTTCTTTATAAAAATTCACTGCAAAAAGGATCCAAAATTATCTTTAAAGATAGAAATACTTCAAGGAAAGAGTGACTAACAGACAGTAAGTGAGACAGTCATGAAATCTGATGCTTTCTTTTCATATGTCAACCTCTTCACCCCTCCCCAGCTTTTCTCACTGTACTTTTATTCTTGGAGACAGAGAACACAATACACAAACACACACAAAGTATTAGACAGTTCTATTCTTCTGTTTTATTTTTTTTATAATTTGCTCCCCTTCCCCACAAAACTCCTTGTCAACAAACATTTTTTTTCTCCATAATACAGTTCTATTTTGCAGCCAAAGGCTTGACAAACATGAGAGAGGCATCACAATTGTGTTTTCATTGTATTAATATATGCTAGACCAGTATCTCATATTGCAGCACACAGTTGTAAAGGTATCTAAAAGACAGCAATTTCTCCTCAAAAAACAGAGGACTTAAAAACACCTCTATTTTGGCTTTAAAAAAAACACCAAAAAACAACAAAAAACCAAACACTAAAAATTATGAGAAAGCATTCATTTTCTTGAAAGTTATTTTAACCTATCATTTCAGAAGAAAAAGTTTTACTATCAAGTGAAGTTTTACTATCAGGCATTTTTATGTCAACCATTAGTATTTTATCTGCTGTTTCTATTTTGTCCTTTTCAAACGTGCCTGAGTTAAAAGAAGACCTAATTCATTTTCTCTTAAAAACGGTACATTTTCACCATCTTTAAACTTTCTTTGGCCTTCAAGATTACATCTGAAAGTTCTAGAAATATCTTCATCATTTACAACATTCCCTGAGTGATTCATTTCCATAGAATTATATTCCCAACATCAATTTCTGCTTCGCGCACAGCACAAGAAGCTGCTTTCATTACATGCCATGGATTTATGAAATTGATTCATTTTTAAACTTATTCATCATTGCACCCAAGACTAATGGAAGTCATGATGTTGGAATATAAAAAAAAAAAAGAAGCTTTCTGTAAGAGGTCTAACAGAAATGGTCAAGGTTAAGAGAATATTGTTTCTAGCCCTCTTCTCATCCTCTTTAGGTAAAATGATCACACAATGACACAGGTGCCATAAGAAATATTCAAAACATTAGTTGGATATATTTTGTAGATATCTGCATTAGCAAACATTAATAATTCAAGACATCTGTACACTGCAAAACTAACCAAGAGTGTTCCCATGGGTTCATATCCATGCTTCCCTCAGTCTTCCACAGTATTGCCAACTCAGCTGTAAGTCCTTACATGCTGGGATAAGGTTGGGCAGTTGCAGACAGGCACAACATATACATACATGTGTGTGTCTTCTCTCTTAGCACATCGAAGCAGAGCAAAAACTGACCAAAGAGAATCCACTAAAACCAGGTTTGGGCAAATACACTTGCTAATCTCTTTGGATAATGCTATCCATTAAGTCCTATCTTCAAAAACCCATCCATTCAGATCTCAGTGTCTCTAAGTGTCTCCATGCAATACTTCACATAAGCAAAATATCCAAGAAAACAGTAACTATCCATTCATAGAAAAAAAAAGGGGGGGAGGAAGGACCCTTTCAGTTCCCTGTATGCTTTAAAATATTAACAGTTTAGTTTTCTGAGAAATAACTTTACACTTTGGTGATAACTATATCAAACCTCAAAATTCTCAGAGCAGATAGCTGAGGCAGGACTGAAGATGACATTTTTTTGTTCATGGAAACTGCATCTATGAACACAACTTCCAAACTCCACCCATGCCAATGATGTGATACTTCCCAATCACATTCTCCCTTATTTTCCAAAATGTAGTAATTCCTTAATAAATCCAGTCCATACCATCCCTGGACAGACTCAAAACAATTCAAGAGGAAAGCCAGAAGCATTCTAAATTTCATGCCGCACACCACCCACTCAATGCCTAAAGGGTTGGCACTACCTGTCCCTTTCTGTAAAGAAAGGCTTGGGAAACCTCACAGCACTAATTAGGTCAGCATTTATCCTCAGAAGTATAATAATATCAGTGGAAAAAATGTATTTGCATCCCAAACCTCAGCTTTTTCAGAACATCACCCTTTTAAAATAACCTCTGTAGAAGTAGCTAATGCTTCTCCTCATCAGCCTGCTGGCTGGAGAGGAAAAAGTATCAATAGTATAGGGGCTATAGAGCTGAAGAGCACACTACAGCTGCACACTGGGCCAGGCAGCTACTTTATCTCATCCCTCTGACATTTTGCAGCCCAGAACCCCCCCGTGTCCTGGGCTGCATCCAAAGCAGTGTGGGCAGCAGGGGAGGGAGGGGATTCTGCCCCTCTGCTCTGCTCTGCTGAGACCCCACCTGCAGTGCTGCCTCCAGCTCTGGGGTCCCCAGCACAGGAAGGACATGGACCTGTTGGAGCGAGTCCAGAGGAGGCACCAAGATGATCAGAGGGATGGAGCACCTCTGCTATGAGGAAAGGGTGAGAGAACTGGGATTGTTCTGCCTGGAGAAGAAAAGGTTTTGGGGTGACCTAATTGCAGCCTCGCGGTACCTTAAGGGAGCTACCAAGAACGATGGAGAGAGACTATTTAAAAGGGCCTGCAGTGACAGGACAAGGGGGAATGGCTTCACACTGAAAGAGTGTAGGTTTAGATTACATGATAGGAAAACATCCTTTACTGTGAGGGTGGTGAGGCAGTGGCACAGGTTGCCCAGAGAAGCTGTGGATGTCCCTTCCCTGTTCAGGTGTTCAAAGCGAGGTTGGATGAGCTCTGAGCAACCTGGTCTAGTGAAAGGTGTCTGCAGTAATACTAAGAATTCAACAAGCAGCACACAAAATGGAAGAGGACAAAACCACATTTCAATATTCATGAAGAAAAAAAGATAGGTGTGTTTTCAATACTTTTCCATCTTGAAGGACTAATTTGCCCAGCACATACCCACCAAGGAGCCACAGAAGTTTATGAATATGACAGTAATGACGTATCTCAAAATCCTTCAAAGTAACTGGTAAGTATTAAATAGGAAGTCTGATGACTCAAAAGCCTGATGAGCAGGACAAAAACCCAAACAAAACATAAAACAACCAACCAAACAAAACCAAAACAAAACCCCACCCATTGCTCAGATCATAGAATCATAGAGAGAAGCCAAAAAGTTCCAAATTGAAAACAATATTCAAATGAGCGTAGATATCTTTATACAATGTCATAAATACAACAGCATGTCCCATATGAGCTTTCTGTGGTATATTTATCATTCCTCTAGAGGCACACCACATTGGGGAATGGTTATTATACTCTTAAGAACAATAACCTAGAACAAGATTTTTAATTTTATCCAGTCAAATGTCAATAAACAAATGGAAATTTAGCATAAAACAGTACTTAGCACTTTTTGTAATCAAGTCTCCTATTCCATATACCCCAGCAGAAGATCAGCCGTGAACTTCATGCAATCAGTGTGAGCTCACAACGAAGCCAAAACCCTGCAGCTGTTTCTTTGTGCTACTTAACATACAGGATTTGCCTTGCCAGAACTTAGTATGCTTCCCTTGTCTATTAATTTGTAATCAGTGGATACTGAGACATATATATTGTCACATTTCCTGAAGGCTCTACCAGGAGGAAAAAGCCTTTAGTATCTCTGTTGAAGACCACTCTGTACAATTATTCAGCGGCAGCCATAATCACTGCAGTCAATCAGTGCTATGAAACACATCCCCACCCCTGCCAGCACCACCTGTGGGGCGATGGCAGCCAACTGTTAGTTCCACCAGTGTATCCAAGTCCTTCTCCACAGGGTTGTTCTCAATCCATCTCCTAGTCTCTTTCTGGGGATTGTCCCAACTCATGTGCAGGACATAGCATGTGACCTTGTTGGACCTCATGGGGTTCACATGTGCACAATTCTAAAGCCTGTTAAGATCCCTCTGGATGGAATCCTTTCCTTTTCAGAACAACCACCATGCCACTTAATTTGGTGTCATTCACAAACTTGAGGAGTTATCAACCCCCTTGCCCATGTCCCCGAAAAACATCATGAGTCCTTTGGGAGTGAGCGAATAATGTCTTCAAACATAAATGAAGAAATTTCTGGAGAGGGGAGAACAGCAGAATATGATATTTAAAAAACAAAACCAAAAAACACACACACAAAAAAACCCCACAAAACCAAACCAAAACAACCCCAAAAAAACCAACCACACAAAAAAGGAATATGCAGTCAGCCTGGCTGATCAGAAAATTAAGCTGCTGGGATTAATGGCTGAATTCCTAGGGCTGCTGGCCATCCTAATGCATCGCTCCTGGTACTTGCAGGCTTGTCTCCAGGTTATGATCATCCCTAGCATTTGCTCGATGGAAAGAGGTAAAAGGCTCAAATCAGAGACATCTGCTGCAATCATCGAGTACCTTGTTTACCAAATTCAACAAGAGGAAAAGCCTGTAGTAGCTCAGCTGTTCACTTTCTGTCATAATTAGGAAATAGTATTTGATTTCATGGGAGAAGAAAACAAGGGCAGTGTGAAACAACAAAATGCAAACCTCCAATAAGAGCTGAGTTCAGGAAGTTCTGGTTTATTTTTCCCACAGAACAGGTTACAAGGTGGGAAACAAGAATATGAACATTCTCAAATCCATTTTTTGAAGAAAGGCAAACTACTGAATTGATATGTTTACCTCTGACCTGAGAAGTTGATAGTATATTTGGCCTTGTTTTACCTAAACTCAGTTAGCCTTGAGCCTCTTGCACTATGCAATTATGACAGAAACAAACCCCACATTCTCTAATTTGGAACCAATATTTTTCTCCCACCTTCCCAGGTTCACTCTGTCATTCAAAAAATGAAACAAATGCTAAACCAGCTCTACAGTCTAGTACCATATATCAAATGAGAAGTTAAAGTATTAGGCCATGATAAAATTTCAAAATAAGCTTATAAAAGAAACTTGCAGGCTTGAATGCTTTGGATGATATTTCTTTTACCTCAAGAGCCTTATTGGGAGCACACACAAATAAACTGTTACCAGGACATTCTTTCATACCTGTCCCTCAGAAGTTGAAAACATTCTTTTTCTGTGCTTTTTGCCTGTGTGTATGTTTTTCCATTCTGTCTCTTAATAGTCATACAGAACTTTAAATAGAAACAGCCCTACTCTTTTAAATTTGCCTGATGGGAAGCATGGAATGAATTAAAACTAAAACACAGGAACAATCATTTGTCAGGGGAATAGAAGAGAACTCATGCACACACATATATGCACTTGAAACTCAAGTTTTCTGCTGGGAGCAAGATAAGAGTTCTCAACCTGAACTGGGGAGAAAGGACATGCTGTTCTTCCAGATGTTCAATTAACATCACACACTGAGGCAGGAAAATTGGATAGAGGGTGATCTCTCTCAAAACTCTTGAGTCCTGATGATCAGACCTTTGTTCTCTTGACAGAACAAAAGAAATCCCAAGGCATATTTTTAAAAAGTTTTTAGGAATTTCCATATGCTCCAGATTACAGAAGCAAAAATAAATACATGGCCAAAAAAAAAAAACAAAAAACCACAGCTCTTTTTGCCTTTTAATACTGAAAGGGCCTAACACCCTTGCTCCTTCTGGGGCTGAACTATCAAACAGATCATTAAAAAGATCTAGGTTAAATAATCTTCATGACCAAAAGACACTGTTTCCTGTGTTGGGGAGAGGCAAGAAGAGTTATAAAAGTGTTGAAAACTCTCAAACCAGATCATTTCAGTGAGACTGGTCTCTGAAACTTTACAAATACCAGCAAAACCATATCCACTCTAAAAAACAGTTGTGGTTTCATTATTAAAAAAGGAAATAAAAAGAAAATAATCCCAAGCCCTATGTCAAAACAAACAAACAAACAAAAATCAACCCCGGAAAAACTATATGAAACAAAACAAATAACCCAACATTACAGCATGCAATGTTATTTTGAGAACAGAACAAGAGCAGTAGCTACCAAACCCCTGTATCTTATAATTGCATCCTAAATTTGCTAGGAATTTCAAATAACAAAACATCAATGGAAAGTGTTATTCCAGACAGTAGTTAGACATCTGACAGACTTCAGCTGAAATGTAGTCTTCCTCAGGAAATACTTCCCCCCGCCCCCAAACACCAAAAAGACAAAATATAAAGCAAGGGGACAGTCTTCTCAGTTTTAACATCTTTAAACTGAATTTGCAAGGTTTCTTCCCACTTTCCTTATGAGCTGGGAATAAGGTGCTTTTCAGACATGATTGCAAAAAATTAAATTTGCATTACCAACACCTTCTGAGAGGGAATATCACACTTAAAATCTCACTCTGGGTAAAAGTGAGCACACTGTATATGTGGAGCTGAGGATTTATTATCAGTCTAGTTAACGTTTTTGCATTCCATTGGTCCAAATAATCTAATACAGAAAACTCACAATTATTAAAAGTTTTACACTTGTATTTATCACAGAATTGCAGAATATGCTGAGTTGGAAGGGACCCACAAGGATCATTCAGTCCAACTCCTGGCCCTGTACAGGACCGTCCCCAAGAGTCACACCCTGTGCCTGAGAGCATTGTCCAAACACTTCTTGAACTCTGTCAGGCTTGGTGCTGTGACCATTCCCCTGGGGAGCCTCTTCCAGTGCCCAATAACCCTGTGAGTGAAGAAAATTTTTCTAATATCCAACCTAAACCTCCCTTGACACAACTTCAGGCTGTTCCCTCAGGTCCTGTGACTATATTAAAAAAAAAAAAAAACACCTTTCTCATCCTTCCTTTCTATGTTATGCCTATGTTCCCAAAACTTGTCTGGGTCTGATGGTGCTCCCCAAGCAGAGGGGAGGGGAGTGTGACTCATCAGTGTCCTCAGCTCTCCCTGGGACAGGTGGGGTGCTGGTGGTTGGTTCCTTTCCTTGTCAGTGCCAGTTCAGATTTCTCTGCATTCATTTGCATACTATGACCTGCTCCCTTCTCTCTGATCCCAGGGAAGGGGTGAAAGGTTCCCCACAGCTCCCCCAGTATCCCTGGGGCTGCCAGTGCCTTTCCCAGCACCATTCCCAGAATTGGAGCTCAAACAGGCTGGGCAATGGGCACTCTGGGAACCCGGCTCAGCCCTGCTCAGGGCAAGGGCAGCCCAGAAACCCCCCCGGGGAACCCACCACAGCCCAGTGCCTGCCCCGGCAGCAGCAGCAATCACATGCTGCTCTTCTAGATTACACGTAGCCACCTACTTTAATAGATTTATTCTCCAGCTGTTCTCCGGTATGATTCATCTGCTCAATAAAGAGATTGGCACCATTTGAAATTTGTGCTTCTAGACATGGCTAACTGGGGAGCTATAATTCATATTTCACTGTCTGAACTCATTTCGGTGTCTGCTTGCCAGACTTTAAGGTTACCCAGGATTATCAGTCTCTCGCTTTCACCCAGTTCAGTAAGAGACTTAATCAGGATAAGACTCATTTGCTTCAATAGGATTTACTGCTTAAATTAGGCAGATGCTTAAGACTCTAATTCAGCAACGTGTTTAATCGTTAGAGCCTGCCTGTCAAAACAGTAACTCTAATGGGAACAGTGATTTAACACTTATTTAAACTCTTATATATATTTAATTTTAAATTTGTTATTTTAGTACTGTGCAGAATGGAAAGAAGTATAAGCACATGCTTAAACTCATATGCTACATGCTTTGCTGCATGGATTTCATATTCTTTGAAATATCAAATTAAGCTAGTAGAAAGACTTCCAGACTCTTCTATCCTTTTTTCTTGATAATCTCTCTCACCAGGAAATTTGTTATACATATACACAGAAGCTTCAGTTAGAGGGGAAAAAAATTTCTACACTTTTTATTAGTAATAGAAGAGTTATTTGATTAGCATTTTGGCATAGAAGAAGAGCCCTTTAGGTTGTTATGAAGGTGTTCATAAAACAGGTGAAAATGAAAACTTGGAAAGACTATAAAATGTTATTACCATGATGAACTTACCTGAACAGAGATGAAAGTCAGCTCAAAGTTATCAAAACTTTGAAGAACTACAGAACTATACAAACACCTATTTTTAATTAAAGTGGTGTGTAGGGGGAGAAAATTACAATTCACTCAGTTATTTATCACAGTCCTGGTGATAAAAGTTATAAAATGCTTTCTCACTTGAAATACATTTATTTATATGGGGACAAGGACTGATCAACAGGCTTCTGGTTATCCATAGGCAGGGGAATCCCTGCTTTGTTTGTTAGTATGAGTGCTCAACTCCTGCTGGACATCAGACCAAAACATATTACTGACACCACTGCATGTAAACTTTGGTTTCCAATAGGTTTATATATGACATTCTATTAATTATCTGTTTATTAGGTAACATAGAAACAGTCCAACATAGGAAAGGGTACAAGAATATTCTTAGCCATATTTTAGCATATGACCTGCAGGAACCAGGATTGTATTTTTTTCCATCTGTGTCTTACAAAAAGGAAAAAAAATACTGAAAAAGCAGTTTGAAACTGAGAGCTATTTAAGTTACCTAAGCAGAAATTTGCACAAAGAACATTATCAGAAAAGCAACAACAAACTCTCACCTTAATGCCAGGTCTGAAGAATTGTATTTACTGCAATGACTCCAGTTAACTTATATTTATCAAGGCATAGCATGACAGCAATAGTACCTTTTCCCTTGCACTGTGGAATTATCATAGCTTCTAATAAAATTCCTGCTGGGATGCCATACCTCACAAGTAGCAAGATTTGTATGAATTACTAACTTAAGGATAAAAAAAAGGGATGAATTACTTGTCATCTAAAACTATGTGAAATTTAAAATTTAAAAAGTAGCCAGGCCACACAGTTTTGAACTTGAATCTCGATGAATAATAATGGATGGATGGAGACATACTAAAAAATTGCACAACTTCTTATGTGAAAACTTGAGATCTTAGTAAGTAGACTTTTTTTTTAGATACGTGTAAACAGTATCTAACACAATGGGGCTCAGTAATACAGCTTTCCAAGCCTCCATGCACTAATGGAGCAGAGACATATGACAACAGCAAAAGTAATTCTTGACTCCTTCAGAAACTTGAACTCTACCTACTGATTTAAAGTAATAAGTTTGAAACTACCACCTTGAACACAAGAGGAAAGACATGAATTGTTCTAAATTAATGTACATCTCAGTTTTTAATGAAAAGGAAAGCTGAATTCTGTCAGGAAAAGCCCAAACTTATTTTTGTTTATTCATGCCAATGAATACTGACAGATATAATTCGTAGTCAGTTTGTAATTTATACCTCAACCTGTAGAGAGTGGCCACTTGGGAGTTCTAAATATGAGGTCAGCAAAGAAGGAGATCTTGCATATATTTACAAGTACATGCAGATGTTTTTCTATTTTGACACAAACAAGTTGCATGAGTAGCAAATATATTTGCAACTCACCTCTGTCAAAATCAAAGTAGGCAATAACAGGACTAAAGCCATGATCACTGAAGTAGTTTTCTTCAGTTGTCTGTATTATCTGCAGCAACCCTGTTGCAATAAACCATCCCATCTACAACTGAGATGATCCTGAAAAGCTATGCCTGAATTATTCTGAGAAGCTCAACGCTGAGATGTCAATGGCACAGACTAATTTGGAAGGGGACTTTTCACTATGCCCCTAGGTTAGTGCAATCTTCTCTTATTTTCATGTTTCTCCATTTAATTTTCTGACAAATGTTACAATAGCTCCATTAACACTAAAATTCTGATTTTTAAAAAACAGAGGTATAGAAATTTTTTGACGTCTATCTCTAGGTTTTTTCTAAGAATAACACGTGAAACTTTTTGTAATTTGAACAATTTGCATTGGCTTCTTATAATTGTACTGAAATAATATACCTTCTATTCATGAAAAGGAAAGTGAAGAAAACCTCCTGAAAATCTTGAGTTCTCTCATGTCTGAGTAAGAGTTCATGATTTTTCAGATATCTTTTGATTCTTCAAAAGTTAGAAAATCAGCAGGTTTAGGGATTTTTTAATTCAGTTGCTCAGCACTGGTGAGGCCACAGCTGGATCACTGTATCCAGTTCTGGACTCCCCACTGCAAGAGAGACATGGACATACTGGAGAGAGTCCAGCGAAGGGCTACAAAGATGATTAAGGAACTAGAACCATCTTTCCCAAGTAAAAAGGCTGAGAGATCCGGGACTGTTCAACCTGGAGAAGGCTCAGGGGGATCTTATCAGTGTGTACAAACACCTGAAAGAAGGCTGTACAAGCAATGGATGCTGGCTCTTTTCTGTGGTGCTCAGAGGCAGGACCAGACTCAACGAGTAGAAACTGAAACACGGGAGGTTCCCTCTGAACACAGGAAAACACTTTCTTCACTGTGAGGGTGACTGAGCACTGAAGGGTTGCCCGGACTGATTGTGGAGTCTCCCTCTTTGGAAATCAAAAGCCATCTGGAAATGGTCATAGAATCTTAAAAAAATCACAGAATGGTTTCAGTTGGAAGGGACCTTAAAGATCATCTATTTCCAACCCCCACCGCACAGACACCTTCCACTAGACCAGGTTGCTCAGAGCTCCATCCAACCTGGCCTTGAACACTTCCAGCAGTGGGGTATCCACAGTTTCTCTGGGTAACCTGCTCCAGCGCCTCACCACCCTCACAGGAAAGAATTTCTTCTATATGTCCAATTTAAAACTTTCGTTCGGTTTGAAGCCGTTACCTCTTGTCCTGTCACTACAGGCCCTTGTAAAAAGTCCTTGCAGACTGTTCAATGGACAAAGTGTTCCATGCACATTGCTCCTGACCTTCAACCTTTAGGCCTTTGCTCAGGTACAAGCTGTTATTCAATCTCCTCGAAGAATGATTCATAAAGTTCTAAGATTCTGTCACTGCGCTTCCCCAAAAGAAGTTTATTTCTCTCTGCTGTCCTGCTTTGAGTCCAAGCCTAGTTGTACAGACTTATTTATTTTCAACCATGGCAGATATTTAATTTTCACCAAACTACTGCTTATCAAAGAAGAGGGTGAGGGAAGAGGGAAGGAAGGGAGAAGGAGAAGACATCTAAACTTATATCTTCTCCACAGAGCCAAAATACATTACGCCCTCATTTAAATGGGACTGTGATAGCAAGCCTGTACATGACTTGTCTTCCCTAATCAGCATTCCTCAGTTTGACACTAATGTTTCCTAACAAGGACAGTCAGAAGTTGTGTAAAAATAAAGACAGATTTGGCAAAGGGCTGCAGTTGTCAATAAAATCTTATAAGTAACTCAAGGTTACTGTGTCAAATAACTCACTTCAGCTCCTCTACAACTGCAAATTTACATGAAGAAGACAAACATTTTTTTCAGAGCCTCTTCCTTGGCTGCTGTAAGACAGATTCAAGACAGTTTTCAAACTGGGTGTTTTGAAATCCAAACACGGAAGTTTCACATTTTCATCACCTCTATCATTTCTGCCTATGAGTAAAGTAAATTTAAGTCTTTCAAGAAATCAAGCTTCATTCAAAGATAATATGAGTATCTGCTGTGCCACATGGACATGACCTCAAAAGGCATATCTGCTACACCATTATTAAACATAAATGAGCAAAACATTAAAAATACAGAAAAGGGATATTAAATGTCAGGGGCAAAATAATAATGTTATCTTAGTCTGAAGATATGACAAAGATACAAGTAAATGGTAAAAATTTCACTAGTATATTACTTTTAATTACACAATAACAGCAGAGGCTCCAAATGGAATTTGGCTATAGTTGTTCATGGGGCAGAATTGGATATAACATGATTTACATAAGGTTTTACATGAAAAAGAAACTGATTAGTTAAAATGAACTACAGACAGAGGAAGGAATGAGAGAAGGTAAAAGCCAAAAGTAAAAACTACAGTAAAGAGTAACACAGGCAACTTGTGTATAAACTGAGTAAAGCCTCTCTTAGTATATGAATGAAATATTACATGGAAGTCAAAACTATTTATAAGGATATGGACTTTCTAAAACAAGCATTATTATGAGTAATTTCTAACAGTTTTTCTGGTCATTACAACCATATGGAAAGTTGAGACCTTGAAAACCATCTGACTTATCATAGCAATCATATTCCTGTCTATACTTCTTCGGTCTAAACAGCTGTGTATATAAGTGTTATGATTTTTAGATTTAATCTTTATAGTCAAACTCTGAACAGATGCACAGATCTTAAAAAAAGTTAAATTAATGGCTCGGGGTGGGGAATGTGGGTTGACTATTGAAAATTCTACTGCATCTATTGGTAGTTCAAACAAAGAAAAAACCTACAAATATCTGAGAATAGAAGGTTTTGAATTATGTACATTAAAGTTGACAAATAAGCCCAGGCAACCTCTATTCCATCAAGGAACAACATAATCCACATTTGACAAAGACTGTATCTCTGTGACATCTTTATGAAAATATGTTACTGGATTCAGGAACTTCAGATATTCCTCCTGAGGGATTTGGTGGAGTTATCATCAGCTGTTCACAGAAATAAGCATTTTAGAATTTAAAAAAAAAAACAACCTAACATATAACAAGTATTGGTAGATATTTCACAGCATAAGAAACCAAGCAGTTAAAGGTGGTTTTGAAGTAAAAAATAATTTCTAAAGAGATATTTAAAATATTTTGTTTTATTTTTCTTTCTGAAAAGCTGTTGTTTAATTACAGAAAGAAAAAAATAAATATACTCTTATCTTGAAAAGAAATCACAGCTAAAAAAAGGCCACTTAAATTCATTCTTTCTGCTTATTATTTTATATATTATGTTTATATGTTTTCCAGAATGTCTAGTGGTTAAAAAAGAAAAAAAATCACATTATAAACACCTTTAAACATATGTTCTGTTTGTACTATCCAGCCTAGCTCACCAAATACCTGTGAGCTGTTGGAACACATTTTATCTCAGAGCAACGTGCATTAGCAAAAACTATTAATCTAATGTTTTTCAACAATAAATAGGTGTTCTTCTGTATTGTATCCCTGATCAATTCAAAAAACAAAAGGTAAAACAGTCATCAAATAGATAATTCATTAGAAATCAGGCATCAAGTTCTAAGGGTAGAGGGTTGATACATAAATAAATGTTTGTAAATGCATTGATCTTTTGAAAGTGTCTCTGGAAACTCTCGAAGTTAAAATATGAGCTTATGTATTTTACAAATTGATGGAGAACTTTAAGCCACATAGCTGGAGATGTTTGGCTTAGGGTCACTTTACATATATGTGCATTTTCCTTATATATTCTAGTATTGTTTTTTTCTGGAAGATATTGACTGAATTAGTCTGTTAAAAATGTAGAGCAAGACACACAAATGTTCCCCTCTGCATTCTTTTATTTCAATGACATTTAAATATGCCATTAGGAAAATGGAATGGAAAATCTAGACTGCAGATAGCACTTGCACTGAATTTTAGACTATATATTAAATATTCCAGAATGATCTTAAACCAAACTTAGGCAGGAAAATTTCACCATTAAGCTGCTGTATTAACACACATTTTCATTAAATCTTCCTCATACTGCAGATTAAAATTTATACAAGTTCATTAGTAGCCAGTAAACAGACTGTGCCAAAATGTTGCTGTGTGACCTCTGTGATGTGACTACTGATCAGGAGCTTCAAGTGAGAGCAAACAGAAGAACTATACAATTGTATATATAAAGAGCTATACACATATATATGCACATCCATATGCATGTGTGTGTATATACATGTATGCAAACAGATTTTCTCAAGTCTTTATTCCTGATGAACTACTACTCAGCTGAGGGGAAAAAATACAAACCTAACAGCAGGTTGTATGGTCAGCACATACAGCAAGTGCACAGTAGGACCAAGTAATACTAAATAAGAGAGGTATCAACAAAAAGCATCAAACCAAAGGAAGAAAAATACTGAGGTAGATAAGTAAAATGCTACATACAAGACTGTTTCAAAATCAGTTTTTTTAAAGAGTTCACACGAATATGAAATCTCAGACTCTAATTGAAGATACAGTCCTGTCAACATGCACTATGAATTAATATGAATACAAGTTTTCCCTTCTTGTATTCTTGGAGAATTCATTTTTTTCCAGTAGACCAAACCCACCTCCGTATATAGAAAGACTCTGATTTCTCTTTATGGATGTCTCTACCTAAAGAGAAAATAGTTTGATGTTCCTGATTTCAATCTTAATTCAAGAAAATCGATTGTATCCCAACCCAAACCAGCATAAGAGGGTTCAATGCCTTCAACCCAACAAGGGTTACTACGCAAAATCTTCCAAAAATGCACGTATAAGCTTTCTGGTTTGGATGTTATTCATAAGATATCCTGTATTTCATATGCAGATGACAATAAAGTCCTAGTATCTTAGCAAGATCATTCATTATGGAACAGCATAGTACTAAAAGGAGTTTAAAATAATATTGTATGTTAACAGACACAAAAAAATTAGCAATCTTAAATAGGAGTATACAGGCAAAACAAAACCCTTCTTGATTAAAAAAAAAAAAAAAAGGACTAATTATAACTCTAACAGTGCTCACTCATTATTTTAGGACTACTTAATTAGTCCTAAGAAGAACTGGTATGATTTTATGGAACATCAGCTTCCACCTCCTTAAACTCACCATTAAATAAACAGTAACTTTTTAACCAGCTCAGCATTTACTATCACACCATAATATGTGAATTTTACAACACTGAAGCTTTAGTTCAGCATTTGACCTTGTTTCAGCAAAGAATACATATCTAGATGCAATAAATGTAGTTGATTATCCTGAACTATCAGGATTTGCATCAGGTTCAGAGACCAGAATTAACCAGTGCATCTTGATATGTGCCTCTGAAAATCTCAGGATTACACTGCTGATTCAATCACCTTTCAAAATATCTTTATATTTAGGTTCACTGCCTCATTTTGAAAGCTTCCTAAGTCAGCAGCATCATGTGGGTGTGCCTGTTACAAAAGTATTTGTTGGATGGGAAGGTATAACACAAAACCAAGTCATCTTATTTATCAATTTTAATGACATTATTACTAATGAGGTTTTTCTGCTCTAATTTGAACTGTGCTCGTATGGCTGAACCAGTAATAACTGTTATACTGTGATTAGGTGTTACCATTTTTGTTCTGTTAATAACAAATTTTTAGTTCTCCCTCTCTTGCATATGGTGTCATCTTTCTGCCTTATAATAATGACTTGTAACTATGTACATCTTGGTTTATTTTACTGAAATGTAGTGCAAAAGCTCAAATGAGCTGCATGTGCAATTGTTTTAGATTCTGTGCATAGACATCAGAAGAGTCTGGAAGTCCAAAATTGCAAAAGGAAAAAAAATATTAGGGAAACAAACAACTGTGTCATATTTAGTGAAGAGAAGAAAAAAAAAAGGAAGGTATTAAATTAACTGCCTTAAAAGTATACAATAAAACTACAAGCTCAGACTGAGCTGGAGATGGACAATCCTGCTCCCAGCTAAACCTACAGTCCTCTTACCCATACAAAGAGGGATCAATCTACTGGCTGTGGCATCTCATCATCCTCTCTTTGCTAACATATGAATCATGCACCAAGTGAACAAGTACCACACTGGATGACAGAAGAAGAGGTTATTTTCTGACTGGAAGATGAAAGAACAAAAACAAACCCACAGTTTCTTTTTTATGGGACAATTCTCTTCCCATCAGCTCATGATCCAGATTTTCCTTCTGCCTTCATGCTCCACTTTTTTCCTGTCTATTTTTTTTTTTTTAACATAAACACAGTACGTGTGGAACAGAAATTCTTTTGTATCTCTGGCTAACATTTTGTATACAGTGATTTTCTATTTAAGTCATCAGGAATGTCATTAGGATAATAACTAACTAGGCAGTGAAAACTATTCTTCTCCCTCTATTCAGCTCTCCTTCCACCCCCTTATGCTTCTGCACAAGTGGAGGATGTTAATTATCTTTCACAAAAAGTAAAAATCATTCTAGCGATCATTAAAAAAAAATAAATAGGCTTAAATTAGATAGTATGATAACTCCTGTACGCTACTAAATGCATTTTAACTTAGCAAATATAGCACACCTAGCTCAAAATATGTGTACATAAAGGTCTTAGGCAAGAGCTGCACTGAGAGGTAAACCTATTTATAAGCCAACAATCAATACAAAGCACCAACTGTGGGGTATACAGCTCTCCATTTTCTGCACACAGCTTTGTTCCCATCAGTGTGAGAGAAACCTCAGACACATTGCAGTATAAGGAACAGGTTATACCTGTGTAAACACAGATCTACTGAAAATAAGTGAAAGATGGAAGAGAAATCATGTAATGTGATTAAGTATTAAGAGTGAAGTGTCCATTATCCTTTCCATTACCGTGGAGTAAAGCACAACAGAAAGAAAGCCTACTTCTAGACTCCTTAAATTTGGATTGAGTTGGGTTTTATTTGAAAAACAAAGCTTTGATAAAATTACCACTGTTTATTGAACGCACTGAAACAATTTACTTTAGTTTCCTCTCAGTGGATTCCACAGCATCTGACATAGTCTTTCTAATTTTGGTTTTATTTGTAGGTGGTAAAATCTGTGATGGCTATTTAAACATACCAGGGACTGACTTAATTTACTTATGTCATGTTGGGACTTATGACAACCTATCTGGGATTTTTCATATTCCTATTTTCATTCTCGTGCAACACTGGAAAGCTTAGGACAGATGGTTCATCTTTATAATACTGTAATTGAATGTGTATTATCTCAGATGTTTTGGCGGTTCTGGATGGTCTGAGGAGGTTGGCTGGAAAGAGAAGGCAAGCTGGTACAATATTGTGATAAAAAGGAAGCAATTATGATGTGCATTTCTGATATATTTTGTTTTGAGTGATGAATCAATCTTAATTCACGCGCAGGCATAAATTTTTCTCACTGAAGGAATTAAACTGTTAAGAAAAAAAAAAAAAAGAAAGCAAACAATTCATATCTATCAGTCTGTACCTAACAAGATGTAAACTTTTGCTTTGGGAAAATGCTGCCTCTTCATACTGTGACAGAGTAACATGCAGTGGAACATAAAAACAAGGAAGAAAAGCTGTGCCTAGAGGCTGTAAGTTGTCTACATCCATCCAACTCAGATCTAATAAAACCTTAAGTTAAACTGTTATGATATTTTTTAACCAAAATAACAGATGAAATCCAGATATATGGTATATCTTCACTTACAACTTGAAATGTCTTTTAAAGTCAAGTATTATTCTTTGCAGTTCTAAATGCAGCACGATGTGATGGCACCTTGTGTACCAGTGAAGTGGCTCAAAGGGAGTAAAGGAAAGAGACTGCAACAGTCATTGAAAGTTTCTGCTAAATTCTAACATATTCATGGTTATACATGCCAGCACCCACCCAAGAGACTGACAATCTCTTGTTAACAGACTTTTTAGTAAGAGGCAAATAAACAGTGATCAATTTGGCTATAAAGAAGACACGAGTCATAAATCAATTTTAGTGTGAGTGGGCACTGATTTTTAGAGTATTTCTTATTAATAAATACACTGGATTTTTTTCTAAACACCATTGGCTACGAGAAGGCAGCAAGTTCCATTGCTATCATAATAACATTACCTGCTGCAATACTTTCTGGGTTTTGGGAGATTGTCACAGCCCATTTTGCTTCTAGAAAATGACAGCCTGATTTGAACTAATTTGAAGCAATATGAGTGAGAGTTAGCAAAAAAAGGTATACAAATAATCAAATGTCCAGAAATTAGCCATTTTTAAAATAGAGGCCTGTTGTTTTTGTGTAGTAAAGAGATTTCTGAGACGTATGCATTACATGACCATTCTGTAAACAGGTCTAGTAAGAGCCAAGTAAACAGAAATGAACTAAAAAATAAACCAACCCTATTCCAATAGATAAATTTGTTCCACTAGAAATGGGAAGTCAAATAAGACCATTTAATCCCTTTATCACAGCTTCCTGCAATCACAGTAGTAGTGCACTATGTACTAGAGGTCTCATCCATATTAGTATTATTATATTATTCACCATCACATCCTTTCCAAGTCCACCTACATGAGAGGGCACATCTGTCTGAGGGAACAGTTGCTGAGAAAAAGCCAAGTACCACCAAAATCTTCTAAAGCACATTGTCATGATCTGTCTACTTGCTCAGCTAAATGAGTGCAGTTAAACCTATAAATTCTAACACAACCTGTCTGCCTGACATATTTTTGAAGTTGGAGCCATGGAGATGTTATGACCACAAGCATGGTAAGAAAAGGAAGTCGTACCATAGGATCATGAGCCAATAAATCCATGAGTGGTCCAAAGAAAAAATCTGTGCACAGAAAAAGGAACAAAGGAAAAGCAGTATTCATGTTTGTCTTTTTTACGATCAAGCTTGACAGAGACAAATTTGCATAGTGGAATAAATGTCCAATTACAAAAATTGAGCTCAATCCATCTCTAAGGCTACTCTAAAAAAAAAAATCCACAAAAAGACAAGATGCAGGGAATATATTTTATCTGGACTAGGCAAAAAATTCCACCTCAGGCAGGGCTTTGCAGCACACCTAAGTGCTACACGGCTGTCAGAAGAATTAGTGAAATAGAGCCTGAGAGGAAGGAAATTAATTGTTTGCAGAAAAAAGAAAAAGTTTCAGTTTAGTTCTCAATATTATAGGAATTGGTGCAGGTCAGAATGCTGAAGGACTATTTGGGAGAAAAAAAACCAGCAAACAAACGAACAGACTAAAACAAAGAAAACCTGAAACAAACAAGAAAAAGCCCTACCAAACCCCAAGAACACCACAATGAACAGCTTGGTTTAGTACAATTCAATTATACCTTTCAGTTAATCAAGGCTGAAGAATGGAAAAGGTGAGAACACAGGATTTAGCCTTCTCTGCCTCTCTTCTGAAATCTGCTTTTAATATATCACCCTGCAGGCCCAACAGTTTCCACCAATATACCAAGGTAAGGCAGGAATGGGACTTCACAGAGAATTTGGGTCAGCTACCATCAGTGTGCACACCCAGGAAGGCCGTAATAGCTAAACAGGAAATAAAGCCACTGGATGAAAGCCTTCCATTCACACTCAAAAGTAGAAATAGAGTGACAAGTTATATCCAGAAAGTTATGAAGAATTAGGGTAAATGTCTTCTAACTTCACTGACTGGGGTTATCAGTGAAAAGCATCGTATCAAGCACTCTACACACCCTCCAAAAATTATTTACACAGGCATCTGCCCACCCTCCCAACACCGCAAAGGTACCAACATTTCACTCTTCTCCAGGTCAGCATGCTGGATCTCTCTCTCACACTTGATTTTCTTTGTTTAAAAAGAGAACTACTTTCTGCCAACAAATTATATTTTTTGGTCTCACTTAAACTTCTCCTACCCTTTTTTATTCTTATTTCTTTCACTAACTTTCTAATACGTCTTTTGCCTAACTCTTCATTACTTTACTAAAGCTATTCTGATAATTCCATCATTCTTCCCACTCATCTTCAGAGTAAAAGTGATTAAAAACTACTATACTCATAATTCCTGCCCCCATTACAGATTTTCTGTTGATAATACATAAGTCAGCTTTCCCTCCTCTGGTTTTGCTTTTTTGTCTCTTGACTTTTTGTGACTGTAATTCTGTTTCTGGACTCCCTCAGCTCGCTCAAGGCTTTTAGATACTCCACTGACAGAAGCTGCAGCATCCAAACAACAAAGCTTGTTGTTTAACTAAAAGCTTCCCTGTTACAGTCCCTCTAACAATACCTTCTTTTCTCAGAAGCAAGAGAGGAAGCTGTAACAGCACCTGAACATACTTACTTACCTCTGGGAAAGAGTGAAATTGGGAGCACCAGCCATTGGCAAAATAGCCACATCACACCACACCTGCATTTGTTTAACCCCTTTAAACTTGTAGTGTTTAAACTGCCCTCAAGAGGCCTAGTAAAGAAAAAAAATCCTAGAAGAGGTAAATTCTGCTGTTACAGATAGTAAAGGATTTTAAGACAGGTTATTTAAGATAACTCAGTGTGTTCTTTGTTGTCTGTTAAGTTACTCAAGTATTTCCAGGGAAATTTGGGTGTTACGGTATAAGGGAAGACATTGTCTCTATTCTCTGAACAATAAATTAATTCATGGCTGCCCTTTCACACAGAAGTTACTGGCGAACCTTCGGAGCAATTTGTCTCAACAAACACCATAATATATCAAGACAGCAGCATTTTTTGAAGCTACACAAAGACATTCAGTTTCTCATAATTTGATAAAGAATTCATAATTCTTTAAGGTGAAGTTAAAAATATCACAATTATGGGTAATAGGTCTAGCTTGCCACTCTTACAGAGAACGCATCCTCTGCCCAGGATTTGGCTATTGCTTTCATGCTCAGACAGTGGTACCAACTCAAGTATTAAATGTGTGCTCAGAACTGAATGCTCCAATATGTTCAAATTCGAACACACTAAAACTCCATGAAGCAGCAGGAAAAAGATTCCTCCACCACAAAACACAGCAAACCCCACTTTTAATCTAAGGTTTAAATCTAGCAAACAGTTTATGCTTGTTCTTGTATTTATTGCAAGTAGTTTCACTGAAATCAGTAAGATAAACGAGTCCATAAATCTTTAGCACAAAATGGCCAAAGAGAGGAAAAAAAAACATTACTCTTTCCTGGCAATTGATTTGCTCAATCCAAGCAACTATCACCCAAAATGGAAATTAGATCCTCTGATCCCTAATCCTGTGCTACAGCCTTTCTCTGTCAGTCTTCTGCTCTCCCACTTCAGACAAATTACAAACTACAAGGAGTTTATCTCCCAAAAATCTCACATAAAATACAACAAAACCAATCTACAAAGAATGTGATTTAGTCTACTTGTGGCACTATGCTTTTCTCAGCTGAGAACCATGCTTAACCTGAAATACTTGAACAATCAACATCTTATTGCTTTAACATGTCGGCAAATGGGCACTTACCCAATTCCCACCTCCAAAACCTTTTTTTTTTTTTTTTTTTTTTTCCTTCTACACCTTTAACCGAACCTGAAAATATAAAAACTTCTTACCTCTCTGTGAATTTCTCCCTTTACTCTCCGAGCCCTGGCATCCCCGACTGGCCCTGCCCACCCCTGAAGCTCCCCCCCCAGCTTACCCACAACTCCTATCAGCCTCCCAGGGCCATCAGTCCCTGCTCCAGCTGTGCTCACAGACCAGGTGGATCCTGGCTTCCTGGGCTAATTTTGACCCTGCATCCCCACTGCGGGGTCCCTGGGCATGAGGCTGCCCTGCTCCTGGGCTGAGGATGGTGGTAGAGACCCTGGCTGCCAAACCCTCCCAGACCCCCCCCATGGGTCCCCCAGCAGACCGGTGTCAGGGAGCTGCCAGAAGTCGTGGCACTTTGACAGTGGTTATCTTTCAACAGCATCAGGGGACTCGAATACTGAGCTCTAGCTGCTTTGTGGGGTTTTGGGGTATTTTTACTTAGTGGAAAAATTAATCAGTAATCAATTATTTTTATGCCTCTACATTACTGCTTCCCTCTCATGCCCGTATCCAGCAGACAGAGTGGTATCTTCAGAGGCCCTGGACTGATGCTGAAATTAAACTTTCAGAAATCAAACGCTTTCCTTGGTGAATTGTTCAGCATGTTCGTGTCACCATCCATCAGCATAACACAAAAAACTTGGATGTTTCAGCTTAAGGAGTTTATATTGCCTTGAAGAATACAACCATATTGTATGGAAAAAAGTGCATGGCAATGATATTACAGCTGTGTATTACATCACCAGATTATACAAGTGGGTTTTATATGTTTTCCTTTACTCAAAAGAAGTAAAAATCATGCTTTTCAGAGTAAATGCCTTTAATTTTTTTAAGGATACTGTTTTCTACCGAATATATACCTTTTAGAGAGAAGGATAGAAAAAAATACTGCAGCTGGGCATGTCATGAATATCAAGAAGGACAGAACCGTTACTCCAGTGCAACAATTAACACTTGCATCCCATTAGGGAATGGTCTAATTACAAAACTTGTCTATAATTAAAAGCTTTGCATAGGAAACCTCTAATATACATCACCACTTTCACCCTGTGAAAATTTACACAGTAGTTTGAATTTCAGTGCAAGCACCCTGTCGATTAAATGTGCACACTATATGTCATTACTTTCTCCAAATTCTTGTTTCCTAAAATACATATGTCATTCATAAATCCTTTTGAAAGCAATTCTTAAAACAAATTAATTTTTATTTATTATGGAGTTGGAAATTGTAATGGCAGTACATAGGAACTTCTCATTTCTTGGGGTTAAAGGCTGTTTAGCCCTTCAGACACAAGTAAATCATAAAAGTTTTTTTTCTTCTGATCTATAATAAAAATAAGTGCCAGAGTAAAATGCATTCATCATGTTATGGTCTAAGACAATGAAACTCCTTTTTAAACTTTAAAATAATAAGATATCATTTCTCCCTCACTAGTTTAGTCCTAAAAGATGGCATTTGCTTAGCAGAAAAAGCTTTTCTTTTTTTATTAAAAACTTTTTTGTCCACCTTATCATCAGATTGCCTGAAAGAATTCTACAAGTGTGTGCTTAACCTGACCATCCTCCTGCCAGATGTAGTTCATTCTGCTTTCTCAGCAACACCACTGACAATATTTATATTGGCTCCAACTGGATACATTTCATTTCTTTGTTTAATCAGACTGAAGGACAGTATTATCTTTTTTCTTAAAAAAAAAAAAAAAAGAAATTACAGAAGTTAAAGTATGACACTAAGCTCGATTTAGAGGTTTAGCTTTTTTTAGGAAGTGTTTAATAAATCACCAAAGAAGTTTGAACCATATCCCCAACAAGAAGCATTTTCCACATAGGAATGAGTTTACAAACACAGTTTGTTTTTCAGGATCTGCGAGGTCTCAAATGAAAAAGTTGTAATCAAGAATCAGTGTGGCACATTTTTTTCCATTTCATTTTGGAGGTTTTTTGGTCCAGCGCTATCTGTGACCAATTTAGGAATGACATGGGTAAACAAATTGTTCTTATCAAGGTACCTGAGTATAATTTTAAGTATTTTATCTTGTATTTCAAGTAACATCTGAATCACATGAGAGAATGATATATTGTGACAAGGCTGAATTTTAAAAGGTTGAATCTGTTTCTGAAGATGTCATACATTATCTTTCTGTTATCAGTAGTTTGCAATAGTTGCATTTACTGCTCACCTCTAAATTAAAGGGGGAACCTCTCCTGCAGACAGTGCACTAAACTGATTGACTCTCAAGACACCTGACCTAAATTTGTGCATCATTTGAGAAAGTCTATTTATTTTCTGAGCAAGAGACATGACTATATGAAAAATTTTCTGTGGTGTACTGGTGTTAACAGGACACTGAACAAGTTCTCATGCACAGTTTTTCAATACAAAGAGGTATTTTTATTATTTGTTAATGCTGTCACTGACACTTAGGGAAACACATGCCTAAGACATCTGCAAGGTCAGAGCTGAAGGGTGTGTGGAAGGAAGAAGATACAGCTGTGAAGATTTTGTTGAGTAGAACAATATATTTCTCCTATATATGGCCCCTCCTTTCTTAGGCTGGTGTGGTTTTTTAGAACTTAGGTGGCCCTCAGAAAGCTGATTCTTAGGCATGAATACACAATCTAGCAAGTTTCTCTTAGGTTACTTCATTTTATTGGTGGTAAAAAGGAGGAGATTTTGCTCTGCCATTTCAGGGGAGTGCCTGGGCTGTATTCTCTGAGGTGTGCTTTGCCCATCTTCTGTCTTACTGGAATACAAACCAGCACTGCAGTAAAAGCCCACTACATTGCAGACTATGCCCAGCCTGTTACCATCAGCTCCTGGTGGTGCTAACACAGTTACAAGACTTTTGGAAGATTCAAGGTTTGGCAAAATAAGGAGGCTTCTGTTGATAATATTTTTTTCTGGCATATACTAAATACCTTTAAAATGTTGCACTTGTATGGAAAAAAAGGAATATTATCTATCAACACTAACACTTAGAGGGCTGATCATAATGGGCCTCAAGCTCAGGATGCTACAATAGATGTATTTTGACAGAAAAGAGAATAATAAATTGTAGGTCTGTGTGAGCGTTTTTCAATACTTCTATAAAGAGGGTAAAATAATTGATATGGTTCTTTTTGGCAATGAGACTCCTAATGAATAAGACATCTTGACAGAAAGACGCTTAGCAAAAATAAATATAACGACAACACTTCATTAAAGTAAAAGTATCTTTACTATTAATATACAAATGGTGAAGAGTGACAAATAATTGATATACTTTAAGCCATACTTTCAATGTCTTTCATAAATACAAAACCAGCATCTGCGATATTACTTCTTTTTACAGTATAGAGATATATATATATACACAGCATTTCATAGGGACATAAGATTCTGAAACAATAAACAAACTAGCTCCAGTGGTAGCTAACTTATCAATATATATTTCAGGTGGCATATATCGCAAGTGGGCTGTTGACAACATGTGGAATAACAAAAACAATATATGGTATGCTTTAGCTTGTACTGTACACAGCATACAAATACGTACCGAGTGCTCATTGTAGCAGGAAAGCTTTTTTTTTTTTTTCTTTTAAAACCTTGTCTAAGTAGTTCAAAATTCTTAGTGAGAACTCTACATCATGAGCAACAAAATTATCTTCTGGGGGGGTTTGACTGCTTTGTGTATTTGTCATTGCTCTATAGAGACTCTGAGGGTTTGTTTTCCCTTCCTCCAACCCTGCATTTTAGATTTTAAAAAATGCAGCCTAATTACATGGTAGAGCTAAAGGATACAGCAGGGTTAATGTTCCCTCTTCACTGGTTTTCACAGCTCACAGCGCTTTGCCTTTTGGCAATGCCCTTCAGCAGCCTCTCCTCCTTCAGTAGCTCCCCATTTCCCCTGTCAATGCTAACGAGAGATGCTCCCAGTATCGAAGCCCTCTCTTGGCTCATTCTTTGGCACCCGTTCTCTCTGGAAGTTGCTTTCCTGAACTCTGCTGGCACTGCATCTGGTCATCCCACCCGCACCCAATCTCACCTGTGACTTAAAAGCTGCCAATACAAATTTGGCAATAAATATTTATCTCATTTCTCTGGGCTAAAAATGGCCAATATTCAAGTTTGAAAGTCAAACATCATGAGGCTCTCAAAGCCTGTTAAGAGAAAAGATAGACTGCTAAACTGTGATTTCTCAGAACCTGATCCAAGGCCAAATTTGTAAGGCTTCTTTTTGGCTCAGGTTCAAATAAAGTGATATAAGAACACATCTATATGTGCAGTGGAAATACTTAAAACTTACCACTTAAGATCACTTAAAACATAGTGAGTGGTTTCCCCCCACTACTAAAGAACTGCTGTCAAGTGGACAGGCTACTTCAGGAACTGATATGAAAAAATCTGAAAAAAAGGGGGTGGATCCTTGTTAAAAAAGATTTATTTAGCCATGGTAGATTTTCATTGATCAGAACAATTATCTGAAGCTAAACAAAGATATGTTTTAAGAATGTTTTCATCCTCACCTGAAGAAGTGTCGCAATCACAATGAATTATTTAAAGAGATGTTTTCTTTCTGGACATATGGTAAAGTATTGGAAAAAACTGTCATCAGATATTCTATCACAATGTCCTGATCAATACAAACTCTGTGCAAAATGTTAGCAGGAGCCTGGTGGGACATTTAAGTTCCACTTAAACTTAGAAGCAACTCGATCAGCTGAGGACATGCAGAGCCTCGCTGAGGTGGATGGATGGATGAAATTCAGGCCCTGCTGAAGTCATTTTGTGTCTTACAGCCCAACGACACCTGGATTACAGTGTGGCCCTTCCTGCAGCACCCTCAGCACCCCTCCATAGGTTAATTCATAACAGGGGTCTTGAGCTTTTCTAGTAAAAGGCCTTTATGGAGGTTCTTTAATCAGGAGTGATTATCATCCCTCAGACACAACTACGCTACCAAGATGTTACTTCCTGTGACAGCTTACCCAGTGATGGTGAGGCTGCAAATGACTGCGAAACAAATGTTCACTCCAGTTTTTCTCCAGGGGTAAAATGGTGGGAAGATGCTCCACATCATCTTTCAAATTTGAGAAAAAGATTTTAATATTTTAGGTCTAAGCACTTAAATAGAACTAAGGAGACTTTCTGTCTGACTCTTCAACTTGATAAATTGGTCAAAACACCCCCGCACATCCACCATGTGCTCCATCTACTTGAAAGTTTTCAGCAGTAATACACCCACTATGACCCTCCGTGGAATTGTGATCTCAATTGATTTTTTGAAAAATTTGTGTTTAAAGTATTTACGTGACTTGACAATAGTATCTCCAGTTTAATGTCACGGTAAAGCTTTCAATTATTTTAAACAGGCTTTGTAGACAAATTATTGAAGATTTTTCTTTAATAAAGCAGAGTGGCATGCTATCAAAAGGCACAAATACATTTCCATTATCTGGTCTAGGAAACAGAAAAAAAATGGCATGATGATTATACTACAGTTTGATGATTGGCACTTAAATAAATAATAAAAGTAATTACCATCATAAAAAAGAAAGCCACTTTTTTTTTGGATGAACATCAATGCAGAGGCTGAAGACAGCAGGTGGAATTTACTATACCAGGAACTGTTGTCAAACAGCCTTTGTAGATGACGGTCACTGTGTAAATACGTTGTAAATATCTATGAAGAGATAGAAAGTAGGCCCAGTCCTGCAAGTTCTCCTATGAAAGTACATCCATCTTCCTGCTCACATCCACCCCACTGGTGTCAGTGAAGTGCCATATGTGGGTTCAGCCATATAAAATTTCTTGCAAGACTGAGGCCTAAATAAATTAATCTTTGTCACATTAGGCATTAGCATCACCAGAATAGTAAATATTTTTAAAACCACAAAAAAAACTTAGAAGTCAAAAACCCCAAATAAACGAACAAAACCAAGAAAAACCTCTCCAGGGTACATTCATGTACTAAATTGTAAAGTATTAATTAAAACTTTGTTACTATTGTGGTAAATCAGAACAGAGATCTACTAAAAAAATTATAACAAGGAGTTCTAAGTAATTTTACTTAATTGTACTCCTTACTTTTTTTGTTGAAAAGAGATTGTCACTGCCACATTTCATATCAGTAATAATTTCAATGGCTCCCTCCCACCCTCGTCCCTGGAGTATGTTAGTGTAACAATTCAGATTACTTTTACAAATAGTTATATTTTGTCAACTCTTCTGACATTTCATACTAACACTTAAAATTACTTTTAGACAGTAAAAGTGACATTTATACAGATATCTGTTTGTTGTTTTTTTTTTTTTTAGTCTAGAATAGGAAAAGGAAATAAACAAATGTTGTTATTCCAGTTCTACACATATCTTACAAATTACTATGAGCTGTCCCTCATTTGGAAATATTTGCAAATATCAGTGTTTTTCAGCATTCTTTCATAGAGTTTGGCTTTCTCCTGCACAGCACAGAGTCAAAGCACAAGAGATTACCTATTAATCCACAGACCAAAAAGGTATGCTTGGACAGTCCATCAGGAAATAGAACTGTTTTATTCTCAGCCCTCATATAGCCCAGCTGGCAAGAGGCATAACAGCAAGAAGAAATTAAATACTCCTGGAAACAGCTTTTGGTTTGTAAACTAATATCATGGGAAATGCTTTTACTTCGAATATTGAAATAATTTTGCGGGATATTTTGCTTGTGATATGTAGCACAGGCATATTAGTAATAATGTGCTGACAAGATCTCTTAAATCTTCTAATTCCTTTTTATTGGAATTAGAGGCCATATTAGGGGAAAAAAAAGAGGAAAAAACTTCCCACCAATATAGTCCATGATTTTTTGTGTGTGTGTGCATAAGTCCAACTAAAGAAGTACTAAAATTTGAAATGCATCTACAGTTGAGCCTGGACAGTGTTACTTCTGCCCACATGGTATAGGCAGCTTCCTGTGCAACTGCTGAGGCTGGTTTCAGGAAAAGCACCATTTGCCTGGGGAGGATTGACTTATGTGGATATGCATGGCACCACCTTACTGTGTGATAGCAGGTAGAAGATCAAGGATGTCTCCTACCTTCATCCTCACCCTGGAAAAAGTATTGTGTGAGAGGATGTTCAGCCACACCAACTGCATTGTTCTCAACTGCTGGAATTGCCCAGGTCCCTTCCTTGCACTTTGATAGAGCAAATACATACTTTGTACAAAGAATATATATTCAAATATATAAATAAGACAACTGATTCTCTTAATTATAGGTTAGGGGGCAGTTCAGCTCACTGTGTACTCAAAAAGGAACAGAACAGAAATCTGACAGACAAGCAGCTCTTTGGTGGTACTGCCTGCTCAGGATGTGGGAACAACAGTGAGAGGTCATAAAGGAATGTCTTCATCTTTTCTTCACCCAGAATTAGTGCCTTAGCATTAAGAGAAACTTCCTTTCAGCAATTTTGAATTATCATCTTCCATGATTTTGATCCCACATTGCTATGCCCTCTTGCCCATTCTTTTCACTTTGGTACTAGTTTTGTAAGAGCTTGACTTCTCGTCCTAACCACACCAGTGGCATGCCTCTGTCCTCAACTACTTCGGTCATTGCACGTATTTCCCAAAGTGAGGAAAAGTTGTAAAAAAAACCCATAAAATAACCTGGGTTTGAAAAAATAAGACAGCTCTAATAATTAAATATATCCTCCTTAGCTCTTTCAAATGCACTTAAGCTTGGGTTAACAAGAAGGTTATTGTGACATTTTCCTCAAATTTAAGGACATCCTTTTAAAATTCACTTTCAGTTTTACTGCACAAAAGACAACAAGTGTAAGAACTTCAAATATGAGCAGAATTCAGATATAGCATGGACACAAAACAATTTGCTGAGCAAAGCTACACTTAAACCTCAGGCATGACTTAGATGTGGAAAATCCACAAAGTACTCTACCATTTACTCCTGACAAGTAGAACTTTTCAATCTAGTTTTCTATATGGTTTATCTACTTCTTCCAAAACAAGACTTTGAAGAGTTTGGTAGGTGTGGATACACTATGTTGCAATGGAAACAAACTATATTGTTCCAATTAGTGATTAATCAATGATACTAAATATGAATGATTTTTGCATCAAATAAATCTGTCAAATTTCAAAGTGGGGCATGTTGACCAGAATAATAAAAAGGAATATCTTAAGGAAAGCTTAACAGGGAAAAAAATGAATTTGGTTGAATATAAGACTGCATTAAGTTAATAATTTAATACTGTTCCTAACTGTTAAGGCAAAGTCTGCCTTTCCATCTGTTTTTACATCTTATTTGTTAAGACAAAGAGTATCACAAAGGAAATCACAAAGGAACAACTGCTGTTTCAATAAGGCTAACTTTAACGTTTTATGCACTGATTTGGGGAGAAAATGTATCTATTTCACTAAAACACAGTTTCATCCCCCAACTAAATGGTTTGAACTAAGAGCAAAATGAATATTCTATATGTATAAATATGGTGGGACAAATATTGTAACTTTTCATTTGAAGACAAGATTACGATTAAAAACGAGTTTTCTTTCCACACCTTTGCTGCATTTTAGTTCACATGTGACCTCCAAAACTTTAATATAGAAAACCTGAAGCACTGAAAATCCAATCCTGGAGCCTTTCAGAGTCACACTCATGTAGTTAGGATGAGCCCAATATATCATTACAAAACAGTTACCAATTTTATCTATATCCATATATACCATCATGGTTATCAGCTTTTCATTTTACTGTAGAACCCAGGTGAAACTGCAGGTGGACTTGCCATTGTGTTGAACAGTGGTTTTTGTTTACTTCAAGTGATAATCACAGCTGGAATGACTACTGAGTATCTGCCAGTGCTAAGGTCTTAAAGGTTATACTGAAACTGTGTTTCTTTTTTTTTTTTTTTAAAGACAACCTAAACTTTTGTTTTATTATAAATGGAAATAAATACAGTAGCATATGGCACTTTATGTATGTAGCTTGCACTGTAAGATCTGGAGAGACCTGATATGCTGTTTGTGGCTAGGGGTGCTCTGCAACTTTTCTTCTAAATAGGCATAATTTTTCACAAAATAAATTACAGTTCTTATTCTGCAGATTTGTCAAATTTATACCATGGGACTTGGTGTCAGCAAAACTACATACTAAAACCATTAACAAAAAAATAGAAAGAAACCGTAGACAGGAACTGTTTCATCATATGTACACACGTACTAACTATTCCAAGCTTAAGTTTCCCAAGAAATTAAGGTCAGCTGTAAAGTTTTGGTCACGGGATTACTTCAATCCAAATGCATTATCCAGACAGCTGTAGTTTATCTTATTATGCTTTGCTATCATCTTCTTTTGACTGGATGATATCATTAGCAACTTTGATTTCTATGGTTTCTGGATTTAAAGCTTCTTTGCCATTTTCCTCCTTTAGTGGCAGTTTCCTATCAGACAAAAAGAGAAATTATGATAAGACATAAATAACACAATCTGGAATTTAAGTCTATAACATATGTATGACTTACACAGTTCACAGTGTTTCTAAAACCATAACTTATTGAAAATAATATGTAATTATTTTATTATGTGCACTGGCATTCTTTGCTTTTAAAGAAATCCATGTTAACCCTTTCTATTTCTACAAAACCATGAAAAGCTAAATGTCACATGATAAGAACACTGCTGCTGCCCAAAATGCAGTTTCTTCAATAAGACAAAATTAAAAATAGAATGTCAAGTAAATTGACCCAAGACAGCACAGAGATATGTGTTCCATAGGATACTGTGGAACACCTACAGTCCAGGTTTTTCCTAAATCTGGATTAAACTCTTTTTTAATGTCTGTTTCTTAATGTAAATTCAGTTGTATACAAAAGAACACAGCTATCATTGGAGATTATACCAAGACATAGGTAAAGAACTTATAGTGCATAGTTATTTAGAAACTTCTACAATTTAATTTTCCTAGATCATACAATATAACTTAATTAATAACTTACAACTCTTCTAAGACCAACTTAGTGAAAAAGCTGAGGATTTTTATAATACTTAATACCAATGGCAAAAGAATCTCCACCCTTTTGAATGTGATTTCATTTGAAAAGATCTTGAAAATCATTGATTTCTTACTGCCAGTAATTAGCTATCAAAAAATGTAGCTGTCAAAAAGATATATGGATTACTGAGATGTTCCTGTAATAATGTCTCCTGGGCATAATAGCTGTTAATTGTGATTCCAGTTCGGGTTTGCATATGCTGTTTTTATTCATAATAACTGTTAAATCTTTCAGTAAATTTCCACTGTGATTGCCTTGATGTCCCGAAGAGCAATAAAATGTTCAAAATCTGTCTGAGGAATCCCCTAGGAATGTCTTGTAATAACAGTGTTTAATGACAGCAAATAAAACAAAACAATACCCAAATTCCCAGCCTTATGAAATTTAAGCCACCTGAAAAGAACTAAGAAAGATGCTGTTTATGTGGAGGTTAAACAGTGAGCACAACCTATATCTGAGAGAAATCAAAGAGAAGACTAACTCCTAGTACAGTAAAATACGTGGGGTATATTATCAGCTGTCTGGCTCTGAGCACAGAGGGAGGTCCCTATTAATTGAGTGTTTCCCTTGGCACACCCAAGGGAAGCAGATTTCAGCCCACAACAGGACAGCTGAATGAATGGAAACAACAAAATCAACACAAATGTATTTTTAACAGAGGATTAAACACTGGGGCAGAGGAGGTGCAGCTCGTGAGATGCATTTCAGGTGAGCAGGCACATGTGTCAAAGATCTGATAAACTAGCATTAAAAAAAGGAAAGAAAAAAGATCTAATTTAATCTAGTTTTAGTAAAGGCACAGTAATTTTTCAAAAGATGGTGCTGAAAAGGGAGGAAATATTTAGTCAAAGTAAAAACTGGGCAATTGACAGAATATACTGTGTGGAAATTTAAATAAATTGGTTAAAGTGGATTAAGACTGGGTTACAAATAATTTCAAATTACTTGAAATAGGAAGGTTTTCTAGAACCCTATTGAAGGATATGGGGCATCACTAAAATCCATGCTCATACAAACATTGTGATCAAATTAGCCTTGGTTTACATACAAATGAGGAACAACAAAGAAAAAAGGACTACAAACAAATAAAAAATTTTAGTCCTCAAAACTTTCCTCGTCACAAAGTCCACACAGCACTCTTTGACCTTATTGTCTTTAAAAACTTGTGGTGATTTTTTTCTATGATGTGAGTTACGAGTGCAGTTATCATTAGACATTATTCTTTTTGACTATGACAACATTTTTGGGGTTTTTTTTGAATTTTCATCTCCATTTGTTTAAAATATTAATTCACATTTAATCTTTATTAATAGATTAAATCATTTTCATCTTTCCATTAATTAATTCAAGTTTAAATGTTCTAATTACACCAATTTTCATACACCTAGTTTTTCTTTAGCTACATCTATTTGAAATCATTTTATATATTTCAGCTGGGCAAACTAGTCCTTTCAAATCTTAAAACATTTTATAATAAAGCCTTTTGAGGGGAAAAAAAAAAGGACTAGAGAACTTTAAAAGTTTTTTTGCTTTAATCAGATGCTGGTTGCAATCAATCATTAATAATATTGACTTCCTTTAGCACTGCATGTGGTCTAACTGCAAATGTCTGCTGCTACTACCCATACAAAACTTTAACTAGCATGTTTACTTTCCTATTTTAGAGGAAAATGGCTCCATTTCAATATTGGAATTCACCCAACTTCATTAATACTAAGAAATAGTCAACCAATACTGGAAACACAATAATGTCAGACTAGGAAGGTAATTATAGTCCCACATTGCATGTGGTATTTTAATCATATTACAGAAATGTGATATGAAATGCACCGCTTAAATTGATTTCCTGCCAGAATGATTAAAACTTGTTGACTTGCAGGTAAAAGTGCTTTGAGCTAATCTGTCACAGAAAGATTCCAAACCTGGCTTTGACAAGAATCTTACCTGAGATAAAGTAAAACATAGATTGGCAAATTATATACTGAGCAATACAATGAAAATTATTGTTGTAAGAGGAAGTAATCTCTTTACTAGTTATTTCCCACAATTGCTTAAATTGCATTTAAGGTTCTGAGTATAATTTGGCATTATTCAAAATAATTCAATTAATTATTCAAAATATTTCATCTAATTTAACCTCAAGGCTTATCTTGTATACATTTAAAACAGCCAGAATTAGTCAGAATGCATCCCGTCATGTGTGAACAGTGCCTGCCTGGAATGTCCTTGAAACTTTTCTTTCCTGCAAGCTAAGCCCTTCTCTCCAAGATCCCTGCTGGTCATCCTCACCCTGCCCAGCATGTGCCTTTCTGGCTGTTGTTGGCAATGTGTCTTTGTGTTATTCCTACTGAGAGACTGACTTCTTCTCTATTGCATCCTCCATTAGTGGCATCTCACTTGTGCTTCTCTGTTTTATTGGTTATGACCCATGTCCAAGCCAAAGGTCTTTCTGTGTTGCCCTAGTACCAGTGTCCCTCCAGGTGTCCTGGTTGCATGGTGCTCTTTTCATCTTTAGTTTACTAAGTGGCACTGTCCCAAATATTTAGCTGACCTCTGTCCTGCTCTGCCTTGAACTGCTGCCTTTTGCCATTGGTTGTGAGAGAAAAAAATACCAAGAAGGAAACTGTCATCATTATTAATATCTCTTAGCAGTCCTATTCTTTCAAGGACATAATACCCATCAAAATCCTTATCAGTTGTTCCTATGATTTAGTTTCGGTGGTTTTTTTTTCCCATGACAGCAGGGACTGATTCCTTCCCCCTCCCCTAAGATAATAAAACATTTTTGATTTTAACTTTCTCATATTTCACTCCTGTCAGTTGTTCTAAAGATTGTGACAAGCAGAATGAATGTAACTGTATTTTTCCTGGTATCATGTCCCCTGCTAGATGCATCTCTTTTGTATTTGCAAGAGCTGGTGCTACAAATAGTCTAGAAACCTGAACAACTGTGGCCCTGGTTCCTTACCCACTAGCATATTCTGTGATATACAAGGCCTGCTAGACTTGTATGGTGTTTACAACTACATTCCCCTGACTCTTTAGATAACTGTGGGTTCTCCACTGTGCCCCTCATTATAAATTTTAATATGAAAAGCAAACATATCATTAGTCATTCAGCAAATTCCACAATGACTTAATTAACAGAAGTTTAAAGTCTTCAGCTACAGGTTCTTCAAAGAAGTGTGTGGCTTAATGTGCAGTTACTTAACACACTCCCTATTTACTACAGATGTCAATGACAGCCAGTAAAATACCTTTTTATTAACAGTTCTGGATTTTGCAGTTTTAGATAATGGCAAAAAAAAAAAAAAGACACTGTTTTATAAGAACACCCTCTCCTTTTAAAAAAACAACTGTGACTTCATCAAATAATGATCAGGTAAATTTCTATATTTATTATCTGTCTTTGTAGCCCTGACAGTAATCTCATGAGGCAGGAGGTTTTCACAGCACATGGAAAATCTTGGGCTCCAACCAAAGAAACTTGGAGGTTTCTTTAATAATTTAAAATCAATCAACTTTTGAGGCTCAGAAATTAAACTCTTGAGCAAGCAGTTCATGCTCTTTAACACCAGTATTTGGGCTCTCAATAGAAAGAATGGTACTGTCATCACCTTTATTGACAAATTAGTTTCTCTTCAAGCTAAATTTCTCTTCAAGCTCGCAAATTTATGGTCCATCCAGGTATTGAAAACTGTTCCTCAGGTACAAACAACAGGCACTTTGCCCAGTTTAATCTGTTCCAGGGGCTGCATCAGCAAAAGAGGAGAGGACCTGACTGTCAGGACCCAGGATCCCCAGGCACAAGGCTGATCCCCACAACTCAGGAGGCAGCTGGAGTCTGCGAGCGTGGGTGAGAACTACTGCAGGGACAGGAAGGGGGCACAAGGAAACAGAGCAAAGCAGCTGCCCTTCAGCTCAATTAATCCAATTACACCATGAGGACTTAAATACTCAGCTAAGCTCTCAGTGAAATGAATGAAAGCAGGAAGGGGCCACCCTCTGAGGAGCTGGGTTTCTGGGGCACAGGATCATTGTGCCCTACCTATGGGATGTGTGTGTGTCAATCTAAAGCTATTCCTGAGAGTCAAGAGATTCCCAGAGTGGTGAATAACTTCTGGATGGGTGGTAAATATCAGCTGTAACCAACTTAAAAAATCCTTGTACTGCTCAGTCACCACTGCAGAGTCAGGAGAGCTTGGGGAGTGAGGTGGCTGCAGGTGCTGGGGCTGGGAGGGAAGGCAGTGTGGGCTGTGACTTGCCTCTGCTGGCCAAGGTTCCCCTCGGGGCTTGGAGGTTAGCCAGGAATGGCAGGGGAGCACTGGGGCAAGCTCTGGTGCATCCTGAGAGCCAGGGAGCACAGGAAAAGCCTTGTCCTCAGCCTCCAGCTCCCCGAATGCAACAGGCAGAACTGGGAGCAGCAGCAGGGTGCCCGGTCCATGTCCCACCAGGACCAGGGCTGGGCAAAGGCTGCTGATGAGTCTGGACCTGTATTGACCAAGAACACAGGAGGAGCTCCTCGGGAGTCAGGGCAGCAGGGAAGAGCAGAAAATTTCCCCGGAGGCTCATTAATTTCCGAACAGGTGATGGTGTAAAGACACACTGCTGGATTGACTCTGTCGTGATGTTGCCACCCAAGGGCTGGATAATGCCCAGATGTGGTTGTACTCTGGGTCACAGAAAGCAGAGAAAAATGTCTCGTGATATCCTCAGCCAGTATATGTGGGGTACCGTGATTTAGATGGATAATTGTAAAAAAAAAGCAAACCAACCAGCCCCACACTCATACACTGCGCTGCCACAGCAGACCATTCTGGTGATACTGTGTATCTCCCCCCCAGACTGGAGGAAATCCAGTCCATCCATGCAGCCAAGAGGAGCTTGTGTGAAACTCCAGGGAATATCAGCCTACTTACTCTGGTTCTGTGAGGGGAGTTGTCTCATTTGGCTCATTTACTGGACTCCCATCTTCATGATTGGTAATTCTTTCATCCTCTGTTCTCATTTCCACTATTGGCTCTTTTGATCCATCTTTCCTAAAAATTATTAAAAGAGTCTTAGTCTCTTATCATCATATTAACCATATACTTGCACCTAGTGAATTACCAAGATCCCTGCTCTCAAAAGTTGGCAAAAGAAAGGCAGAACTAATTATCAGTGACTAACACCACCAAGACACATTTAACAGTGTGTTCCCAATTCCTTGAAGTCTTCAAAGCATCCTGTATCCATGGTTACTTACCTAACTCTGCAAACATGATGAATTAGCATCTCAAAAGAGCATTTTGTTTATGACTAATAATAAGGCAACAGCCTCTTCGTGGGAATAGATGTAAACTTCCCTAACAAAGTATAATAAATATAGGATTTGAAGCCTAGTTATACTTGAACTTCTCTGGCAGTGTTAAAGAGTCATTATGTTTGTATACACACTGCAGAAGTGTGCTTTAATCTCCTGAGATTGTGACAACCCCAGCTGCCAGAGTGGCGTAAAGAGCCCTTGTGTGGTAAAAATCTAACCCCTTCTGCTTTCACTGGTAGAAAAAACTGTTTCTGTGTCATATTTCCCCCCATTTAGGAACAAATGCTAGTGTCTCACATATAAGTAAATGAATAACCATTGGGCTGATTAGACGAATTATAAAGAAGATGGAGCAGTGAGTATTGTCACTGTGTTTTGTTGGTAGTCACAGAATCACAGGTTTGGGTTGGAAGGGTCCTTTAAAGGTTATCTAGTCCAAATCCCCTGCAATGAGCAGGGACATCTTCAACCAAATCAGGTTCCTCAGAGCCCTGTCCGACCTGACCTTGAATTTTTCCTGCGATGGGACATCCACCACCTTTCTGGGCAAGCTGTTCCTGTGTTTCACCATCTTAATTGTAAAAAATTCTTCCTCCTGTCCAATCTAAATCTACTCTATTTCACTTTATAACCATTACCCTTGTCGTATCCCTACATCACCTTCTAAAAAGTCTGTCCCCATCTTTTTCATAAGCCCCCTTCAAGTACTGAAAGAACGACAAAGGTCTTCCTGGAGCCTTCTCTTCTCTAGGCTGAACAGCCCCAATTCTCTCAGCCTGCCCTCATAGTGGGAGTGCTCTATCCCTCTGATAATCTTTGTGGCCTCCTCTGGACTCACTCCAACAGGTCTGTGTCCCTCCTCTGCTGGGGACCCCAGGGCTGGAGGCAGCACTGCAGGTGGGGTCTCACCAGAGCAGAGCAGAGGGGCAGAATCTTCTCCCTCCCCTGCTGCCCACACTGCTCTGGATGCAGCCCAGGACATGGGGGGTTTCTGGGCCATTGAGAGCATATTGTTGGCTCATGTCCAGCTTTTCATGAGCCAGAATCCCCAAGTCCTTCTCTGCATGGCTGCTCTCAATAATATGACCATGATATGGAAATAACTGCTCACTGCTACAGAATTATTAACAATACTTACTGATTAACATGACTTACTAAAAGTATTAAGTAACTTGCATATAATTTTACTCTCAAAAGGCAGATCAAAGTATACCCAAACTATATTTATTTCCAAAAAGAAAACCTCTTTCCATGCAAATATTTCATCTCTATTCCTGTCATCAGATCAGGAATTGTATCCTGGAACTTCATCAGCTGCAGTCTGGAAACAGAGGGTAACTGAGTTACAGATGAACAATCACTTTTATATTTAACAGATTATTTTCCGGACCTTTGATATTCTAGAGAGCAGTCAGTCTGCAATGGGCCACAGCAAAGACCTGGCTAAATGCTTCTCTAATTCACATCTCACATTTTCATACAGTTTCTGACAAAATAATCGTTAAATAGTCTTTTGCAACAGGAAGTATCAAGAAAACTCTACCATCTTCTGGTAGGTATCCTTAAGGAAAATCTTTGTAGGTTAATAAGAGTTTAGCATAGATACAGAAACTGACTGGAGAAGAAACAATGGGTAGAAGTCTTAAAGATTGTGTCTATTAAAAAACCCCAAACAAACAAAACCCAAAACCCCCAATCCTGTATGTGCTTATTCACCTCTGCATATGACATTTAAGACACACAAATGGATACCAAGCTCATTTTGGATGATGCACTAAACTGTCATGGCTACCTCATATCTGTGAAAAGATTATGGATTTAAGCTGGACTGGTGGAGGGACTGATAAGTTCTGCTTGGTTTTTCAATGTATTTAGAGTCTTACAAACATTATTGCATGACCAAAAACCTAAAAAAGATATTATTCATGAGCAGCATTCACATACATGTGCAGAATGTACAAACTGTGTAACATTTCAGAATTCCACAGAAGAGAAAGTGATTTATAGGAAATGCATTATGTCATTTTTGTTCTAGATGGCTGTGTGTATGTTACATGCATTGTATCACCTACATTAATTGCATATGGAACATAATTACTATATATATATATATCCTACAATCAAAGAACCATAGCACAAACCCGCTCAAAAATCCAGAATGCAAACTGACATATTTAAAACAGGGAAATGTCAGTGTATTTTAGGGAATAGCTGTTAGCATGAAATAAATTCAAAGTTTGATTCTTCAAGTCTGTCCTGAAATTTTAGCCTGACAGTTTATTAGTGCAGAGAACAGGCTAAAATAAGAACCGTCACAAGTATTTTAAGACCTGACTGACTGAAGGCCACTCCAGCAATGAAAAGAAATATAGTTAAATAACATAGTTGTTCTTTTAAAATACGTGTCATGGAAGAATTAATATTAAGAGACCAGCTTTATGCTTTCCTGGGACAGCACAGAATGGCATTTGGGTATGATGTTGATAACAAGGTATAAACTGCTGTCAAGTGACATTTGCAGCTTTATTTCCCTAAGGTCTTCCCGTTCAGGAGGGTCTGTACACCAATTTGTACTTGGTCACTCCTTGAATGGGAAATTAAAGCATAAACTGAAGTGCTGTGCTCAACAGGAAAGGACAGCTGAGCCAGAGCCAGAAGCTTCACATCTTGATTCTATTGATCCAGACAGGCCAGCTTCACACAATAGAAAAAATATCCTTAATCTTTCTTTTGCTGTAAGATGGGGAGAGCTAGGAAACAGTTATTTTATGGCATGACTTTTATTCAGAAGCCTTATTTGATGGGAGTAGTCTCTGCTTGCTTACAACTGGTTTTGTTCTATGGAGCTGTTTCCAAAAGGGAACCTCTTTTAAGAAGAACCCGACCAAGACGTGTAGTCAAGTTAAGGAAGACACAGTCTGAAACCCAAAAGCCAGAATTAAAACCAAAAAAAGGCTTTTACACCTCCAGTACTGGCAATGGAGAAACCTGTTACAGCTGTGAATAATGAAGGCTGCAAAATCTACTCTGCTCTTACAGGCACCTGGGGAAGGACGGGATCTAGGATGCTGCAGGACAATAAACTGTTATGCCTGACTGCTGGGAAAGGCACAAAGGAATTGGACCAGTAAATATTAATCAGCCACACAAAGACAGCATTCTCTCATATATTACAGTGTATGCATAAGTTGTCTACCAAATGAACATAATCAGGCAATTACGCATATTTTGGTAAAAAAATGGAACTGCTTAAAGTAGAGGACCACAAGTAATCCTCTCTCCAGGTTACATACTGAAAGCCCTGTAAAGGCTTGGTCTCTAAAGTATGGTTATTTTATGCAATTAGTAATTGAACTGTTTTGCCAGAGATCTCAGTATCCACTCTTAATTAAGGGACCATATTTGCACATAAATGATCAGTTCATTCACCTTTGTCTGATGGAGTAGCCACTACAGAAGGCTATTTGTGATAATTAGGATTGTTTATTTCCCACTCATGTTTAGCAATCATTGACTATTGTTATGAAGAACAATCACACTCACCACCATTTCACCCACATCTAACTCAGCATTCCTACTTTAAAAAAATCCACAATACCTTTCATTCTTAAAGTCTCTGGGCAAGAAAAAGGATTTTTCCATCAAGTGCTATATCTGAGAAGAAAAATTCTTTCATGGATTTTTTATAATACTACATCCTTCACTCTCAGATTTACTGGCACTGTCACAACCATATGCTGAGGTTTTGGGTATTAGGAGCTTAAAGATGGATTTGCAGAAATGGAGTTACAATGATCTGTTACCTGCTCCTCATGAACCAAATATGTGCTTGTAACTAATACTGCATTACAATTGATTTCCTTTGTGTCAAGCTGGACAAAGAGGTCATTCTAAAGTGAGGTACAGTAAATTCCTTGTTTGTGTCTCAATTTTTCTTTTAAAGGCAATAAACAATTCTACACATTTCCTTTTCCAAGTAATAGAAACATTTTATTAATTCCCTTTGCCACACCACAAAATGGCCATAAAGTCAATATAAGCTGGACAGCCAACTTTTTCTTTTAGTGATGTTTCCAGCATAGGTGTTTAATACTCACAAGTAAGCAGCCTTTCCTTCTTCCAATTCTTTACTTTTTCCACTTGAACCACTCTTCTTCCCACAGATCCTCCTGGTGATGCACATTAGCAATCCACATTGTCGTACAAAGAAGCAGCTTACATCAGTCACAACCAGGATTAATAAAAGGGCTGCCACTCCCAGGCCAATGACAGCACCGAGTCCAAGACCATTAAAAAGAGTGTCTTGAAGGAAAGAAAATTAACACCTATTAATAAAATTAATCCCAAAAAAACATTTTCTAAAGTTTTAAAGCTGTTGATCAGGAGACTAAAGGATGTTTAGAAATGAACCATTCAGAAATTAATGGGAATAAACAGTCCTGAAGATTGAGCATGAATATTACCTGATTAAAATCACAAAAAACATTTTCTTCTGCATAATACTTTCCCACTGCCAAAATTCCAATATGGTCAAAGAGCTTAAATGGCATTATTAAATAACAAATAATATCTCAACATTCCAAGACTGAGAGTATCAGTAAGCAGCCTAAGGAAAACATTTTAAGTGCTCAACATAATAATAGTTGATACAAGCTATCATTTTCTACATTTCAAATATAATTATGATTCTCTGATTCTAATTACTGAAAGATTTAAGAGAGTGCCAACAGAGTATTTATTCTTGTAAAGGTCATTTTTTGAATTAGAGTAAAAAAGTCTTCAGCAAAGTTAATTCAAGCTATTTAGTCTACAAACAGTTGCACACAGTTAGTCTTAAATAAATTAGTATGAGGAAAAATATGCATATCATTAAATCATTATAGGGTTAGGACCTCATTTGGTTTCATCTTGTACCTTGAAAATGCAATCATTAACTTAAAAATAAACATATTCCACACCTGATCTTGCTTTCTGTGTTTGTATTATGAGACTTGATGCTTAGTTAATTTTACCTTATTACAAAACTCAGAAAAAAATATTTTAATTTTTCAATTTGGTTGATATTTCTATAACAGACAGCAATACTATAAACTCTTTTGAATAGTGTGATTCTCAGGAGAACAACCACTGCTGTGTCTGTGAACTCAGATGACCCTTATACAGGAGAGGATTTGTATCTGATCAATAAACTATGGGAAAAAAGCCAGCTCAGCAATGGTTCATGCACCAGCTAATTCAAGAGGCTGTCACCTGGCTCAGAAATTGGCCAGTGACAATTGCCTAGTGTGATACTCTATCCTGGATCAAACTCCAGTGGATGTAAAAGAATATAAATAAAGAAATGTGACTACTTTAAAATATCATCTTTCTCTTCTTTCTCTTCTGCCTCCCCAAAACATTGTGGATTGTTTTCAGATTAAGCATAGCATTCAAACTTTCATTTTTCTGCTTAACTAATTTTAATATCTATTTACCATTTCAAATATAATTTGAAATTTTTTTTTGCAGGCTTCTAAATACATAAATATTCATTCTTAGTCTAGTCTTAGTGTAGGACTCTAAAATGGAAAAGTAAGAACTGTTTTCAAAAGAAGGGGAGCATTTTACTTCTTATGCAATTGACTTCATTGCCCATTATACGGGTTGTTTTATTATAGAAGTGTTCTTCACAGTGTTATTATGCAATAAGCCAGAATTCAGTGTATATATTTATATGGATGGATAGACAGAAAAACAGACAGATATTACTTCAAAGTTATTCTGCTTTCTTCAGAAAGACTTAAAAACCACTACATAAATTACAAAAATAATGGTGCAGCAATGAAACAAAGTAACATTTATGCATTGCTCCATCAGCAATGTTGGAAGTTTGACATTTTACATTAATTCATTTTCTTCCCTTTTTTTAACCTCAACATTCCTAGGTAATTATTAGAATTTCTGATACATCTTCCAAAACTTATTTTATCCATACATCCACCCACCTATTTGATGGCTTCTTTTGTAAGCTTCAGTCATTTTTATTTACTAGTCTGAATTGTCAGGAAGATATAAGTAGATATTTAATTCCAATTTATTGAAAAGATCATATGTTTCAACTGACAAAATACTGCTAAATTCTATAGAGTTCGGTTTTAGAGATCTTATACCGTGAAGTTTTCATCTCTGTACGTTCTTGACCACCAAACAGAATGTGGAGGAGTAAAATTAGTGTCTTTAATCCATATTTTAAGAGGGATTATTTGTTGGTTTTTTTTCTGGTTTATTTTTAGGATTTTTCTTTATTTTTAATGCAGTGTTAAGAGTTCTTTACTACGGGGAGATACATTTTTCACTGCTGTGAACAGCATTTCCAGTGTCAGTGGAACATTGTGAAGTGGCAAGCTTCCCATCCCAAATGACTCAGTGACAGAAAAGCCTACACAGTATTTTCACTGTCAAGTAAAGGAAATGTTTACAGTAGCAATATTCCTCCTTTGTATAATACTTGCCATAGTTGAGAGGGAGACTGTTTTTCGTTTTTGATCTTCTCGGTATATGTGAGACCTAAATATTTGACTGTTACGTATTTTTTTCTATCTCTTCGTGATAGATCATTTCCTTTACATTCAGCATTCCCCATCCTTACCACTGCCCTACCTGTCTCAAGTCCTGTTTTTCCTACTTGAAACCCATTTGTTCATACACATTTCTGTTTCATAAGTCTGATTTCTGAATAACGGGAACGTGGCCACATCCTGTGGTGGGGTGAGGAGCATGGCTGTTATCACCCTTCTTACCTGTCTAAGTATCTTCATTTACTTTCTTCTTCTGAAGACAGGTAGAAATTGGACTGTCTTGTGTTTTAAAAGTACCTATGTTATGGTTTATTTTCAGTCTTAATGAAAACATATGCAATTAGTGTTTTAAAAGTTCATTGGTGGCTTAATTCTGTTCTTCCTTAAGATTTTGTACTTTTCTATCTGCTCCCACAAAAGTTGTAAAACTAATGCCAATTACTATTAAAGCAGGTTTAGGCCTCTCCCAACTGCTTTAAAAAATTACATACTAATATATCTATGGTTTCAAAACAATGTCAATTTTTTTCTTAAAACTTTATGTTATAATGTTATAATGTTATGACATCAACAGAACCTCTAATTCTATGACTGGAAGTAATATTAATGTCATACTACATATAGCCTTTCCACCAACTTTGAAAAGCACCTTTGTTATCAAAAAGTGTTGCATTAAATTAAATTTGGTTTAACTTTACTGCAACAATTCTTAAACAATGCAAAATGAAAGTTAAATTAAAGAAATGATTTTACACTTTTGGTGTTTTTTAGTGTTCCAGTGTATACTAAATGGACTCAAAATACTAATTCTACTCCACGCTCTAAAATAACAAAGTATTTATACATTATACAATTTTTTTCCTAGTTGAAAACAAATACTTATTTTAAATCATAAAAATTCAACATTAATGTGAGAGAATAGGTTCTTAACAATTTTTTGAAAAGAATTATTGTATACCTGACTTAATAGTCTAACCATAGGGAGCCTTTTAAAGCACTGCTTGGAGAAAAAAAAAGTGTAAGTTCCAGAGTTCTGAGAGAGTTTTAATTATAATTTGTCAAAAATATGCTAAATTTAAAATGACATGCTTTTTGTTATAGAGAATGTGGCATGAGTAATATAATAAACCTTGCCATGATAATGAATGAAACTGACAACCTTAAAGTCACTTCATTCATCCACTTCTTTGAAAAAGTGCTTATCAATGAATACTTACGGAAATAAGATCTAAAAAAATTTCAGAAATGTAATAAAAAAACCCCTGAAGCAAGTTTATATAAATGTCACGAAAAGTACAGGAAATGTTGAAGTTCTCACTTGTTGAATATTTCTAACGATGTCTAATAAAATAATTGAACATTTTTGCAGAAATCATTATTTGACGGGAAAGAGCAATGGAGGGCTTTGGCAAGTAATTTTCCAGTGAAGAGAACTAAGTGGAAAGATAAATTTTCTGGCCCCTCAAATGCAAATTCAGACTGAATTCCTTTAAGGAGTCTCCACTGGATACCCTAAAGGGAAGCAGGTCTAGAGAGTCACCATCTGTACATGTGTACAGAATCACAGAATGGTGTTGGAAGGAACCTGAAGGATCATCCTTTTCCAACCCACTGCCACAGGCAGGGACACTTTCCACTAGACCAGACTGCTCAGGGCCCCATCCAACCTGGTCTTGAACACTTCCAGGGATGGGGCAGCCACAGCTTCTCTGGGCTGCTCCAGTGTACATGGAAAACTTCATACATGGAAAACTAAAGCTTCCTCACAAAGTGACAGGAACTAAACAGGCAACACTGGGATATTCAGAATGATGTTACATCAATGTATGTTCTTGGAGGTGACAGAATTTCGCTGTACTCTGACAGAATCACATTCTATATATTCAGTTCCTGGTACAATAAAATAATAGTTGCAAGCTTTATAATAACTAGTCTGCTTGAGCAGGGAGGTTGAACAAGATGAATTCCAGAGGTCCCTTTCAGATGTTCAGTGATTTTAATTTTGTTGGGGGAAAAAAAGCAAGTTAGCACCTTCTTGTGCCTTTCTTCCCTTCCCCTCCTCCTTAGCAGACATGGATTAAAGTTAAGATGAAAGATAGATGATTCTACATAGTCTCCACCCTTTTTCAGTCATTTAAATTTTTAAGGAAAAATGGCAATGATATAAAAGACTTTCCGAGCTCATAGGGAAGCACCTGACTGCTACATATGCATGAGTGCAGGTATATCATGCTTTTTGTCCTTTCTTTCAGGTCAGTCAGAAAATAAAGTAAGAAATGCTCTCAAGCTGAAGTAGTTAAAAATTATGAACTAGAGGAGGAATTTGAACATACTGCACTGGGTCATTGGAGGAAGGAAAAACATACTCTTGCTTGTCATCTTCTTGAACTGCACTGTTGTACTGACTCTTAAAAGGTGCCCAACCATAAGAGTTGTTTCTGCACTGCCTATGAATATTGTCTTGGATTTTATATCTGATCTGGAACTTAGACTGAAAGGCTTACAAATGCATATTCTAAATCAAAACCTCTAAAAAGAGAGAAAACATAGATCTTAAAATTTCATATCCATTGATGAGCATCCAAACAATCATAATGCAGTACTAAAAAATTAAAGAGCTGTTTTCTACCAGTTAATAATATGACAGTGGAAGGGCAAGACCATTGCTAGAACAAGCTCTGCCAAGCTAAAGGGCTAGAGATGGGAAAAAAAAAACCAGACAAATGGATTCACATATGGAAAACAGCCTATCATGAGAAAAATAACAATGGCAAAACCAAAAGAATTCATCAGAAATGTTACAGAATTCCAAACAGGTAACATACATCTGTAGCACAGGTCCATCCCAGATATAAAAATATATACAATATGTATACAAAACTATGAGGTGTCGGAGGCAGGGAATCGCAAATATTCAAATGATGGCTTTTCATTATATCTTATACCTATATTTCACTGCCTTTTAATGCTTTGCATTTCCTTGTATTGAAAATGGATATACCTATATTGTGGGACTTGCACAGCTTTGCAAGTTAAAGCATCTTCCTCCTTCATTTTCCAACAGGAAATCTCCAAGAGGGCTTTGACAGAGCTGTTTTGTGCTCCAGCTCCTTTACTTTGGTTGGCCAGGATGCAAGGACTGTGTGACACCCATCAAATGAAGAATGAACTCTATCTTGAGTAGCATGTGAAGGTAGCATGTACCCAGCTTTTTTAGTTAGATTGGCATGATGCTGTAAGACTATAAATTAGAAGAGGAACCATATCTTAGCTTTGTCCAAGAGCTTCCTATTACTAAGCACTCCTGTTCCTTACTGAGATAAAAATCATGGCAGGCAAAAGGGAATAAAGACCACCTGTTTTTAGCAATTTATACCAATAAACTGGGCTTTTAAGCCAGGTAAATGCCCAGCAGCTGCATGTCTACCTTCAAATTAAATAAACAAATCACTACATTTGCAACATCAACTTGTAAAAAATTAATGATTCTGTACAACATTTACTGGGGGAACGTTCGATGCAAAAGAGAATGTGACAGTAAGTATTATTCTTTTCTATACCGTTCCTTAATACAAAAAGATGCTAACAAGGCTATAATCGACATTAATTTTAATGCTTTTTCTTCCTCAGTGATTTTTCCTATAACTCTCTGCTAGGACAGATACAGCTGAGGGCACTGTACAAGCACATGAGGATGTGTGTGCTCTGTACTGCACAATTGAGTAATATGTTCTGACAGACACACTTGACCCACAGCTTTGAAAAATAAGGGGACAGTATTATGGACTCTGAGGTAACTAACTGAAAAGGTGGTTTCCTCTAACTTCCTTCCACCCACAATGACAGATCTTCATTTTCTCCCATTTCCAATGAAATCTGAGCTGGATGGCAGTGGAGTTTCAGTGATTTTCACTGGCAGCAAGAGTAGCTGTAAAGAATAGACTGAAGAAACAACAACACACAGAGAGATGGGCACTCACAGTCAAAGGAGTCTGGGGCGCCACCAAGATTATCAGTTATACAGAAGTCATCTACTAAAATAAGCATGTCTAAAATGATATCTGTCAGAAATGTTGCAATGTTCTGATACTTATCTGAGTGAGGGAGCTTTTCTTTATTATGACTGAGATCCTCTTGCCAACAAATTTTCTGAAAATACTCTTTTCCTTTAAATTTTACAGGAAAATTTCTTGTATCATGACTCTCTTGGGATATACTGAGTAAGTAGGACTTGAGTTCTCATTTACTCTAATGGCCCTTTACATCATTTCTTATTGGAGGTTGTCTTAATAGACATTGATACAAGAGCTAAATGAAAGAATAGTAATGTAAATAACAGCTTGAGTTCTCCTGCTGATGTCTGTGGCCATTGAGGGATAACAAGGGAAAGGCAAGGAGGCTTCATTTACTAGAAAAAGTGTGCTGTGTTGTGGAAAATATTCTCCAGAGTTGTTGTTTATTACTTTTTAAACAAAGTTTAAAAAACAATATTCCTGGCATCATCAAACTATCCCTAAGAAGCCTTCAGAGGCATTTCTAATACGCCTAAAGAGTTATCAGGTAATTACAGCCCCTTTTTTCATGTATTTGCTCAGTCACTGTAGTAAAGAGTATGTTTTTACCGCTGCCTCCTTCTATGGGAAGCCTCAGAGAAGAGAGGGCAGAGAGATCCCAGCCCTCCTGTGCACTGAGGAGGAAAGGCTGCACAACCACGGCAGCTCTGTGGGGTTTATGGCATCAGGCCTGCACCCAGGTTTTGGAAGGCCTTGGGGAAGCAAATTCCTGTGTCCCAGTTTCCTCCACTCCAACTGACAGCAGATTTACTGAACGTCTCTTGGAGGAATTTCTAAGAACCTCTGCAGATTAATTAAGATTGACGTGGGTATTGAGAACACACAATTATGTGTGGTTTCAGTACTGCTATTACACAAAAGGATAAATTATTTTAATTGCTTTATTTAGGAGAATTCAAAATCATACTGTGAGCATACCACAGAGACCTGAGAGAGTTTTGCATCTTTATAGTGGATGACAGCTGCAGGCAGAGCACTGTAGCTGGGAGACCTGAAAAACAGTCAAACTATCTTGGGATTGTATTTGAATTGATAAAGTATTTCAGCATTTTGACAGCATTTTCTTTAAGACAGATGTAAATTCAAAGACAACAGTTTTGAGAAGTAACACTTGGAATAGTTTAAGTATATAATTATTGTGTATCATTAGCTACAAAAAGAGCATTAATATTATGAGTGCTGCCAATATATGGTGCATGTTTTTATTTGAAACAGTCACATTGCCACAACTGCAACTGCCAGCAGAGCTCTACTTGGTACGAAAGAGTTGTGTACCAATATAGTTTCTCCTAGTAGTAAAACATCTGCCTTTGGGGATACAACTGTTTCAAGCAGGCAGATTAAGTAAGTGTGGATCATGTGCTCAGGCTGCATATTTGCACAGACATTTCACATACTTGCTCCATTAGTGCAGTAGCATGGCAGCCACCTAATATCAACCAAACGTAAAATTCAGGAATTCTATTTTTAGTGACTTTTTTGGGTTTGTGATGCTTGTTTTTTTTGGTTTTGTTTTGGGTTTTGTGTGTATGGGTGTTTCGTATTCACTATTGGAAAAAACACTGTTGAAATAAAAATGTTGATACAATGCTAAAAAATCTCTTCAGTTACAAAATACATAATGCAGATAATACAAAAAAAACAAAAAACAAACCAGCATTTATCAGTAATAAAGAAAATACAGATTGAAATGCTTTAAGTCAGTTTTCTTTATTACAAAAATGAAGACAGAAGTTGCATAAACTAAAATGAAATTTGAACAGATGAAAGATGCACAAAGTTACACACATTTCATGACATTGTGTTTGGAAAGATGCTGAGGGACATTACAGTTACACCATGCACAGGTTCTTCAGGGAAAAAGCAGAAATGACAGCAAGTGCTCCGTGCATAAAAGAAATCAGTGGAGCAAAATGGCAGTGAAATATGAAAAAGACAAAAAAAAAATAATTGTTTCACAAATTAAAATAAACTACTTTGAATCCAGATTTTTTCTCTTGCCTTTCACACTGTTTTTGAAAACAGAAACTTACAGACACTGCAGTGTTTCCAGTATTTTTCACAGAATTAGCTTTTAGTACATTGTATACATTTTCAATTGTAATGCTCTTAGAAACATTCTCAGTGAGATTTACTTTGCTCGTAGTATAGGGCACCTAAGACATGTATTATATTTAATATTATATGAAAATAAAATATGCACTAAAAATTGCCTCCACAGAAATGTTAAACATGTAAAATAAATATACAGAACTGTTAATATCATACAACATAATGGGACTATGATGTCAAGAATTACTACTACAGTTTCTCATGGCTTTAGAACATATGAAAATGAAATGAGGATATTCCTACCTCAGATCCTTGATCTAGTTTACATAAAATATCTAAAACTAGTATAGGTCTCAAGCACACAGTTTCTATATGGCTGCTGATTCTAGACAGGCCAAGTTGGTAGATCTCTACACTTCATACTTGAGATCATCAGCTTTATTAGGATGTTGTCATTGGCATTAAAAGGAAAAGGTTTTTCCCTGTGAGTTTCCATCACTTACATATTAAGCCTGATATACCAAAGGAAAGTTCTCCTTTGCTCCCAAAAATTCTGAAGAAATGAGCAATCAGAAATCATACTGGACAATGTGTAGAAGATTGGAGACTATTAGAAAAATCACAAATTGTATATGGCTCTCTATTACATTTTAAAAAAAATAAAATTGTTTTGTTAGGCTTAATTAGTTAACTTTACATTTGCATAAACCTTTGAGTGGAGCTATTAAAATGAGTGAATGAGGATTGCATGATGGAAACCTGCACCCAGGAAACCGACTTAGTATTGGTTATAAGGTTACATACGTACTTAAATAACTATATTTCTTTATCTTTGAACTATCTATTTTTCATATGCATGTCATATTTTTTTTTCATCAGTGCTTGGCCTTGTACCTTCATCAGAAAATTAAATGGAATGTTATTTTGTTGTTTGGTAATAGTATGTTTTGTCCGTCTCATAAAACCACTCAGAAGTTATATTTTATTTTCAATGTATGCAGTATATGTGTCTATTTCTGGGCAATATTTTTCCTATTTAGAGAGACAGCAATTTATATTCTAATAACCTTACTGCAATAAATGAAGGATCGCATTTGAAGTTGCATTATGTAAATACTTTGATTTGTGAATAATTTGTAAATGTTAGGAACTTGTCAAAACTCTGGAAACAAGAAAGACAACACATAAAATCTCATTAGGGAAGAAGCCAGGCTTAGACTCAAAAGGTTGTAAACGAGAACATTTTAAAAATACTGTTCCTTAGAGATATACTGCTATATCACAGAATAATCATTACCCTTTTTAAGTTTCTGTGCCACCAATTTGGATTTAAAGCATAAGTTCAGCACAGGATATTTTAGGACTTCAGTCTTACAGACAGTTTAATATTAGCATTTCAAAATATGTGACAATGTTAAAAAAAGGGTAACATTTTACACTGTCAATCATAAAAACCCAAAATCTATTTTACAACTACTACATTTAAAGGAACAAATTTACTTATCTAACATTTAAGTACTAATGTCAGCAGAATATTAAATTCAATTTGTGACAACATATTTATCATTTTAATACAGTTTAAATTACAATTTTAGGCTGCTCAGTCTATACCTATGGATTTAATTCGCAAATGTCTGAGTTCATTTTTTCCCTCGTGCTAGTCTGTAAGAAGCCAGGAGTTCAAAATCTTCTGTATATTCCCACAGATTGAACAAAATATTGTGAAATAATCTCACTCTCATTGTTTTTAAAGATACAATTATGAAACACTCATAAAGAGAACTACAAACAAAGCTGTACTATTTATTCATCTCAGGAGACACATGACAACCCAAGGACATTATTCTCTTCCTCTTTTTCTTTCTCATTACAGAGGTTTTGGGTCACTGCCCAGAACTGCCTGGCCCTGCTGTCACATAATCCCTATAATATTGGTTTAACTCATCCTCTTTGGACTTTGATGGGAAGAGGAGGGCCAAAAGAAAAGGATCACATTCAAAGTGCTTGATAACCTCAAAATGCAAAGCACAGAAGAGTTTAAATTGGAGCAGACCTAAAATTTTTCTCACTTAATGGAGGAAATTTATGTAGTTTCCAGCTGAAGCTACTATCAGTTGGAAAAAAAGATAAGTGATCCAAATTTGTCTCTTTATCCCACTGGCATTGTGACGTAGAGGAGAAAAGCCAACTTGTCATTTATAATGTATATTTAGCTTCTAAAATTTCTCAAGGCTTCTCATTATCTCCTTCACAACATGTTTGGAGAGCTCACAGTCGATCAGTCTCTGCGCCCTCATTCCTATCTTGTCTACTTATCTACAATGTTAGAATGACTTCCTAAGATAATGAATTTACAGCTGGTAAAGAGTTCTTCAAATGTCTAACCAGAGTAGGAAAACGATATGGAAATTTTCATTTTTCTGCTTTTATACATACCTGTAAGTAGTGTCTTGTCTTGTCTTATTTTGTCAAAAAAGTAAGAACAGAGACAAGTATATGACAGGTAAAAATAGGTTAAAAAATATTTAGTAGAAAAGCTTTCTTTGAAATTTTAGAAAATTAGGAAAATGTTGCAAAATAAGGTAATACCAGTTGTGCAACCTTAATGAGACCCTATTTTAATTTTCAGTTTGTGAGACAATCTAAGTTTTACTTAAGACCGATTAATCCAGTGGCAGGTGCTCATTAGTTGTGATTGTATCTGCAATTTGATTTTCTTTACTGTTCAGAACAGCTCTTTATTATCTTTGTTGTGACCACAAAAGAAAATTCTGTCTCCTTATATGCATCCAGTCCCTGTCAGTGGTTTCTTTCCCCCTTTGGACAAGCAGCATCTACTTACTACATATGTGCCAAACATCAGTTCTCCAATTGTAAGTAGAGATGTACTTGTAGTCTTATGTTTTGTTGCCACAATAGTGGTAACCAGCAATAGTGACAATAATGACAACAACAAACTTTTTCACTATGTGGATTTTTTAAATTATTAAAAAAACCCACCCTACACCTCTTGCTAAAGTTCCTGCCCAAGGTGATTCTTTCCCTATAAATAAATTTAGCATTAGCAACAGCACTTGTCAGACTTCTACTCAATTGAAAATGTGTTCTCACATCTGAAAGTCTTTGGTAACTGATGTGTAGTTAGTAATTCCAAATCCTCTGCAGCACAGTTAAAGAGAAAACTTTAATTAAAAAAAGAAATCTATCCTTCCATACTTACTGTCTCTTGGTTCAATAAACACTTAAGCATAAAAAAAAAAATTATGTTAGAAGAATAACACTTGTACAACTAAATGACAAAATCAATACATATATTCACATTTGTGTGGGGAAAAAAAAGGCTTTCACCTGAATGACTCGAACTGGGAACCCAAAGTTTCTACTCTTATAAAATTAGAATAGAAATTGCCAGGCACATGTCAGTGTAATTAATTTCAAATAATGTCATTACATTAGGTTAAAGTGGCAAAACAGAGTGGCAAGGGCCAGGGATGAAAGAGTGGCTCCACTTAACACAGCAAGACATCACAATAAAGCCAATATTTTTAAAATAGCATTTGTTTGAATTCCAGCTACTTCATTATACTAAATATGTAATTTTTTTAAAAATTATTTCTGTCCATAAATTAGTCATTAGATTTACACACATACATTCTGAAGACATCTTACTTCTGATATAGACCAATATCTAAAATGTTTATTATTTGTTTTAGATGAGGAGAGGTTTTACTAATGATGTTTTAAAGTAAGGTCTTCTAAAAATAAATTGAAACTGGCAAAAATAATCATAATCATTATTTCTTAGAAAAAAGAAAATCCTGTAACTGGGTGAAGATAAATACTTAAATTTGAACAACTAATTTCAAAGTTACAGGATTTTATTAAATCTCAAAAGGTATGAACTATAAGAGAGAAAAAATCAACATATACAGTTTATTTATCGTATTTGTTATATTTAGTAACAATTTGAAGGGAAGTATCTTAAAATAAACATTTAATTCTGCCTTAAAGTGCATTGCTTTCTTGGATTATTCTGTATGCAACAGAGAAATAAGCCATAAACTTAGACAACCATATAAATTTTAAAATTAAATATGTGCAAAAAGTCTTCACAGACTCTTACTAAATAAAATAATTTTTTGCTGAGGTTCTGTCTACATTGCTCTAGTTACCATGTTTTTAATGTATAAAATAGGAAAAAATACCCTTTTCTGTTTTTACCGCAGGTCAAAATTAACCCCCCCCGGAGCTTCAAGTCCAACAGATGCCATGGAATGGAATGTGGCACCATTACAGTCATAAGAAATGAGTTTGGTGGGCAGGGACCTCTTTTATGTGCTGAGGCATGGCAGTGGAGAGGCACAGGAAATGAATATGAAATTAAAGCACTATGAACTAAAGCAATCCTAGATAATTAATTGGGGAAGAAATGTTTGTTAAAATCCATTAGAAAGAAAAGGTGTCTACAGACGTATAGAATCATAGAATGGCCTGGGTTGGAAGGGACCTTAAAGATCATCTCGTTCCAACTCCCCTGCCATGGACAGGGACATGTTTCACTGGACCAGGTTGCTCAGAGCCCCATCCAACCTGGCCTTGAACACTTTTTATTAAGCATAAAGTTTTAAGTTCATTATGGAAGGAACTAGTACAAGGACAACTCTGTGCAAAGTATTAATATAATAAATAATAACAATGCTCTCATGCAAAATCAATCAATGGTGTATTGGAAAGCCATGTGACTCACAATGGTAAAGTCTCTGCATGGATTTCTTATAATCAAAATATAGTTCAGAAAATAGAATCAAATCACATTGATCAAATTCAATAGGTCTCATTCCCCAAGTTCTGTCAGACTGAAGGGTCAAGCATCTGTTGAATTTTTCATAAAACTCACACGGTTTCCAAAAATCCAGATGAAGAATTTTGCACATACAGACTGAAGCAATTACACTATTTGGGATCTTAACTAGGAGTGGAAACTTTAGAAGAGCTGTAGAAAAGTACAATTTTTTTTAAGGTCTCTATTTTCCCTTAAATATAAAATGAAGAGGAAATGGAAGGACACATATTGATTGCCTTATCAACAGTATCAAAACATGCCCCAGAAACTTATGACTACAATGAGAGAGAAAACAGCAGCATTCAGCTGCAGGGACTGGCCTCCATTTTCACGTCTAGTAGCTTCACAGCATCTATCTGTGTGGATAAGAATTGTTACAGAATATCAAGAGTGTGAAAAAGAAATAAATTTTAGAGAAAAAAAAGTGAAAAGGTTGAAACAATATGAAAAGAGATTATCAAAAGGAAAAAAAAAAGTGACAATGGAAAAGAAAAAAGAGAGAAAAAAATCCCAATATTTACATTGTGTCAAAGACAATCACTAGAAAGACATTAACAGAAACATCAAATTAAAGTGTGGCTGAAATGGTAACCATTGAAATGCTCTGGCCAAGTGTGAAAAATAAAGTAAACTGTGGAAAAGGTGTACCTGAATAGCAGCAACATGTGTTTCTCCACAGCAGTTAAGGTGGCAAACTCTTTGGGCTATCTTTAAAAAAATTTATCTAAACACTTAAGCATGTTTCTTGCTTCCCCTTGAGATTCAAAACAATTCAGCCAAGCCCAATCTAAAGGCAACCTTCCATGTGATTTTTATGCTGGAGGTGCTTGGAACTCACGAAACCATCATGTAACATCTATCAGAAACAGTGACTATTTAAAGCAAGGACAAACAACAGCACACAGGCTCAAAGAAGAAACTGTGAAAAAGAGTAAACAATTACACAATTCCCTCATGCACAGGGCTAAAGAAGGGACAAACTTGTTTATCTGCTTCTCCTTGCTAATTAGTTCATCTGTACCTGAATTATCGTAGGCATTCAGAATGGGCAACTGTAAAAAGTGGCATCAATAACCTGGGTATAGGTCCACTTGAAATAGGAGTGACCAATGCAATTAGCACATGCAGCTGGGTAATTAGATATTGACTTTAATACCGGGGTGGGAACAAAGTCGTTTCTTAGACATTCAAGTCAGACTGTAACGTCTGGATGCAATCTGGTGAAATATATGAAGTTTCCATGTATATTTTCTACTAATATTTATATTAAAAGTTAACTTTTTGGTAGATAATACAGTCAAGTTTATGCAATATGGTATATTGACTGGATTTCATTTTTTTCCAGCTACAGTAATACAGTAATTATATGGATAGTGACTAATATCACTGTTAGGCTACTGTTTCAAAAGACACTTCCAAAGAAATTGAAATGTAGAAAATCTTGTGTAGTATGAACAATAATCTTGGTTATGCCTTTATAAATTTACTTTTAAAAGTTAATTTTAAGAAATTTTAGTGTAAGCAGAAGAAAACTATTAAGCTAAAATGTATTATATCAGTCCCTTATTATAATTATTTCAGATTGAAAAGGATTTGCTTAAAACTGAAATCAGTGGAGAGGATGATTTCTGACATCCAAACAGAAGCATATTGGGGTATGTCTCTCAATCTATAGAGCTCAGAGTCTGAAGAGAAAGGTCAGTGGAAGATAAATAATTATCTCTTTCCAGAAGTACATGATCACAACATGTAGAATGTAAGCAGTACCCAAAATAAAAGGATCTTTAGGTTTTAGGATATAAATCTTCTGGGGTATTTTTGCAATACACCTCAAATTTAGCTTAAATCACAGAGCTGTTGTTTTTTGAATATAATCGGGTGGAAAACTTGCCTTTGGGACATGGATGCATAATATTTAACCAATGCATTATCTTCTTATGACAGGAATGTCCCTATTCTTTCACAAACATACATGTGAGTGTAGGTAACTATCAAGTAGAAAAGACAGCAATAAAAATAAACTAAGAGCAGCTATGGATTTTATCCCATCCTCACCCATATTTCTACTGCGCTGTTTTCAATGATACACATTTTTAAAGAAATTATGAGTGTTCAACTTAGCTTTTAAATATTTTTAGGGTATATACCTAACTATTTCATCTTTTAATTGGCACTCAGGGTTATTTTAATTATAAAGCAACATAATGCTGGCAATTATCTATAACAAATAGTCGAGCTGAATAAGAATACCATATTTCTAAAGTGTGGCCTGGTGCTTCAACATTCGGCATCTATGATGATTTTCTTTTCACCTCACAGAGTTCAAAAAGATGAGCAAACTTATATGGTAAAAGAAAAAAAGAATTAAATTCCTTTTGAAGAGGAAATTTTGAGAATACAAACCAGTTCTTTGATTGCTGCTCTTGTGCTATTCAGTGGTAGTTAGTGGCTGTGATAGCTGTACCATAGGAACTAGATTTTAAAAAAAAATAGTGTAATTTTTTTCCTATTGACATCTTTCATAGTGCAAGCCTTTTTGTCTCCTTTTCTGATTCATTCGAATAAATTCTACCAGTTTTAGTAAGGGATTTCTATCCCTTTTCATGTAACAACTTTAGTCTTTGCAGGGAATGGAGCAAACACAGTTGGTTTTAGCCTACAGCAAGAACGTGCCCTATCACTTTCAACAATGATCCTCTTCAGGATTTGATGAGAAATGACTCTTACTCAGCAAATTCTCGTATGGTTTGCAAAACAAAAGCAAATAGGTTTTGTGGGGTCTGCCATCCTTCTGAAGTTTTAGATATTAATTTATCTGACTGATGTGATTCCTACCAACTGCTTTACTCAAAGCATGAGATCTCAAATACATATTTCATCTCTCTATCCTTCTACTCTTCAGAAAATGAAATTAAAAATTTATTCTTCCATCACAGCAATATATGCTAAAGACTTTACACTTTTATCTCAGAATTATGATCTGAACAAAAAACCCGATACAAGTTTTCATTTTCAAGCTCTGATTTTGGAATTACAACATCCTTCAGCCTATGAGAAAATGATGTAGGTAAATTCACAAGGGTAATGCTGCAGCTCTTCTTTGCCTTGGGAAAATGATCAGAGCTGCAAAGGAACTAATCCCCCAGGCTTTCCTTTTTCACTACTGCATTTTGTTCTTCATTTTAGATTTAGCTAAAAAACAAACTAGTCAGAGCTAGTAAAATTGTAATGCACAGACTCATTACAAAAGAGGTTCTTATGGCCTTAAAATTTTAGATCCTTGGAACTGAAATTTTGCCTGTGAAAATATTTTCAAACTTCTGTGCTTTTTCTTTTTTTCCCCCTTGATTTAAATTTACTGTTGCTATCCAAATTGGTGTAAGGAACAAGGGTCAGAAAGTTAAAACTTTTTTTCCCCCAAGTATTCTTATTATTACAGTTGTGTAAAGTTTTAATGCAATATTTTGCCTACTGAACAACAGAAAATCTTATTTCTTTCCTTAGATAACTGTTTTGGAAAAAATTTCAGGAATGATTAGTTTTGAAGCCTCCATTCTCTGAAAAATTTAGTGAAATTATCAACTGTATTCAAAAGTTATTAGAAGCCACAAACTGATGGATGTTTGTGCATGTACACAAAAACACAGACATGGAAGAGCAGAGTGGTTACAAACCACAGGCTGAAAATCGGACCAAAACATTATTCCTGATAAACTGGTAAATAATGTAATTCTACAGTCTTTTCCCAGAGATTCAAACAGGCAATTTATAAGCCACATATAAGGAATGACTCTTAGTCCTGACTCAAGTAGCTCCTGGCAGCCATTCTACCTTTTTTCCTATGGTAAGAGAATAAAATAGAAGATGATTACAAATCCTCACAATTCTCCTAATGTAACTTTTAATGATGAAACATAACTTTTCCTACAGCTAAGAATAAGTACCAGAAGCCAACCCAGGGGTAGATGTTGGGCCCCCTCCTGTTCAACATCATCAGTGATTTGGATGATGGGGCAGAGTACCCTCATCAACTTTGCTGATGACACAAATATCAGAGGAGTGGCTGATGCACCAGATGGCTGAGTTGCCACACAGAGGGATCTGGACAGGCTGGAGAAATGGGCTGACAGGAACCTCAGGAAGTTGAACAAGAGGAAGTGCAAAGTCCTCCCCCTGGGAAAGAGCAACCCTGGTTACCAGTCTATGGCTAGAGACCAACCAGTGGGAAAGCAGCTTTGCAGAAAAGGGTCCTGAGGGTCCTGGTGGACACCAAGTTGAACAAGAGGCAGCAAAGTGCTCTTGCAGCAAGAAAGGCTAGTGGAAATGACAGCAGAGGCCTTGGTCATGCAATCATTATTTTAAATGATACCCTGACCTTGAAGCTTGGTTGTAATCAGGAAAAATCCAATTTCAAACAGATCTGAAATGATCTGAAATCTAATGAAAGTGCTTCAAAGGACCCAAGAACTATTCAGTTTGGAAGTTTATTCCTAGGCATGGTAAGTCAACAATTGTTACATACTTTTGTGGTGGAGTAAAGAACATGAAAGAAGAAGGGGGCTTTTTGGCTTCCCTTTGCTGAGGCATGGTCAGGGTCAAGTCAACTCTTCCAGAGAAGGGAGGCTGTTTCCTTCAGAGGTAGGGAAACTATGTCCCAGGGAGTCTCACGCAACCCGTGGGTTGAAGGGATGTGAGAGAGAAGGAGAGCATCTGCAGCAAGAGAGTCTGCTCTTTGGCAGCAAGATGTGACAGGAACAAAAACCTACTCCATCTACACAGATGGAATCATATAGCATTTATTTCCACCCCAAAAAAAGTCATTGAACTGCTTGATTTAGAGCAAAATTAAATAAAAAGACTCTCCCTGAAAGAAAATTGTGAGCATCAGGGAAACTTAGTTCTGTTTTGCTGTACTCAGTAATTTTCAGTTTCTGGATGAAAAACTTTATGCCAGCTTCTATTCAAACAAAATACCATTTGTATAGCTCAAAAGCTCTATTTTGTCAATGAAATACATCATAGAATGTATATACACAAAGGCAAACCCAAATATATACACACATAGCTAAAGAAATGATAAGAGCTATTTTTATTTTTCATTCATTTCAAGAACACTGGAGATCCTAAAGCTGCCTTTTTGTGAAAGCTATTGATAAAAATCTTTTTTGGCATGATGAGTATCATCTTTGCTACCAGTGGTGATGAGAGAAAATTCCACATATTATTGTCTCTCTTTTGTCTATCACTGTATCATTTTAAGAATGGTGACACACATTCACTGAAAAAAAATAAATGAGATATACAAGGGATTAAAACTCTTCCAGCAATGTGAATAAAAAAGTACTCTGACAGTTCCTGCAGTATTGGAAGTCAAAACCAACCAATATTGCAAAGTGAGAAAAATAGATCTAAGAGGTTCTTATTATCCCCAAATGTTGGGGTTTTATTTATTTATTTTATTTTCCCACTATTGCTTCAAGTTATTAACTTATAATGAAGAAGAAAAAACCTATGATAAAACACAACTTGCAGCCATTTTTAATATACTTACTGGCCTTTCAAAGTAACAGCACTGACTGGATAAAAGCCTTTGGAAGATAGCACCTGCATAAATTTTTTACCACTAATCTCTGAAAATATATCTGACACTTGCAGAAAGTATCCCTTTTTAACACCTTCCATTTCATCTTCTTTTAAGATCCATTTATTGTAAATCTGTGGATGTGTTTTTAGGTTGCAATAGTAATGGCTCAGAAGGGCAGCAGATTTGGACACTTTTGTACAAGCTGCAGGGTACAAAGACAGGGTCTCTGTCTTCACCCTGCAGAAAAAAGAGTAAATGGGCCCATAAAAATGGGCTCTGGGAGCTGATGGAGTTTGGCTGTTCCTGATGGCACTTAGAGTGTTTGTTATGGCTGCAGAGTTTAGTCCATGCTGTCCTGACCCAGATAAAGACCTAAGGCACACCGTTCCTTTGAGAATCCCTAGGAAGCTTAACACTGTAGAGGAGCCAGATGAAAATTTTCTGAAATATCAGAGATCAATACCTAAAATGGGATAAAGACTTCACTCAGAGGCAAGTGCACTGATCTAAGAGTTGCACCTGCCTGCAAGTACTGCCAACTAACATCCCTAGTGAGATTTTTGAATACGTAAAAATACTACGTTTAAGACTATACTGCTCTTTCTTCAAACATGATTCTAAAATACCTGCTCGTACACCTAAGAAAAGTCTGAAATACAGATATAGAAATGCTGACCGCAGAAAATAATATATATATATATATACCTGAATATATTTACCCATACAGTTATTTAAAGCAAAGTGTTTTAAGAAGTTGGTTTGCTGAGTATTTCTCAAAGTCAGTGCAAGTTTCCACTGATAAAACCCTCAGAAAACCAGAGAACTTTCATTAAAAGGATTACAAATTCTGAGGAACTAATCACAAATTTGATTGACTCAGTGAGTGGAGACCATATTACAGGCCTAGGAACGGACACCACGAAATCAAGTAGATCTGTAGTTGGAGGCTGCTGAGGCCAACCACAGGAAAATTTAAAGGAATGTCTGTCTCATTTATACACCTTGCTGATGCCAGACAGTAATTTGCAGCCTCAAGCTCTTTTCCAGACCTAAGGCTATTAAAGGAAAATCATATTGTGTTATGGAATTGACTGCCAGCCAGGAGTTGGTACCTGCACACTTCCCTAGCAAGCAGAGCTGTGGATTCACTGTCCACGGGAATGGCATAGTCACATAACTATAGTTTTGGCTTCTAGTTCCTGCCCTCAGGGATTACTATTTCTGTCTTGTATCCAGTGGTTCTTGGAAGCATAAGCAAGCTTCTTCTGCAGCAATCAGAACTGAAGTTTTAGTTCTTGTGACAACTCCCATTTCCCTGCTAAGCACCTACCGAAGGACAACCAATGTATCCTTGCCTCCATCTCTCTCTGACTAATTGCACTGGCTGGCACACATCTTCACCAGAATATTATGTTAGGTATAGTCAACCATCAAGACACTTCGAGGATCCCAAAATTCCCTTGCGATTGAATACACAGGATCTACAGACTGTTTTTCTCTTTTAATTACATTTAGAGCAAGACATAAACAGTTCAGCTGAACTGCCACAGATCTGGGCAAATACAAATGAAAACCTTCAGGAGTCTTAGAGGCTTTTCTAATAATTAAATTAATATTTAGAAAGGGAACCTCAGTTATCCTCAGCTGCTAAGTGAGCACAGGATAGGTGATGTGGATTTCATTCAAAAGTCTACCCAGTTTCATTTTTGTTGCCTATGTCCTTCTTCAAACCTAGCTGTAGGTGCCTAGCTGTTAGCACCTAAGTCTCAAAGCAGACAAACAGAGCATCATCAGAATTAACTGACATCAGAAATAATATTTCTGCTCAAAGTTAAGCATTTTATAAACAATATCTATCAAATTTTAATAGATTACATTCGTATTTTTGCAACAATGTTATGTGTATATATAATATTATATTGCAATAATATTATGCCATTTCAAAACAAGATAATCGTGCTGACTCATGAATATGAACACTAATGTTCCACTGGTTCTGTCTTTTGACATACTTTTAAAAATTGCCTACAGAGTGTTCCTATGATTGGAATTTCACACCCTTTTCAGGCTTTGCAGAAAACAGTTGTCAAGGAAACTAATTAGTTCCACAATCATAATTGCAGTAATGATTCCTATAAAGAGGACCTGAAGTTAAATAGTGTAACAGGCTTCTTACAACTACTTAGAGGTTATGGGAGAGCACTGAGAGGAAAAAGCCCCTAAGTGCCTATAAAACTGTGTTTAGAGAAAAATGTTCTATCTTTCTTTTGAAATTAAATTAAGATTCTTACTACTTGAATGTCTAGAGACCATCTATGTTATCATTTACAGAGGCATATCATGTTTCTGTTACAGCAGCTGTGGCAATAATAGGGAATACTTTATGTAATTATAACAGGCTGAAGTTAGATTGCATTGCAAAAGAAGAAAGATTTTCATTTCAAACATAAAAAATTGAAAAATGGTATATCCCTTCCATTTTCCTAAACAAGTTTTTTACTTATTTTTCTACTTGACAAATATTTTTATTTCCTCGGGACAATAAGCTTTCCTACACTTCTTTTCCCCTTTTCTTTATCAATCATGTGAAATTTTATTTCTGAATGATGGCAATCACAAGGCACTGTCTGTTTAAAAACAAGTACACAGGACCTATTGAGACCCTGAATTTCAATCAAGATGCAAATCAGCTCCACTGCAATTCAAGTGCATAAACCAAATATTTGTACTAGAACTGGATCTGAACATATGAATGAATTACAAATGCCTTTTCTTTTTTGTAAATACAAATCACAATGCTTCCAATATAAAAAAAAATTGCTATGAAATACTTTAAAATGTTGCAGAGATCTTGAGAAAACTTTTGCAAAAATGTATTTGAAGAAAACTTACAACAGACAAAAAAAATTAGCCAATTATTTCAAATTTTTCTGATGACACAGTAATCCATGACTCATTCAAACTCATTGCCACTGTACTAAGGTAGATGCAAGTAGATGCTCACATTGAAGCACATGTAGTTTATTTTTTCATACATTTCCCATTATATTTATACAGCAAGTTTTTTCTTTGATTCTAATACTCCAATAGTTTGATATACAGGAGACAGAAAATATCATGTTAGAGGATTTAGCACTGATTTTTCAAGTGGTAATGATGACACTGATCTAATTTGGAAGTTATTATTAAATACAACAGCTCATAATTGAAGGAAACAGTTTGAAATCTCTTCCTCATAACATTTATAAAAATTTTTATATTTAAAAATTAAAAAATAAATTTACCCATAATGCTTTAGAAATTATCATTTTTTAGGTTTATTCTGAACTAAATAATTTAGCGTTGTTGCATTAAAAAAAGACTTCATATTGGGAAGCATTAAAACTCTGACACTCACTCTTAACTACAATGTAATTTTCTTAATTAGAATTCCAAACATTCCTATTTACAGACTTAAGAATATGAACAACATTTCTATAGATTTCAAAGCTGGTAAACAGGCCTCATAGAAGTCTGTATGGTCAACATATTAGGGTGAGTAATTCAGACAGTATCTAAGCAAGACTATTCGAAGTCTTAACCTCATCAGACACTAAATTAAACACCTTTATTACATGTGGAGCTTGAAGCACATGTTGAGAGGGGACTGAAATCAAATTCTACTAAATAAGCTGCTTACAACAGACAATAGACAGTATGAGGCAACTTAAAAATGTATAGCAGGTATATCTTAAATACTATATTGCTTGTTAACTGCCATCATCTGGGTTAAAGATTCAATCTTTCTTCTATACTTAAAAATTCCTTGGTTAGTAAGAGAAAAGTGGAAGACGGGGTCCCATTTAAGGGTTTTGAATCGAGTCTTTGAAGGTAATAGCATCTGGGGCTCAGCTTTTTTTCAGTTAAAGATTTCAGCGTTCAAATGTTATGTTCGACCACATAAATTAGTGTACTATGAGTAGGAAATGATTCACAGAGAGAAAACACTATGAAATAAACTCACCTGTAATAATGTTGGGCTTTGGTGGCATGCTGAATTCATACAATGTTGGTTCAGAATAACCCAGTCTGTTGGCAGCTGTAATTTGTACTTCGTAACCCATGGTCCATTGAAGGTGCTCTAAGATGATGTGGTCTCTACTACCCTGCACTTTTTTCTCTAGCCACTGGTCTTCCTTGTCTTTCTGCAAAGATGAAAATATTTGTTTAAATGCTAAGAAACTCTTGTATTATTTGTCTAAACTCTGTATCTGCACAAGACACAAAAATACAGAGTTTCCTTTACAGCGGTTATGAACACTGAAATAAACTAATTTTGGAGTTCTGAGTACTCCACCTTTTTGTAATTTTGACCACTCCTTATCAATTTTCCAGAAAGTGGATTTAAAGAATTTTGTGGTCAACCCTTTTTAACCTTTTGGCTTCAATTTATTCTTTGCTCAAATACTGGTTTTTATCTGGTAGAAATGCAGGATAATTATTTACAAATGCTGCTAAAAAAAAATTATGTAAAAGGTTTATTTTATATAGATGTTTCAATTACATTTTGATCAATGTTCATTCAAAGAAACTTGCCATTAAACCCAAACTTGAATTGTTCACGAATGCAAGCTGTGCTTATATCATACATTAGTAATTTAATGAAAATTGTAGCAATATGTGGTGCTACAGGAGCATTTTGCATACCAGGTTGTATGTAACAATATAAACAACACTTAGAAATTATGAAGTACTATGTCTACACTGGTGAGAGGATACATGTAAATCATTGAGATGGTGTTCAAGGGGAAAAAAGGATTCTCATAATTTCTCATAATTCAGGTAATTAAGACATCTGTACAAGGGGAAAAAATAAGGACTTCAGTTGCAAACAATTCTGGCATTTTATAAATTTGGAGTGCTTACCTTTGTGATTTCTCCTTTGAGTGCATAATATATTTAAATATTCTTTATACAAATAAAAATGACAAAATAACTAAGAGATAAAAGGATAAAACAATATATACTATCAAACACAAAAGTGATCTAGTTCAAAGGACCAGCAGTAACAGTCAGTAAGAATCCCCGCAGTCCTATTTTTACTACACACTGAGGTACAATAATGGCAAAAAACATGTTTGAGAGACAAGTCTGGCCATCCAACCCATACAGCAACACAGAATTAATCAGTGGATTTAAACTTTATGGGGAAAAATAAAGACAAAAAACTTATAATACACGGAAGTATAACTTTTTAGCTGTACACTATTGTGTTTCTCAGCAGCTTATATTTAAGCTCTTTGCTGAAGCATCTTGCTCCTCACTCATACAGGTTTCAGAGAACATAGCATCCAATTTAGAGAGTTCAGGGCCCAATCACGCTCATTATGTCTCTTTTTTTTTTTGCCCTCAGTCTTCAGAAAACAGAGGACAGACTAAACTCACTTATGGGCACTGCTGCAATAATTCATTTGTTATCAGATCTGAGTGTGATGATTTTTCCATACTGATTTCATCTTTTTATAAACTTTCTTGCTGCTTCTGCACTAGCATTGGTATTGTCACATGATAGTCCTGGGAATGATTAAAATTCAGCAAAATGTCTATTGAAGAGTATTTGCAGACAGGTGAAAGTTCCCACTTGATGCAGCCACAGATCAATGAAAAACGTCAGAATGGTAATTCCATTACAAATCATGAAAAAATCTAAATACACTGGAGTAAAAATAGTTTGCTCATCATACAGTGAAACTGTATTTTCTGGATACTTTCCCATATCCTAATGGATAATTTCTGTTGCAATCATCTGACTTGCCACTGAGTGAATCCACTTACATCGTCACTATACCAAACTCCTTTCACAAAATATACTTTTTGCATAGCACTCCAGAAATAGAGGGATCCAATAGTGATTGCAATATATTGCAGATACTCCTTAGTAATATCAGGAATAGCAATGTTATGTAGCACTATATTTTAATGGCTGTTTAAATTGGTGAGGTGTGTGAGGAGTTAATACAAATACAGCTAGATTCCAAAGAATATCAACATTAAAGTAATCAGAAGTTCCATACATGACCTTTGTGTTATGCACATATACCATGTAAATATCCTGGAGAATTCCATAGGGGGCTTAGAATCACACAGGGGGAAAAAAATACACTGAAATGGAAAAAAAAAAGATTCAGGCTAATATGGTTCTTGCAGGTGGAAAAGACAGTACTGAAAACAGATACATGACTATATGACTATGTTTTGAAGACAAACTGTAGAATTTGACGTGATGAATAGAATGAGCTTAGGGGTTGGAAGTAAAACTGTAGATTTCTGTATGAGGCTGCACATCTACAGACAGAATAAGTAAAAATGTAGGTGTTCTACAATTTGGTCAGGTGAAAATAAAGAAACAGCTGAAATGTAACGGGATACCTGCACAGTATTCCAGAGAAGTTTAGTTGAACCTGAAGCCAACTGGGTGAACTGAGATAAATGAAACAAAGCCCTGAGTGCCAAGACACAAAATATTTTGTGAAGAGTGACAAGCACAAGTTAGGAGGAAGTGGATAAAGTATCTGGAAAGCAAGGTGTGTTTTTCTAAAGACAAGCAGATGAAGTCTTCCAGAATACCACCTGCTTTTGACATCTTAAAGAAAAAAAAAAAAAACCAACAAGAACTGCAATGTCCTTCTTTATAGCTGATATTTCAGCTATAATGTATTTTCAAGTCCTTTTTCCTAAGCAAAGCTCAGTAATGTGTCCACATTTATTTTATTATTAGTGTAGAAATGGAAAAAGAGGGACAAGAACGAAAATCAAGAGTCTGCCAAGTAAATCTTCCCACAAATCTGTTTGTTCTAAGACTCTTTAATCAGTACCTTAAGGAGCAGAAAACAGAACCACAATCACTTTGTACTATATTGGGTTGTTTTATTATTAATACTTAAAATTTATAGAAAGCTGTATGTGTTCTAGAATAAAAGAGAGAAACTTCTAAATTGCAAACTAGAGTCTAATTTGGGAGATGGGTTAATATGAATATCTTCAATAATCACTAACTATCAGCAGTTGTATCATTAATATCCACCATCAAATGCACATTTTCAGAAACTACAATCAGATCTGCAACCGGAGAGGATTAAACTGCTCCTTTATTTGCATTTCATTTTGTTTCATATAATGCAGAAATACTCCTTTACAGAAGGCCACTGGTGACCTAGGCAGTGACTGGCAATTTCTAGGGATCTCACTGCCCTCTTCCATTACTCTTAAGCCTTAGATTAACACTGTCCTCTTCCCACTATAAGTCCTTGGTTGAAACAAACCTGTCACAATGCTACAGACCACTACACTGGAAAAAAACTCAAAAACCAAACCAAATCAAAGCCAAATCAAGCACAAAACCCTCACATTATTCTTTCTTAATTGTGTATATATTTGCTTTATAATACTAGCATCAGTCAAATTTATTTAAGAAGTATCTAATAGGTAGATTTTTAAGACAGCTGTAACTTAAAACACCTAAGCGCCCTGGTAAAACAAAAAAACAAAAACATAAAACAAAACCAAACCCTCAACTCCCCAAGAAAGCAAAAAAAGTAGAGTAAGACTCCAGTCTAGCATAACTTGTTGCTTATCAGAACTGAAGGCACACCTGACAACAGTGGAAGTAAAGCCACTCCAGTGTTAAGACACCAGTCTACTAGCCTAGAAAATAACATCTCTTTCTTTAATGGTCATTCTACAATATATCCAAGATCACTCCCTTCAACTCTTCCCTTATTCTCCATCCACTCTAAATTGTTGAGCTGAAAGTTCAGCCCAAACTGTGATGGTCTCTGTGATAAAAAAGGACAGGAGATGCCACACTATCTTGATATCTGGCAAAAAAAAAAATCAAGAAATCCTCACAGAAAACAATCTGACAGTTTAAAGTAGTGACTTCACAAGAATTGATTAAATTTGGTTGGTGATTTCTAGGTCTGGGTAAAATACAGGACAAAGCACAAAATGGCTGATAATGTACATAGTGGTAAAATGCACAGAAAATCCAAGGATCTGGCAGGTAAAGTGGAACCTAGAGGTGCAAAAACTTTTAATGGTTTCTTGGTAGGTAACTCAAGAGTGAGAGTAAATGAGAAATTATCTCTTTTTAAATGTTTCGTATTTATAGAGGTTTGTTCTAGAACCTGTCATAAAGGAATAAAATGATCACAGACTAAAGGAATAAAATCAACATAGTCAAAACAAGAGCAAAGCACATAACCCATCAATCAAACCCTTGTTTTCCAAAATTCAGATCATTAATAGGAACCCTGTCACCTGTCAACATGGTGAACAACTTTCAAGCCTGCAAAAACTAATCACTCCTTTAATGTTTCCTCCAAACACCATTATGGATGTAAAAGGCAAATTAAGCACTGTTAATGGTTTTCGAGTCAGGATTTTAGTCAATTTTTCTTGCTTCTGCCTATATTGTTTCTAACCACAAAAGAGAGCTTTTTTTTCCACTTTTTTTTCTAATTTTGAATATTTACTAAAACGCTTCCTGCCATGGAAAAACGAAACCAACCTTCTGTGTAGTATTGAACTTGGTAAATAACACAGCAGGTGATAGTCTTTTGCAAATTCAGTACACATCTCCATAATGCCCATGGATAAAGCTTAACACCCACTGGGAAACACCAGCCCTTCATTATGGGTGTCCCAACCAACTTCAGAAGGACCATAAGCAGGAACAACCAAAGGAGAGCTTGAATTGGCCCCCGGTTAAAATGACACAGTTACTGTGAGAGATGTGGTCGGGTGGTCATCTCCTGCATCAGACAGGATGCTTCCCTAGGGAATTCCTATCACTGCTCTTCCCGACTGGCTACTGGGGAACAATTTTTTCTTTGTTTTTCTTACTACCCTCCTATTCTTTCCTAAGGTAACTTTGAAGCCAATGTGTGCCATCAGCTTCAGACTCCATCAGTGAAGCTTTGTCAGATTGTCTTGACTTACTGCAACAGCATGAAAAAATCTGATGCTGCTACTCATAAAAATTGTATTCCCTGGAATACAGAAGAAAATGTCAAGCTGCTTAGTCAGTAATTGTAGTCAGTAATTCTCACCCATGGTATGAAGAAACTGATGTCAGAGAAGCAATATTTGACAGAATGAAATATGTGATTTCCAGAAAAAGAAAACTTACCAATTGCCCTAAATCAGTCTATTAATTGCTTTAATATCTTAAAGGCTGTCCTCCCCCCCAGTTTATAAAAAAAACAAAACAGTATAAAACTTAAACATGAGGGAACTGACTTTTAGTAAGACATGAAGAAAAAGGCACTGATGTATAGGTTCTTATCTAATATGCTCTTTAAACATGCAAGCAAATACATTGGTCCAGGTGCTAGTAATGAGGCTGGCAAGAGTTAATTAAATATGACCAATGGGGAAGATAGAAGAGGAGCAGTCACCAGATAATTATGAACTTTAAATAGCATTCATTCATCCTGCTTAAAACACCAAAAAAATTATTCTGCTTCTTTTGTTGTAGGAAGGCCTTTAATTTAGTCAAATTGCTTTTTCAATTGGAAGCTTAAGGAGATAAGGATTTGAGGTTCAATTAACGCTATCTTCTTCAGTAACCTAATGAGTTTCCACTTACTGCTTAAACTGTACATTTACCTTTCAACAACACACATGAAAAGTCATCTTTTTTGCTAAAATATTGTACTTTATTCAACACACTAGATCAAATTCAGATTTCCAAAAATTTTCAGGATACTTCCGAAAGCATTTAGCTCAGGAAACCAGATTAAGTTCCATATGTTGTGAGCATGTATTATATCCAAACAGTTTATTTTCTTCCAAATGGTAAATACTTAGAGGCATTTTAATCTAACTAGGAAGTTCAATCCCACAAAACTGCATTGTATCTTTTATTGCATATTTTACTACCCTCGTCTTCTTTACAATTACTTTTTTTTTTATGCCAACTGTATTCACTGGACTGAAAGTCATTCGAGGAGGTCGATTACTATTTAGGGATCAATGATAGCAGAATAACTCCTGGTCATTGCCTCAGGCTACTCTTAAAAGTGCTACCAAATGTTTCTCAATTGATTTGGAGCTACCAATCTTCTGTGGTTATACTTAGTTTAGGAGAATCATTCTACATACAAGAATTATACAAGGTTTAGCACTCAGATAATCCCAGGACTATCATTAAAAAGCTACATTATAAGAAACATCAGGAAATCTGACAAAAATTGTTACAAGTTAAGGAACTGTCTTTTCCTTTTTGGGAACACTAAAAGAGGTTCTGCAGCTAATTTCTCAAAGGTTGCTTCGTTCTGTTAAATACAGTTCACACTACATTCCATTTAACATGACTAGATATATGATGTCACATTCCCAATCTTTCAGACTTCTGAAATGGTAAATTTGTTATAACACTCTGGTAAAATGTATTTTTACTGGATTTAGTCAGATAAATGTACTATAATCTTCCTAAAAGAACACAATGAAGTTTTTAAAAAATGAATACTTTGGAATTAAATTCATCACTTTTGCCAGCTCTGTAGCTACTTCTTCAACCCAATCTTTTCTAAGCATAATACACCAGGAACTGAAGGATAATTGAGCTACTTTAATAACAGAAAAAAACAAGCAACACTTTTTTTTTTTAAAATAAATTATACATTACAGAAAAGCCTGTTTTCTAAGCATGCCAGATCTGTTCTTAATTTACAATGTAACAAAATAGAGAATATAGTTTCCTTACTGGAATGAAATTTTAGTTACATCCTTAGGAAGACCTTTTCTTTTAATTTTTTTTTTATACTCTGGCATCATCAACTTAGCAACAAAAGAAAACATACTCTATCTTATTTACTTTTCCTGGTATACAAAACCATTCTGTTAAATTGTTACATTTCAAATAATTTCATCAGTCTTCTCTGCATTAAAAGCAGATGTTAACAAGCATAACTCACTTATTTTGATTCACTGAAATACTTACACTTCTGTATTTGACAATATATTCCAGTATGGGGGCACCTCCATCATCTTGTTTAGTTATGCTAAGTTTAAAACTCTTGCCACTTTCAGGTTGTCCATGAATTGAAGGAGGACTTGGCTCCCCTAAAGAAGGGAAAAAACATAATAATAATTCAGCAGTGAGATAAGTCTTATATTACAGCTGGGAACCTGTCTGTAATAATATTAATCAAAATCTTAAAATCAATATGATTCTTCCAGGCAATGCAAAACAACCTCAACAATATTGTTAAATATTTTGTTTAAAATATATTCCAATGTAGATTACTCATACAAGGAAACAAAATTTTGTGAAATGTGAAAGAAATATTAATTTCTTTGAGACCTTCCAACTTTGGACACTTTGAAATTAATTTCCTTCTGAAATCCTTTAGCCATCAATTCAGCAAGGCTGGTAGGCTGCTACTCACACTGAATTTAAAGATCAACACTCTCTTACAGGTAAGCATATTAAGCTCATGCTTAATATTAAGCATGAGCTTTAGTCCCATGTGCAAGATTTAAATTGTAATTTAAAGTAAATATACTGTCCAATAAATGTGTCAAGGCAAATTAGATACTTTTAGAGTAGTCAATATCAACAATAAATGTAAAGAATAAGATTTCCAAAACCAAACCCAAGTATTCTTAAACATATCATCCAATGATTTATAGCCAGTTTAAGCCACTTTGCTAGTCAAAATTCACTAACTAATTATCATTTCTATATGCAATGCCTATAACAAATTTTTAAAACAGATCCTACATGAACATTTCATGCTGAAGTGTCTAATCATCAAAATACCTGCAAATTTGCATTCACCCCAAGAGATACAGTTCTTTTAAAATAATTTTATTATTTCTGTTTATCCCTTATCAGAGTAAGGATAAACAGATCTCAACATAAAGTTTGCCTAGCTTTCTATCAGATGACATATATATATATATATATATATACATATAAACTTTACGAGTTTCTGCCATTTCTCCATCAGGTATGTTGTTTCATAGGAATGATAGCAAATCATTTTATCAGTCCTTCAATATATTTAGGATATGCATATGCTTCAGTGAAAAAGAAAATTAAAAGCTGTCATGTTACTGGTTTGGGACAGAAGAAATGTACCAGTAAGAACATAATGTAATAACACAGAAATATTTTGTGTTCTTTGTAGTTGCATGAATATTGTTCATTCCCTTAGGGCTGGTATTAACTACACTGAGTCATGCCCTACTCAGGAAACAGTTCAGTTGCAACAGATTTATGAGAGATTGGTCTGGCAATAGTTGCTGATGTATTTTGGTGTGTCTGTTTGATTACTATACACTGCCATCTGCTAGTTCCTTTATTTTTCTTCTCGCTTTGTATTTTATTTATTTATTGTTCTTTCTATTTAGAGGTAATTTGAGAAAAATATTTTTCATTAGTCTTTAATGTTTAAGTCTGAATCTCTTGCTGATAGCTACTACAAATATAAAACTGGCTTCATAGAATTTTTCATTTGCATGTAATCATAGTTACAGCAATTTATTCTCATCATTTTTTCCACATCTTAAGATTTCTGTTTGAGGTTTAATAATTGCAAAACAATGGCAGCATAATTTGATGAAGAAATGTCTCCAGAAATGGACAATTCATTTCTCACAGATGCTGATAATATCCTGAGTGTAAATGAGAAAAAGCCCTTAATCTAATATCTTTCATGGTTTGTTCTCTTGTATATAAAATATAGATTTTTCCGAGTTTCAAAACTATAAGATAAATCTGCCAATTTAAATTCATTTATACTTCTTGGAAGGGCGGGAATAAGATGAACAAAACATGATTTCTGAGAAGCAATTACTGTTGTAATACACGAGGGAGTAGAGTATAAATATAAAACATTATCTACAGTGAATCATAATTCAAATTATTAGCTGATCTAGAGGTAACATATTCCAGTAATAATTTTCATTTAATAGCATAAGTGTTACTCACGGACAGGTAAGGTCTGAAAGATCTCAATTTTGCTATACTCTCCTTGACCCTTTCCATTTACAGCTGCTACTTTGATTTCATATGTCGTATTTGGTTCCAAGTTGCTGAGAACAACCATTGCTAAAGGAAAGGGAAAGAAAAAAAGGAACAAAGTTTGATGAAGCAATAGATTAAAAAAAAAATTCAGGCAACTTCATAATTTGTTTGCTTCACTTGTAACTTAACAAGTCCCATTTTCCAATAGTACATTGGTTTCAAACGTAGCTTTTTTGTTGAGTGCTAATAGTCCCTTTTTTTCATCTGCATGGAATTGTTGTTGTGACTGAGCAAATTATGCTTCTGCAGGAATGTAAAGTCAGTGTTTCAGAAGCCACAGGCAACAGTCAAAGATATTGATGGGAATCGATATTTTATGTTCACACCGTGAGCACACTGTATTGGTTTGGGTAGCTGGGGGGGTTACAAGGGAGGCTTCTGTGAAAAGCTGCCAGAAGCCTCCCCTGTGTCTGGCAGAGCCAATGCCAGATGGCTCCAGGATGGACCTGCCACTGGCCAAGGCTGAGCCCATCAGAGAAGGTAGTAACGTCTCTGCAATAACATATTTAAGAAGGAAAAAAGTTATTGCACAGATATAATTTCTCTCAGGGAAGCGTGAATATGTGAGAGGAACAACTCTGCAGACACCAAGGTCAGTGCAGAAGGAGGGGCAGGAGGTGCTGCAGGTGCCAGAGCTGAGGTTCCCCTGCAGCCCCTGGTGCAGCCCATGGTGAGGCAGCTCTGCCCCTGCAGCTCATGGAGGTCCACAGGGGAACAGAGATACACCTGCAGCCCTTGGAGGAGCCCACACCAGAGCAGATGGATGCTGGAAGAAGGCTGTGACTCCATGGGAAGCCCACGCAGGAGCAGGCTCCTGGCAGGGACCTCTGGAGAGAGGAGCCCATGCTGGAGCTCGTTTGCTGTTAGGGCTTGTAATGCTGTGGGGGACCCACGCTGGAGCAGCCTGTTCCTGAAGGACTGCACCCCATGGAAGGGACCAGTGTTGGAGCAGTTAATGAAGAACTATAGCCTGTGGGAAGGACTCACATTCATGGAGGACTATCTCCTGTGGGAGAGATCCCACACTGGAGCAGGGGAAGGACTCCGACTCCTCTCCCTGAGGAGTTGCAGAAACAACCTGTGATGAACTAAGAGTAACCCCCGTGATGAACTAAGAGTAACCCCCATTCCCATCTCCCTGAGCTGCTGGGGGGGGAGGAGGTAGGTCCTGGGAAGGAGGGAGAGGTAGAGGAAAGGTGTTTTTCAGATTTGTTTTACTTCTCATTGTCCTGCTCTGATTCGGACTGGTGATAAATTCAATTTATTTCTCCAAGTCGAGACTGTTGTGCCCATGACGGTAATTGGTGAGTGACCTCTCCTGGTCCTCATGTCAACTTTTGTTCTCTTTCTTCTCCAGTTGCAGAGGGGAGTGACAGAATGGCTTTGCTGGATACATGGCATCCAGCCACGGTCCACCCACCGCACAGAGGAGACAGGAATCTGGCAAAAATTTAGGCAATTCTCCTTCTTCCTTACTGGCAACAGGCACCTAATACATGTTCCAGCCAACTTCATACACTTCATAAATTGCCATTTTTCCTTCATGCAGATGAGTATGAACTGTCCTTGGTCTGCTCTCCAAACAGTTACATGAACATCAGTGGTGAATTGCTGGTGCTATCGTCTGCCAGTTCAACAAAGTATTCAAGACCTAAAGTGACAGATGTGTATGATGACCAAGGGAAGAGTTCTGAGTTATCTGCTAGGGACCTGAAAGTAAATTAGTCACGTTTGTATATGTTTCAGAGGAGGTGCATGGAAGTGCGTATGAAGTTATAACAAAAAAAACAATCAATCAAACAAAAAAAGCTGATTTGGGAAGCCAAGGGGTTTGAACTTATGACAGGCTTTCAGAAATTAAGACTGAACCCCTGACAGGATTCATTCACACAACCTATCTCTATAATAGCACCTGGAGATGCCATCAGAAGCAGAGAACAGGGGAAAAGCTTGCCAAAAAGCAAGAATATTGTACAGAAAGAACTCTAGAAACAAAATCCAGGGAAAAAATGTTGGATTCCAGGATCCTTCACGGGAATAAATAATATATAATATTTATAAATATTATAGTACTGTATTTACTAATAGCAATGGTGAATATGCACTTGGAAATATCGATCCAAAGAGAGTTCTTGGAGCATTACCCTGCCTTTACAAGAAAGATTCTTTTTTGTTGTCTCTACAGCAATTGCCTGTTTGCTGTTTGCCAGCTCTGTGATGAGCTCTCCATATGTCAGATTCATAGTGGGGAATGGATGTAAATTAGATGGACTTGACTAGAAGCACAGCAGCATTTCTCCTGCCCAGCAAGGTAGGGGCTGTAATATTTTACAAGAGGATATAGAAATGTAATGTCTCAAGAAAGAAGCAGTAGTATCTTTCTCAGTCTCTAGGGAGCCTCGTTTTTCATTATAGAGGAGTATTTTTATAGTTGCTTTAGGCCTGCTTTTCAAGTTACATATTCAATGAAAGCATGATTATTTCTGTCCGTACTCTTTGTTAGTCTTTTGAGTTCAGATTTATTAGAATTTCTATTTCTTTAGTTTCTGCAGCAGTCAGCCAGAGTTTCCATTACATGTGGTGCTAAAGGGATTTAATGAATTTGGAAAAACAGTAACTTTTACATTTCACACTCTATTATGGGCACTTTGCATGAATTTGCCATTGAAACATGATAACTGTTTTCTAGTAAACAAAGCAGTAGAACTGTATGTCTTCCAGCATATTTTAGCCTTATAATTTCATGAAATTTAAAAATATCAAACTCTGAAGTATAACCATGTCACGAAAAAATAAAGTACCATCATGAGAATAAGAATAGAATTTGGAGAAGGGAAGGATTATGATATATAACATTCAGTTCTGTTAAGATGAAATTTAAAACCTAAACCAAGCAGTAGCAGTGTTTGACTTGCCTTTCAGCCATGACTACTTTCCAAGGCTGAATAATTTCACTGAAAATAAACCTTAGGGCATACTAAAAATTAGTGTTACTGTAAATGTATTTAAAATTTAAACAACATAAAAGCATGACTATGAGTCAACACTTAATAAAACACAAATGTATTAAATACATGAAACCTAAGGATTCGATTCCATAAACACTTAAGCGACTCCTGGGGCCTACATAAATGAACAAAATTACTTATATATGCAGTATTTAAAGAATCAGTGTATACTTCAGAATCCTCTGCACAGCACTATGTGTCTAGATACAATGACTTATAATTACATTTATGGAATTAACCCAACTGTATCTGATAGCACAATATGTCCTCAAAAGCTGGACCAACTTGTTATCAGTGATGGTAGATGTGGATATATTATATATGTAGGAAGAAAAATATAACTATGTCCTGCTGGAAAAAAAAGAAAAAAAAACCATTCTGAATCTGAATACTTTACATACTCCAGTTCCAAGAGAATATTTAGAATAACTAAGTAAGATATAAAACTGTCCAACAGTATGTAACAAAAGGGCAGGGCTGAAAAGTAATCTAAGAGTAGTGAAACTACCACTGCTTGTTCAATTTCACATTTTTTGGAATATCTTAAGAATGGAAGAAAATACTTGACAAATTAGTTGGTTTTTTTTGTTTGTTTTTTTGTTTTGTTTTGTTTTTTTGTTGTTGTTTTTTTTTTGTTTGTTTTTTTTTTTGTTTTTTTTTTAAAGATATGCATCTGTCATTTAAATATAAAATCATCCTATATATCTTTCCATATAAAAATTAAGATTTTCTTACAGGACTCCTTATCTCATGGCCCTGGCCACATTGGATATTTAGATTACAGCTTGCAATGATCACTGAAGTAATTAGCTGCAAAATTTCAAATAATGCTCTGAAAGAAATATAGTATTTCACTTTCATAGTATATAAATGTGAAAAAATCGGTCCACTGCATACTGAACTGTTTGTATATTCATTGATGTCTATCGAGTTCAAAATATACTGAAACTGAAATTCCTTTCTTTCAGAATATGATTTGAAACTTTTCAGGTTTTTTTTCTACCTGTCATGTCTACCTTTCTACCTTCTTTTGCTTTTATATTGTCTTTCTAATTAGAATATCTGTGTGCTTCAGCTGGAGAATTCAATTTTGTAGCCTGATTTTGCTGGGATTATTCATATAGTGACGGGTTACATTGAGGAGTAGATTTGGAAGGAATACTCTAAAGAGGGAAAACCAGAACATTCTCTTGTGAACTCTGCAAATTAACTAAATTAACTAATTTAAGTTACTTAATTAATACATTAACATGATGCAGAACAGCTCAGACCCTACTGTTTTCCACTTATAAGAAGATAGACAGGGAGACTGAAAGTCACAAGGTGCTCTTCAAGGAGGTCATGATACAATAAGTTACCAGTTATTTTGGTTTTGGTTTTATATACTAGATAAGGAGTTTAAAACAAAATTATAAATACTTTTTTAACAAGGTATGCCAGAAACACTGGCTTGATTTTTATTAAAATGTTGTTGGCCAGAATTTAAAAAGAAACACAGCCATGAAAAAGAAATAAACCTTATTGCATAAAAAAACTCAGTGTAACATATTCTGGGGCAATAATCCTAAAGTTTAAGCAATATTAAGAATAGAGTCCTTATTTTTCATTTTACAGATTGTTTTAATTTGCAAGCAAATCTAAAACAATAAAAACATGAATGCAGTAAAAACCCACAAAAACAAAAATATAGATAGACAAAATAGAGATAGAAAAAAATGCAGAATTCCACACTATTTAAAATCTAGTGTGCAAGCATTTCAGCTAGAAAAGTTCATTTTATTGTCACAAAATTTTAACTGTTGTCAAGATGAACCACAGAAAAACAACATCTGATGCAAGATTTGCTGTGAAATAAATTGTACCATAAATCCAAGTCAGTAAAATCAAAACAAAATTCCCCAGCTGCTTTTCTGGTCCCAGGTAGGTTATTTACGTTACTTTATAACAGTAGAATGAGAGGGAAAATGTCTGGCATATAAAATTGTCTTTTCACCAAAGTAATCTTCCTCAGAAACCTTCTAGGGACTGTGATATATTACATAAACCATCACAAAAGCAAAGAAGGTTACACTTACACTACAGTTACACTACATTAATCTCAAAGTAGATTTTATATGAGGTTAATTAGCAGAAATAGCACATCACTACATTGTTCTCATTGGAGAGTTATCTGTTGCATGGATCAATGTTCTTCCCATTCCAAATTAAATCCCTTGAGGATGTCAGATCTAACTAAAGTAGGACATAAATTTATTTTGAAACAAAGTATCTGAGACATATAATCCTGGAATATCATCTTTGCTCATATATATTTGAGATTGTGGCAGAAGTGTGAAAGTTTTGTCAAAGAAACATTACAAATTTTAGGATTTTTTTTCCTACTCCTTTCTCTTTAGTCTCCATCTGTATTACTACAGAGATTGAATGCAGACTGAATACAGTGCATGTTGATAACTGGAGTGTTTTGATTTAATAGCATTTTGGTGCACCTATTACTCATTATTTTACTACCCTCAAGGAAAAAAATGAGTCCCCTGGAAATATGAGAACCTCTTTCAGAGGAAAAATAAATAAAATAGCATTTTTATGAAGCTCAAACAGGTTTCTTTTTGTGATGATGACTCATGTTCTTTTAAGGACAGAAAAAAAAAGCACAGGAAGAGAGCAGTGAGGAACCTATGGCAGCAGGACATGTGAGAAGAGCAGTGAGGAACTTGAGCATTAAAGTTCTGTACAAATGTCTAAGACTCTTGTAGATGTCACAGAATATGAGGAACTTCTCCCAAAATTTCAGCATCTGTTTATTCTATGTGTTTACACAGTAGGAGGAAGAGTTTAAAAACTCTCTTTTCTAGCTGAGCCTTACAGTCAGCTCAGAAAAATTGACAAAATGAAGTTAGAATTTGCCATGGGGGAGAAATACAGGGAAAAAAATAAAAAAGGATTTTGTTACACAATAGACAAAATGTTAATTCATATGCAGAATCAGCCAGACTGTCTCAGTTCCACCTGTCAGCCTTGCCCAAATAACAGTTAATTTCATAAATACTGATTCAAGCATCAGACTATAAATTTTAGAATTCAACTAACACAAATGAATGAACTCTAATAATGAAAACATTTCAAGTTGCACATTATATGAAAAAAACCCATAATTAATGCAAATCCTACTGCCAGTGAAATCACTGGTATAAATTCCATTAATATATATGGAGACAATATCAAGCCTTAAGTCATTCTCTAAAATGTATACACGGAAAAAAATGCAAACATTTTAATAATCAGATAAAATAGCTCTGTCAGGAATTTCCATCGTTCTTTGCATTATAATGTATAATTATTGCATTGGTTTGGAATAAAAGAGGTTTAATTAATTGTGAATACAAACAATCACCTATGAATAAAGATATAAAGCGTGACAGATCAGTTAAAATTAATATAATCTAATGTTCACTAACATGAACAATTTTCTTACAGAATACTTTTCAGTAGCTGACATTAAAAACACATTTTGCAAAAATGGCTTTATTAGTTTTTTAATATTAATATATAACAGACTAAAATACAATTACTTTGTTAAGCCTCTTTTCTCTATATATTTAATTTTTAATTTTATTGGGTTGGATTCTGAAATATCACTATACAAACCGAATCAAGAGTAGCATCCCCACTTTAGAGTCATTTAGGGGATTTTCTTTGCTATCTATTTGTATTGAAATAAATCTAATAAGAAAAGGTTAAATAATCTATGGGACAATTATAGTTATAAAACACAAAGTGCTATAAATTAATGAAAATAAAGAAAGCAGGAGTGTAAATCAAAGCCCCTAAGAAAGAGTAAATTTGTGGATTGAGAATACAGTTTATAATAAATGGAATCAGCATGAATCCAGAAGATGGGTTTTGTCACATAACAAACCTTGGGTATAACAATGAATAGATTTTCTCTAGAAGTTCATTTTCTAGTTTATTTATTTCAAAAGCACCCTTAGTTCAATATGTATTTAATCAAAATAACAGCAGAGCATGCAGTTTAAGAAAAAAATCTTATGAGAAAAATTCCGGGAACAAAAGCAATTTGCTGAGATGGATCATTGTAACAGTAAACTGTTTCCATAACCTCATTCAGAACAGAGACACACTGCATATAAAATAAATAATTTATGCAAACTAGTGTTAAGAAAAATGAAAAATCATTAAAAGTATGTAATATTTTTAGGCTACAGCCTTAAAAATATATTCATACTCCCAGTGATAAAAGACACCATGTTATCTTGATATCATCTTCACATTTTTCCTGTGATATTGACAATAACAGAATATTTCATGACCAAACCCTGCCACTTGTACTGATTAATGTCTTGTCCTATCAACACCCATGTGAAACTAGGGTCTAGCTTTGAGAGCTTTTGTTTCTCACCACCATTAAGACAGAATTTGTATTTCAAACACACATTCTATCTTCAAAATAAAACAAATAATTTTACTTTTATTCTGTAACTGTTTGGAATGCTTTGTATTTCTCTACTGCTTTCAGTGTTTGCTAATTAGAAATAGTTCCCTCATGTATCTATAGTTCACTTTTTTGTTAACTAATATTTCTTAGCTACTATTTTCTGTAGTTCCCTGAAATGGAAGATGACATGGATAATAGTATACCCTAATCTAAAGGACAGGAATGTAACAGCCAGTTCTCCTGGTTTACAGTACTGTGTGTGCAGGGTGGGGTAGGTTAGGAGAAGAAATTCCCATTAAAAATTTTATTATTTTTAATTACAATGTTTTTAGTGCGTTTTTAGTAAGAGCAAACTTTCCATAATTAAAAATTGCCAAAATTTCTAGGAGAACATGTGAGGCTTCACTATTAATTCCAACTTGCTATGCTTCTTCTCCATACAGAAACCTTCTAACATTATCAAATGAGAATTTACTAATGTACAATAAGAATGTATAAGAGTATGTAATGGATATACTGACTATCCATAAAATAATATTTATTTTGTCCTAACTTTCCTGATTTTTCATATCATTGCATTAAAACTGAGATAGGCAAATTTTCAAAATTTTCTTTACTCTTTGTTTCATTCTTCTATAACCCAACACTTTGCTTTACAAGTCAGCTTCCCTTTCTTCAAATTTGACACCACTAAGCTTTTATTCAATTGTTTCTGTATTACCCTTTTGTAAATACCTTAGGTTGCTATTTTGATTACGTTTTATCTAACTGGAATGTACAAAATCACATTAGGTGTTGGTTCAGTTTTTAGTAAGAAGTATCTCATCACTTAAAAAAATTATGGAGAACAAAGTCAAATGTGTTTTTCACCATGCCATCGAGAAGGGCTTCTTTTCCTCCTCTGTAATAACACCCATTGAACCACACAGATACTCAAAGCTGTACTGATATCTTAAAAAAAAAAAAAACAAAACCAAAAAAAAAACCAAAAAACCAAACCAACCCAACCCCCCAAAAAACTCTCTTTTCTATTCCTTTCTCCAAGGTTTTACTTTGAAAATTTCCTATACTATCTTTATGATGACCAAGCAAACTGCTTAATACCAGATCCTTGAAAATGCAATCAACTTCCAGAAAAGATAGTTGTACATATTAAAGGAAAGGGAAATGGAAGTGAAGGAATAGGAAAGGGATAAGAGAGAAGAAATGGAAGAGGAAATGGAGAGGAGAAAGAAAGAATGGACAATCAAAAATTTACTAGGTACCCCTATATTTAAAGTTCAGGAGATGGAGTCCTTTAAACTGTTGATAATCCCTGTAAGAAGATCTTTTTAAGTTAAACAAGTCATATGGAATGAACTAATGTTTTACACAATTCAGTTAGCTAAAATGGAAATATGTATTGAGCTTAAAACCCACAGAATTTAAATGTATTTTAAAAACAAATGCTCTTTGAATAACTTAACCTTTAAAATGTCAGGTCTCCTCACAGTACTCATTAGCCCTTCATTTTATTTATTCAATAAATAAATTTTTTAGAGCAAGTTTTTAAGAAATACTTTTATTAGGTTTTTTTGTCTGTGCATAGGATTGTCAGCATTCTGAAGTGTTGCAATTAACATTCAATTAAACAGCTTTCGCTGATGGCTAATTGTTTGCTACCTTAAAATGTAGAAGCATGAAGTTAATCTAAATCATGGAAATGGATCTCATGGAGACTGATGAACTTTGGTGCACTCCTTAGAAGAACTGATCACACTCTTGCAGTTTAAAACACACAACCCAAATCCCAACCAATTCAACGAAAGAAAAAATAGCTGCAGCAGCATAGACAACAGAATCCCATCTGTGTAACCCTATTCCTTGATGTTCACCAATGCAGGTACCAAGATACCCAACAGAAACCTTGATTAGATCAAAGATAACTGTAGGTCTTTGGGGCAAGAGGTCTTTCTGGTCAGGCTGAAAGGTTTGTGTAGGAAGAGCTGCACACAGGCCAATGCAGACAGGGATGCAGAGCTTGGAGCCAGCAGGCTGAGGGAAGTTTATTGTCCTGTTCTAGTTAGTGCTAGTAACACCAAGCTGGGACTGTGTGTCCCAGAACAAAATGAAACAGCCTGGAGAAGAGGAGACTGAGGGGAGACCTCACTGCAGTTACAACTTCCTCACAAGGGGAAGAGGAAGGGCAGGCACTGATCTCTTCTCTGGGGTGACCTGTGACAGGACCCAAGGGAATAGCCTGAAGTTGTGTCAGAGGAGGTTTAAGGTTGGATATTAGAAAGAAGTTTTTCACCCAGAGGATGTCTGGGCCCTGGAACAGGTTCCCCAGGGCAGTGGTCACAGCACCAAGCCTGACAGAGTTCAAGAAGCGTTTGGACAGTGCTCTCGGGCACTCGGGGTGACTCTTGGGGATGGTCCTGTGCAGGGCTAAGAACTGGAGTTGATGATCCTTGTGGGTCCTTCCAACTCAGCATATTCTGTGATTCTGTGAAACCAGATTGGGTCCAGCAGAGAGCTACCAAAAGGAGTGTAGGATATGAACAACGCATAGTGCCGAGTGTTATTTAGTCTGCTGGAGATAATGCCAAGGGGGAATTGAACAGTCACCTACATCCTTTCTCAATGGAGAAAGAAACAGTGGTGTGAGACTCTCCTCAGCAGCAGCAAAGAGCACAACAAGGACAACAGGCCCAAGCTGTAGCTGGGCAAGTTCAGAGCAGATATTAGTAATATTGATACACTGGAAGAGACATGAAGCACTGAAACAGCTTACACCAAGACAAGAGGGTGAGGAATCTCCATCCTTGGTGGTTGAGATTGAGTTAGAAAAAGCCATGCCTGGCCTGATCTAGGACCGGCACCAGTCCCGATTTAAGCAGGAGGCTGGACCAGACAAACTCCAGATGTTCCTTCCAACCAACCTTTCTCTGATTCTATAAATGAAAGGCGAATACTATCTTGGTCCTTGGAACTCTGTTTCCTCCTCTGCCATAAAACTATTGTGCACTTCTTAATGCAAGGATTTTAGGATCTACTGCTTGAAGAAACAGCCAGCCACTTGGAAAGGACTACACTTAAAATTTTTTATGAAACAATAAACGAATACAGTAAAATCAATGGGAATTTGTTCTCAGCACGGTTCATTGTTAAATATTTATGTGACTATAATAGCTGCAATTTTAGTAGTACAAATTACACTGCTAAATATAAAATCTGATTAAGTTAAACCTTTCCATGAATCAAATGTACTTTCTGTAGATATAGTTTTAAAATACTCCTATAAGAAAAATTTCTAGGCCATTGAATACATCTGAACTTCCACTGGCAATATGAACACTTAAAGACAGTAGAAGTAAGTCTTCTAAGTGATGCTTTATTAAGTGAACATACAATATCACAATATGTAGTAAAAGAATAACTGTGTTAATCTCATTGTAGAAGGGCAATTAAGGCCTTCAGCATTAATATAATTTATATTGTTTCATTTATCCCCCTTTTTTTTAGTCCTTTTGAACACCAATCAAGGCTAAAACCAATGCTTACTGAGAGAGAACCCAGAAAATAAAACAGGGCCTTCTAAGGGATTCCATTTATTAGGAAATGACAAGGAACATACTCATTGTTAGATTTTAGCAAATGCAACAATGCTTTATATCAAGGTTTAGAATTCACTGTGGATTATTGAAGGAGGGAGTAGAATTTGAGGGGGGAGGCTGAGGGTTAGCTATGAGTACATACCTTACTTTCTTCTATGCTTGAGACAGCTATACCACTTTCTCTCATTTTTCAGTGGTATAAATCAAACTGTATCCCATCCCAGTCTGTGCCAGAATTTAGAACCTCTTACACTGCCTTGTAGGGCAGAAAGAATTTAACTACTTGTATTTCAGCTTTTCCTGCCCTTTTTTCTTCTGTTCCTACAATGGACATCTCGTCGTGACCTAACATCCCCTTTGAAAATTGCAACACAAAGTTGGGAGTTGAAGAGAGTCTCCTACATTCAACATTCTAGCCATGATTTCTTTGTTACTGAGAGATCTTGGGGAAAAAAGGTGAGCTAGGCCTTACCTGAATTCCTAACAGACAAATGTTGCACCTTCCAAGCATGAAGTGGTTTCAGCGTTAGGTTGAATGTGTATGTGCTATCCAATGGTGTGGCAAGTCCACGTAGATTTGTGGACCATAATACTGCTTGAGAAAGGCAGGTATGGGACACCTTGGTACAGATTCTTGCAATACAGTGACATTTGGTGGGTCAGAGTCCTCCCATTTGAGTCAAGACTGACTCTGCTCTTCTGCATCACCAGTCACTGGCAAACAGGACTTGCCAATGAGGGCAGAACTGTGCCCAGGAGCACAGCTTTACTTGGAGTTGGTTTTTGCTTGACTGACTTCACAGAGTGAACTCAAATCTTTCTTCCAAAAGGCTGAGCAGACAAGTATTTTTCAGTGTGATACAACTGCCGTTTCAAGACTGGACAAGCTCCTGCTGACTGCTTTTAATAGAGCAGTGTATATCTCAGATGTAAACTATCAACTTATCCTAAACCAATAACTGATTACTGGTCCAAATATCTTTTTATCACAGATACAAAAAAATTGTCAAAAAAATCCCTCACAGAAAATGCCTTCCGAGTCTAAGAAAATACTCTCAGCAGTTTACTTTTAACAACTGCATCTCCTTCCTGTTGTCAGCCAAGTTCTGCAGAACTACAATTTTTTTTCCCATGAGACTTTGCAACAAATTTAAGATGTTTTGTGTAATTCCCCAGTTTTCTTACATACCATGCAATTCACTAGTTTTCTTATGGTGTTACAAAACTGCACCATGTTATTATAAACAAATAAGAGGTGGCCTTGCAAAAACCCAAGAAAATTAATTACTCTTTACTCATTACTACAAATATACCAGTATCCCTACAGCACTCCAAGACAGATGTCAAGAATTTGGGAATTCTTAATGGTAAGCCAAAGGAAGGAATTCTTAATAGTAAGCCAAAGGAATATCCGAGAGCACCAAGGAATGAAAATGTCTATTACCATGCTCAGAGAAGCAGAGAATTTTTCATAAACAAATTCATGTATGTTAACAAGCCTTGCCTCTCAGTTAAGGCTGCTATTTAAAATCCCAACATTTTAACTTTGATTGTAATTCTGCATCCTACTAGTAGTAAACAGAATAAAATATATAAAATCTACATGTCTTTTCTCACATACGTTGCTGCAGCCTTGGAGCTACCTAAGAAGTAGGTTCTGACACAGGAGTTCTGACTCTAAGCCATGCAATTTTCAACTCTGGAATATGCAAAGCGTGAGAAAAAGAGACTCTACTTGCTCTGTTACCCAGGAGGTGGCAGAAACCTAACCACCACCATTTAAAGTGAGAATATACCAGCTCCTGGTGGCTGCTATCATCAAAGAGACCATCCTCACAGTGACAAGCAAAGGGACTAAAATATGATCCCAAATGTGCCCTTCATGGCATTCCCTACTGTGCAAAAGGAAAGACCTCAAGGCTGACACGAATTATGATTCAATAACTGGTTTTTTTGCTTCCTACATGCAAAGATAATTTTTCCTTCATAACTTTTTCTTTCTCATCCTCATCATGTATACTATACTTTTTCCTTACCACTGAAGAAAGAAATGGGGAGAGAGAGAAAAAGGGATAAAAGGGAGATTAATTTAAAGATATTGTGAAATGTAATACAAATAGATCCATGCTATCCTTCTGTTGCTCGTTGTTGTATGTGGCAGAAGGAGAGCCCTGTTCATAACTACTCTGTCATTCAGTGACCTTGAAAATACTCCAAGAACATGCTGTCATCCAGAAACACTTTTCTGTTTTGTATTACAAAATGCAGCAGAAGTTTATATACACATAAATATTCTCTAAATGTACTTTACCTTTTCCTAAGTAGACTAGCAATGTAAAGTAAATGTGGATGAATACAATACAGATTTGAAAGGCAAAATTTGCAGCTGCACCATGAGTCTCATTTATCAGTTATTCATATCCAATATTGCACTGCATCACTATTTACTTAACAAGACTTACTTTTACGAGCCAGATCAGCAAGATCTTTACATCAGATCAGCATGTTCACTGCAAATTGACTTGAGAGTGTGCCCTCATGAAAAGCCTGAAAGGTCTAAATAGGAAGTAGGCAGGAGTTAACACAACAGAGGAGCATCAGGTGAAATACATTTGGAATACCCGATTCTCCATGTAATTGCTTGTTAAAATATTTACTACATACTTCATGCATTCCAAGTATCTTGTGTTTGTTCCTACAGATTTTCAAGTCTATGTCTTAAAAAAACCCCAACACTTGCACATAAATCACATTTTGCGATGAACTTTGACTGGTTGACTAAATGTAATTAAAAACACAGAATTACAAGCTCTTGAAAAAAAAAAAGTAAGCTCAGATATTGGCAGTAGTTATATCTGCATAACACTCAGTTGCCTTTAGTTATGAACCCATGCTGTGCAGTAAATTGTCTGGATTTTCTTCACTTCTCATGACATTTTATTCACTTTTGAATGTGAAAAGTACATCTCAGTCTCCTGATGTTTCAAGCCTGTATAAAAACCTGAAATATTCAAACCTAGTTTTCCCTTTACACTTCTCGCTTTCCAGTCTCTCTAATCCATCCATGTAATTTAGTTTAAGACATTTACTTACAGTTCAACCTTTCCACACACATGAGACTTTTACAGCAAAGATTAAGCTGGATGGAGGCCAAAAATAGTATAGAGACAGAATTAGAAGGCTGAATAACTTTCTTACGTGCAGGCATTTACCCAAATTAAATTGAATAAAACATGGTCTTTGTGCTACCATTTAATTGTAATCTATATTGGCTATAAAATTGCAGCCATTCATTCACTTTTTTTTTTAATGGCAAATTGTAATGTAAAAATTGTATTGGCAAATTGCATCATGCCATTTTATCACAAGAATTTATATTTTTTTTAAAGTTTTATGCATATTATTTGTATTGTGTCTTACATCACCATAGGTTAATGACATATACATACAATTCCTGCATTCTTGTAATTTCAAAACTGGTTTAAATTGAGAAAATTATTTTTGAATCAAGCTAAATATCCAGTTTCTTTTGAAAAAAAAATTCCCATGAATTTAGGCTTAGCAATAATATCATCAGTATATTAACTGATAACAGGAATGATGTACAAATTTCTTTACAATATTAACAATTATTGCCTATTGAAAACAAGCAATTTCTTTAATTAAACTAGTAATTTCAGGAAATTTGACAATATGACAATCAATATGACATAACACACAAGTGGGATAAAAGGGACAATATATTTTTTGGGTCTAGCTTCACAGGTTTTTTCATCCATGTTTTCACTGTTTTTAAACTGCTTGCCTAACAGTCTGCTAGAAGAAGAATCAGACTCTAAATCTCAATTCAAAACTCAAAAATGTTTTCTGAATGATTTATGGCATTCTTTAACAGGCACAAAAACATCTGAGACTTCAGGTGCTTCTAAATTTGTGGAGTTCCAGATGTTCCAGAAAGGCATAGACAATCCTCTGGAACAGCAAGTGGGATATCAGAACTGCATGGGATCACAATTCATGTCACAGGGAGCTAAATCTGACAGATATGCCAAGGAACTAAATGTCTCAAATACTTACAAAAATGTATTTTCCCTCTGGAACAGGCTGATGAGTGCATTTTTCTTCTGCTTTTGAAGCTTGCAGGAGAAATTACTGAATTCTGCTTTGAAGATTTTCAATTATTAAAGTAATTTTGAATGCTGGCTTAGCCTACCAAACAAGTTATTTCTGTTTGATCGACAAATATTCTACTTAATCATTGAACTCATTTAGAAAAGTATTGAATTATATGGGGTTTGTATCTCTCAGGAATCCATTTGAAAGTCTTCCCAGTTTAATGGTGAAGTATTGTTACACTGGGAAATTGTTCTAGTAATCAGTGGGGTACATACTTTCATGCTTCAGTACAAAAGAAGCAGTAAATACAAACCCTACAACCTAAGAGATAATACATGAGAATTCTAAATCCTCTATCTATTAGATTTCCTCACAATTACACTAATAAATTGCACAAATTGCTGTATTTTACCATAAGAAGGAATATCTTTTGGCATAGTGGTGTTTCTGAAATCTCAGTGGAAAACTATGCAGCAATTCTTCCCTGTGAGGGTGGTGAGGCCCTGGCACAGTTTTCCCAGAGAAGCTGTGGATGCCACATCCCTGGAAGTGTTCAAGAATAGGCTGGATGGAGCTCTGAGTAACCTGGTCTCATGGAAGTTGTCCCTGCCCATGGCAGGGGAGTTGGAACGAGATGATCTTTAAGGTCCCTTCCAACTCAAAACATTCTGTGATTCAAATAAAATTCTAAAGTCTTCTGAAAGAATGTCTGTTCATATGATGTCTATCAAAATGTCTTGCTTTAGGACAGAAAATGAAGTTTAGTAGAAAATGGAATGACCTTATTTTAACTTTACTGATTTCTTTTTTTACTAGAAGCTTTGCAGAAAGAGTTGCCTACATCATTTCAATGTAGCCAATTCAAAAGTAAAAAGCATAACACAGAGACAGAGAACTTCAATTTTTAGTCACCTCATCAACACTGGCATGTACATAACTTCCTCTAAGTTTAAGGATACGTGTAGTAAAAAGAGCATCAGTACCAGGCCTAAAACACAACACAGCAGGTTAAACACATACCTTGGGTAACAGAAAATCCTTTCTCTACTATAATGCACCTAAAAGCCCCAGTTAAATGCATGTGAAAAAACTAATACAGATATGACTTCATTTTTAAAAAAAGCCCCTCATTTCACAAACAAACCTCTAAATACAGAATTTCCATTCATAGAAACAATTAAAAACTCAGGACAAAGCCCTAATAAAACTTTCAAGCTGGTCCTGCTGCAATGGGGGGGAGTTTGAGCTGATGACCACAAGGTCCCTTTCTTTCTAAATTATTCTAGGATTGCATGAAGTACATGAAAGTGAATTCACTTAGATAAAAAACAAAATTAACAGAACCTGCTCAGATTTGAATGTGAAATTACAAAGAATTATTTCAAGTTTGGTCTCAAACTTGTCAAGAACCAGAGAGAAACCAAAAAGTTATGTTGAAAGCAAATTCAAGCATTAGTGCTTGAAGTTTCATAACTCCTTAATAGCTAAAGCTGAAATATTACATTTATTGTTATTCAGTTTGCATAAAAGATGCTATACAAACTTTGTATTTTTTCCTTATGTTATGCTTATTTCTCACACACGTAAATTAATGCCACTTGTAGTCACCTGTCAAGGGATTTTCTTTTCTTGCACAAAGAATAAAGTTTTCATCATTTCTTGGGTTGTAATATTTCTCATTTTGAATTATAATGAGAAGTTGTAAAAACATTTATATTTTACTGCTCTTTGCACATAGCCTGATTATTCTTTTGCAAGGCTTTGAAAATTATTGTCTCCTTCAATAAAATATTCAATAAAGAAGTATAAACATATGTTGATAAAGTATTTTGGTATATTTTGATATCACTGCATGAAATATATTCATGAGTAACACATTCATTATTGAATCATACTTGGCTCATTATTTCATAAAGCTTTTGCTTCCTGCCATTGAAAGAGGATTCTCTAATATCAGAAAAGAAAACACTGTTGAACATTGAAACTCAAAACACATTAATAGATTAAAAAAAGTAGCTTTTATAACACCTTCATTTTCTGTATTTTTTCTTCTACCCCATGGCTTGGGAACGTATACTTTAGTTGATATCATTTTTCTATTGTAGAAATTGTTTTGTGTTAGTATCCTACAAATGCTAAATTATAATTCCAGGGTTAATTTCTCTAAATTGCTCGAAACTCAACTGAATATCTCCTGAAAAAAAAAAAAACAAGACCTAGAGGTGCCAGTAAAGTCCAGAGATTTTAGTTTGGTGTGGTTTTTTGTTGGTTGGTTGGCTTTGTTTGTTTGGTTGGTTAGTTGGTTTTGTTTTAGTTTTGGTTTTGTTTGATTTTTCGTTTAGGGTTTTTTTGTGGTGGTGTTTGTTTGGCTTTTTTTCAGGAACATAAAAAACACAAGACATCTCTGGTTTTTAAGATCCAAGGTTAAGAAGATTATAAGGTTGTCATGTTCAGTAGCTTCCTGAACTTTGCGTATTAAAAATTATGTCAGAGTGCTTAATTCTTTAAGTTATTTTTAGGGCATCACAACAAATTAACATCCTTAGATTCACCAGTTTCTAACATAACTACATTAATTTTATGTTAATTTACCAGTAGGAAAATGCTTTAAGGAAAAAAATACCTTATGTAAGAAATGCAAATTTGTTCAAGAGAGGTTCTGTGTCTTCTACTATTCTTTCATGAAGTTTACACATGAATGATTGAAAAATAATTTTTCCTTCTAAACTATAATTTTATCCTCCTTTATTAATTTTAAGTGTTTAACAGTGATCTGTTTTGGAAGGTATACTTGTAAAGAAGATGCACCTTTATCATCTGCAAACTCTGTTATGTTCACTTCTTCAGTCATTTGATGATATAAAAATTAACCCATATAAGAAATTCTAAATTATCTAGGCATTACTACTTTAGCAATTTCCTTACAAACTCAGAAAACCTATAAACTTTTTCAAATGTTGCTAAACTGAAGAAATGAGCAGACTAACTTTAAGAAGTCTTCCATATTTATTGAAGCTTTATATAAAATATTAATAATTTGATTTTAAAAATTGAAAAAAATTATATTAATCTAAAATTTTACCAAACCTTTCCTAAAAAATGATAAAAAGCAAGAAGTTAAAATGGACATGAAAAAAAAAATTATCTGAATTCTGAGAACTTCCAAACCCAAGAAGTTCAGTGGAAGCAAAAGGGGGGGGGAGTGTGTATTGGTTACATAAATCCCCAAATGTATATCTCTCTTCTCTAAGAGAGTGCCAACCATCCATATATCCCATAGGTCCATTTCCACAGTAATCTTAATGTGGGACTGGGTTTTTTACTGTACTCCTCATGTTGTTCTGCCACCAGCAAAACGAGTGGCACTACAAATGCAGAGACTGGTTTTCCTTAGTATTGCACTAAAATGCTCTGAAAAAGAAAGATCCATTGACATGTTTCTCTATTTATCTACCTGTAAATAGAAGAAGGAAGGAAATAAAGTTTTTTTGTGCATTCCTGTTGAAGACATCCAAATGTTTTTAGAGAACACGTTTTTTTCAGGTTTCAAGTACACCTCCTCAGTGGTTTGGATTTGTGTCTAAGGTAAGACCCTTTCCTTACAAATGCATTTAATTGCTGCCTGTGAAGCAGAATTACTAATGTCTATAATGCTATTAAGACAAAGCAAGACCCTGATGGCTTCTCTATAAGAGCTATACCAGTGATGCTTTCTGAGGGATTGAAGGGATGTGAAGAACTGAATCTCACAGACTCAATCCTGCTTCTTCCTTGGAAAACTCACTATTGCTTGAAAACAAAAAAAAAAAAAAATCCAGGCTGTTTCTTATGAAGTCTTTGTTGATTACTCAGAAACAGATCAGTCAATGTCCTTTTTTTAAAAATAAATTTTCACAGAAGGTAAGGTAAGGTAAGGTGGTAAGGTAATTTTGCCCAGCATAGGTATCTTACACCTTCTCACTGGTTTCTTTGTGTCTACAGAAGAAATCCTGGCACATGCTCTTCACCTGTGGCTATCCCCTCCCTGAGGGGGGATGGGTGACATCTCACAGATTTACCAGCTGTCCGGGAAAAGGGATGCAAACTCTCCTTGGAGAATGAACCTTGCACATACAGTACTTCAGGATTAGTGGGCTTTTTTTTGCACTACTGACAGGGCCATAAATGTCTGATCTGTCCATGCATATCCAGCTCCTCTCAGGACTCCGGTCCACAAGGAGAACTGCTGTAAAGTGAAGCTGCACAGAGATTTGCAGGCAGCCTGTAACAAAACAATGTTCATATTCAGAAGAGCACCTACCAAGGGCAGAAAAATCTAGTGCCACTTCCTCACTGATCTCTTGGTGAACTATGATAATGTTGATTAAGACTTTAAATTCCTTAATAGTCTGAAACTGGTGTATCAGGATGATTGCTTCACTTTCTGTGCTCCCCTTCAATAGCTGCAATCAGCACAGACTTTCAAATGAAACGTTCTTCATTATAAAAGACAAAGAGGAGGGAATAGGGAAATAGATATTCTTGACTACAGCTCCAAGACTGGGATTTTCTCCCTTATTTGATCTGAAAACAGCTCAGTCTAGTAAAGTTTGAGACAAAAGTCACCTTTAGAGGGATACTTTGAAGAAAACAGGAAATTAAGAGAATGGCAGAATGTTTGAATAGATTTGCATATAATTCATTTCATACTGCTTAATTGTCCTGATTAAACTTATTTGTATTTACTGGATGATTGATTACACAAGAATGCCTAAAAGCCTTGGTAAGCATCTACTGTGTTTTACATATAAATAATATAAATCAAATAATTATAATAATTAAAATCTTACCTGTAAAAGAATTTATATGTAGCTATTAGATCATAATCAGATGAAAATTAATGACTTGTTAGCATTAATAGCAATTCCTTTCAAAAACTTTTTGAAACATCTATTAATCATTTATTAACGCTTTTTTCATAAATTTACTTCTGTAGGTACATTTCCATGACATTTGTTTAAACTAAAAATACTTTTTTCATTAATTTTATCATTTTATGGCTGTTCTGTGTGACTACACTATTCCTTTAGGTCATAGTACAGAGGGAGCCAAAGACTCAGTTTAGCCCTGAAAATATCTGTACTGGAATTCTAACAGTCTTCCAGGTACAAACTTGCTCTTGCATGTAGGTTTTTCTGTCTCTTTCCCTTGAATGATATTTTTGGAATTTGCACATTACATACACTGTGGCAAGAAAGGTCTGCAGTTTTACCACTCTTGAGTTAAATCAGACTGATAAAAAAAATCCTTTAAAATTTCACAATATTTTATCACTGGCTGCTGGGAAAGAATCATGACCCAGGCATTATGTATGCATCATCACTTGAGATGTGCAAGCAGTTAACTGTCCCTGTCTAAACAGCATTTATATCTGAATCTTAGCCATAAACCTGTCCCTAAAATGTGAACAGATGGAAAAAGTGGGTTTGTTTCCATTAAGGAATATTGACTGAGTGTGGAAATTATGATGACCCAGCTACAAATCATAATACAGAAAACTGACTGTCTGCATTCTAAACATCCTCCTCACTCAGCTAAGATGTCGAAGTATGGTAGGAAAGTGGTTTGTAGTCACTTAAGCAGAATGAGAAGCTTTATCAAAAACATTTAATTTTTATTAACATTCAGAATACTTAAAAGTATCTCAAATATCTCAAAAAGTATAAAGAAAAAACCCTACTTCATACTAATAAAATCTTTTTTTAAAATTCTTGCAGGAACTGAAAATAGGAATTTTAGAGAGGCTTTCTTACCATGACACTGTAAGTAGGCTAAAACATAAATGGAGAAAAGTTTAAAAAGATGCTTTAGAAAATATTCCAGAAGTATTCCAGTTACATTCAGCAGATTTTCTTTTTAAAAAAGGACACTAATATTGTTTTTTGACATCTCCATTTGGAAAGATTCTTTCTGTTCTGGACTGTTCAGTCTGTGTTTTGGTTACATATCTTATTTTTCTGGTTTGGCCCTATAGTACCTCACAAATAGAACAAGTTTTTAACTTATTACAGAATATCTGCAAGAACTTGTAATAAATGCAACCAGGTCCCTTATGACTTCTCAATCAAATTACATAGTGTGGCATCGAGATTTGCAAAACCAAAATTTTTCCTGTTTAGCAAATATTTGTCAGTCTGCAGTACTTTTTGGTTTCTAAAATAGTTCAGAGAGAAATTCAGAGAAATATAGGATATACAATTTCAATCTTTCTATCCAGAGGTATACCAACAGAGATTTCAGAAAACATCCTGAATTAAGTATTAATCTAGTATTAATTTTTAATATCACCCATTGTCCTCTCACTGTTTATATATTTATTACATAATTCTTTGTAGACCAAGATGGCTTTTCAGGTTGCTTTCATATTTATTAGTTTTTGTCATCAATTGGAGTAGTCTTTGATAATACATGCTATTAATAGGTTTCTTTAATATGTCCAAGATCAGTGTGACCTATTTAGTTTTCTCAATAAAACCTTTCATCATACAGCTGGGGGACAAAAAAAGGAAAATACGTGCTTGCAAGATGGTATATCCCCTGAAAACTTCCAGACCAGAAAGAAGAATTAACCAATCAGGTAACTTGCACAAAAGTAAGACATGGAGAAATAACATGACAGCATGTGGGAATGAATACAGCCTTCTTCTCAAAGAAGCTGTATATTTAATATTAGTAGGATTGGCAGCAAAGATCCTCAATAGTCACAGTCTACTTCATGGTGGTAATGTCAGCATAAGGACAGCAGGTGTTTGTACCTGTCACTCTACTCTGATTTTAGAATAGATCACCATAGAATTCAAGCAAGTTTTGGACTAAAATAACTTCAAGATCAATTTGTTTATGCGGAAATCTCCAAATTACCTGTATGCAACAACTTAAAAACATGCAATGGTGAAAGGATGTTTCAAAATCAAAGTGTGTACTTTTGAAAAGGCAGCTCCAGTCAACTCTAATAACCACAAGGCTGTTTCAAATTACACATCTTTCCCAATGTAACCAATTAATATTTTCATAAAATTCACACCAACAGAAATAATAGGAAAGAAAGTTTTGTAGGGAGTAAGATAAATACACTTTTCTACGGATTTAACACCGAGGACTTTTGTTTTGTTCTGTCTTTACAATTAAATTAAGCATCTGTGTGATTGACTCTGTAGACACTGGGTTTGTACTGGGCACTGCACACTATTACACAAACTGGTCCCCTCAGGGTTTAGTATTTCATATATTACAGTTTGTGATAGACTGAAATGTTGTTAATGTCTTAAACACGATCAAAATCATAGAAAGCCTTTATGTCAAACTGCAAAGAAGCAACTCCTGTCTGGGACCACTGCAGCACTCCCCCTCCAGAATATGCCTCCTGACTGGAATTTGGACTGTGAGGGGAACAAGACTATTGTCTAATCACCTCAGGTCTGAGGAAAAGTAAACAAGGAAGCCTGCCTCAAGAGCCTGTAAATCTTCCCCTGCCCCTATCAGGAGTGCCTGGGGTGCTTGTGCTTTGTGGGACCCTCACCACTGAGAAGAACAGACGAACAAGACCCACAGGAGTCCACTGGGTTCCACAGAGTAGTGATACATTTTCTATTTAATTTCTGTCTGTCACTCTCTTCCTGCCCCTACCCCCTGCCTCCTTTTTCCCATTTCTTTCTCTCTCTCTCTGCCTCACATTTGCTGTTAAATAAAATCCATACTATTGACTTTGGCATATGGTCTTGTTTGCACCTTAATTTGGGCAGAGGCATTTCTAATAATTTTAATAACTGGATCTTAACACAGTTCTCATCAGAAAAAAAATTACTGTCAATTCATTGAAGGAAGCTACAAGAAAAAGATCTCAAACTTGGTCTGAAACATGACATGAAAAGAAAGGAAGAAGTAACAAATAGCCATTCATGTGCTGCCCTGCAAACAGAGGAAACAAGTTGTCTTCTTTAGATCTACAAGTACTGAAAGAAATACTGGAAAATTATACTGGAATAAAATGTATGTTACTATGATTTACAGTATTATATCTATACACACAGTTACTATGTTTGATTGAGAAAAACAAAAGATAAAGAGTCATTATATGTTTCTTTGAATACATGTTAACTACATGTTCATTATATATTCCTTTGAAATAATTCTGTAATTTGGAATATGTTCTGTTTAGTGCAGAAATTTTGTCTATGTGAAAGGGAAAGAGATAACACATAATGGATAATTTGCTACATTTTTTTGTTCCATGACCTTGCTGGTAGCTTCCAAACCATTCACCTGATGCTATATAAATCAGAAGAATGTTGGGGCTGCCTTAACTTGCACTAAAACTGCGAAAAGGTAAATTTGGATGCAAAGGCTTACTGATCTTTTGAATGTATTTTCTTAACATTACTCTGTATAAACATCCCACCTCAGCATGTACCTAAAGAACTTGTGTCCTTGGGAAGGTTTATGCTCTTTTCTGCCTAGAGGGGTGCAACTAGATGCCCTTTTAGAGAGCATTTATTGTTTGTTGAACAAACATTAGAGTTATGCTTTTGAAACAGATATCATGAATATTAACAGGCACATAGAAAGTTAACTAAGTAGCTCAAGATCAGAAATTAATGCCTAGAATTAAATATTACATAAGATCTTAAAATTATTTTCTCTGTGCATAATGCACATTCTCAAACTAACTGATTTCTACTCTCTTTGAAATTTATAGCTTCAAAAGTATTCTTCATATCTACTTGGCTGGAGAGTGAAAAATGTGAAATATTTGTAAACTTTTTTAAAACTCAAAAGTAACAGTTGAGTTTTACAAAACAACAGTAAGATTAGTGTAAAGAGGTCTTCACTAATATTAAGATACAGCTACTGGATTAAGACAAAAAAAGAAGCAGCTAACACACACTTAACATTCTTTTCAGTTAAAACACTCCCATTTATTTTTCATATACTTACTTTGAACTCCATGGGAGCGAACTATTTTCCAGGTTTCTGAGGCCACCTCTTTTACATCCACTTGGTAGTGGTGAATGGGAACACCTCCATGTGACTCTGGCTTATGGAACGAAACCTTGGCAGTGGTTTGGGACAGCTCTAAAACTCGTACTCCATACGGATTTGATGGCACATCTAAAAAAGGACAAATGTCAATTTAATAATCAGCAGCAATCACAGAGACCTAAACAGTTGATAATCTACCCCCAAAAGTCTCCTTAGCGTGTTCAAGGGAGAAAAAATAAATATTGAATATGGTATAATAATGTTTGTGTTACATAAACAACTTGTTTTCCACTACAGAGTTGTAAGAAAACCTCATTCATTTCCTTGTATGCTAAAGTAATGCAAAATCATTTTTGCCTTTCTTTTATAATATGATCTTTTTCAATAGCTAATTTCATCACAGTCAAACGTAGGAGATCAGTTTGTTGACTGCATAATTATATAAAAAAGAATAACAAACTTTAAATCAAATATAACAAAAGGAACAGTTACACTAAATAGATCATTCAGAGTCTAAATTCTTCTAAATGAGATTATGACAAAGAACTGTATAAATAATTTGGCCATTTTATGGTACTCTGAAATACAGCTGAAAACATGAATCATTTTTCTCTTCTTTTGAAAGACTGGATTTCAAGCTACTAGAAGGATACATTAATGGAAGGTTTCTATTCTCTGTTCAGTTTAAGAACTAATTTGTAAAATAGGTTGAAAGAAACATTTTCCCTGAAATCAAAAGGAAATGCATATCTTTCAAAGTAGAAAAGAACTATGAAAATAGAGCAGGTGTTTGTAGGTGTTGAAATGAGATATATGAAACAAAAGCAAAACAATGACATCAGGGTCAGCACAGCTTTAAAAATAGAAAGGTTACATTACTTCTAAAATGTATGATCAAACACACAGGAGACAAAAGACTAGCTTTTCTAATTGTCCTACATTTTAAAGTGTTATAATTACAGAAGATGTTATTAAAAATACTAGTAAGAATTTTAGTCCTGTGGACAGAATACAAGGGATCTGAAACACCATTACAAATTTCTCTTCTGATCCATCTGAAGATTATCTGCATAACCACTTACGCATTGGAGATTGCTTTTGTCTCCATGTTATGGAAGATACTTTTGTAAGGACATGCAAGAATTTGAGCCAAGGCCTATAATTTTGTTTGTGGGTAATGAACCATTTCCATGAAACACTGCCGGTATTCAAAGGCTGTCAGACAGTTGGGAATAAAAGGAGAATCAATCTGAGCTTCGCCCAGTATTGGTACTTGAATGAAAATGAGACAAAAATTGTGGTTGACATATTCAGCCACAAATTCTCTGAAAAGAATGCCTGCCAAAGCAGGTCTAAAAGGGCTGGAAGGTGTATAACCTTTCGATTATCAGAAAACTAAATTATTTTCTGAAAAAATCTCTAACAGTTGTCAGACTTGAGTATCTTAATGCTGATATAATACCTCTGTGAATTGTTACAGTTAGCATTTCTGTCTATAGGTCTCCTGAACCCTCCAATACTTGGTGGTCATTGGGTTAAAACCAGTATAGATGCCATCAAAGCATTCCAGGGCAGTATTGCACTGTATGAGTGATGTGAATGTATGAGGTGGATACCAATCATTTGGGAAGCGAATATAGCTCTTAGGTACTGAAGATAAATGCTCTTTTTGTATTTAATTGTAAGCTAAAAGCTGCTGTGGATACCTACAATATTGCAAATAGCTTCTTAACTTCTAATTTTTTTTCTTGTTAAAAGAATTAAAATTAAACAAAAATATTTAGGAGATAAATGAATAATTTCACCCATCTTATTTTTATGGTAGTTTTTGTATGCTATTTTAATAATGCAATTCACTGGTACTTTTGTTTGAATCAAACCAGATATTTGGTCAATGGTATGAAACAAAAATGTGTTATTTACATATCCACCCTGTTCTTGACTTTCCAAATGTTAAGATCCCCTTTCCTTGTGTGTTAATACCTGTGTATGGTTAACTATAAGCATGGCATAGGGAAAATGACACCCTTCAGGAAGAACCTTATATTCTCTACTGCTGGTTCAAATACAATTTCTGCCAAATGAAGGTAGGATTCCTTTTGGTAATAAACGTAAAATGAAGGTCCTGTGAAAACCCAGTAAAATATTTTGCATAACTAGCACAATGCAATCTGTTTAGAACTCACTGAAGTGTAAAATACATCCACAATACTATTTTAAATATGCATTCCACAATGCAAGCCACCCACAGGTGTAGGCAACTTTTATGCAGTTTCCAGAGTTGAACTATGTCAGTTCTAAGGAAAACAGTGAATCACCTGAAGAAAATACAGCAGGAGACACTTCCGAGTTAAAACCAAAACCAAATACTAGCAATACCATTAAGATACAAGAAAATACCTGCTACCTTTTTCAGACTGAGCAAATCTATAACTTTTTCCCCAAAGAAGATCAATAGCAGCATAATGAAATGAATCTAATTTTGTAGTTCTCTGATAGTAAGAATTTGATCATGCAAGGTATACAGCCTTCTGGTCTTGATCTAGCTAAACATTCCAGCATTTGAGTTCTCCCCTGTCAGGCATAATTACTTGGAGCATTGCCATGATTTCCATGTCAGAATTGCAAGGCTTTTGGCTCAATGTTTAGCAGGAGGGAAGGATAATTTGCGATGTTGTGTGCTCTGAAGTCTGCATCTGGAAGAATATAGCTATGGATGTTTCTTGTTCTTTTTCCTTCTAAAACCAACCAACCAAATGAATCTTAGAGGAGTTTAGCTATGGGCAGTGATCATATTTTGTATACTGATATGGATACAAGTTGAAGGATTATGTAGTAGAAAATGTATGGGATTTCTTTTCTCTGCTCTAAAGATCACTCAGTGACAGCAGAGATTCTAATATACTTCCTCAGAAGTTCCACTGCCAGGTTTTTTGTCATTATGCTGCTGTCAAAACAAGGGATAATTCATCACAAGTTCAGCCTTTAAAATAAAGTATGACATTAAAAAAAAAAAAAACAGGTGTCAGCTGTTTAGTCATCTTTTGTCTTCTTTCCTCAGCAACTACTCCTGTGTTCATTATGTGACTGTATTCATGTATGATGTTAAACAATTCCTTATAAATAAAATCAAAAAGTATCCCCTCATAAGTGTAAAATTGCACTTGTACGCAGCATATAATTCTGGGTTACACAAATGAACTTTGTGCCTAAATAAGTAGCATTAGTTTGGTTCCAAAAACATTATCACAGCTGATAAAGAAGTACACACAGAATTATGAGTACATATTTATCTCCACTGACATGTAAATAGTCTTTCAAGTCTATTACAATTATCACCAAACCTGTTCAATACATGACCATTGTTTATCACTGAGAATTTTCTTTTCAAGCTATTTTTGTGATAGTTTTATGGAAGAAAATAATTTTCCTTCTGAGAGTTTAGCAGTCCCAATATAAATGGAGAAAAGGAAGTGATGATGTGAGAGTAGAGAGTGGGCTCAGAGACTTGTCTTCCAGTTAAGTCGTCTCCTATCTCCTGTAAGGATGTTCCTACTGCAGCTCCACAGCTTTTCCTGTCTCTGTATATCTGGCACATATATTCACTCAAAATAACTATATCTAAATGCTGAATGTAAGTACCATCAGGACCTTGCCAGGGAAAGAGAAGAGGCTGGGGACTAGACCTTTGGAGTCAAAAATCTCTATGACACTGCTTGTACTTGTACATCCTTGGAATGGAAGAAAAATTCAATATTACATCTACATAGATTTCTTTTACCAAATCACTGGCAGTTCTGGAAAAATAAGGATTTAGTTAAGTAATCAGGACCACAGCTAGCAAGTAAATATATAAAACAAAAATTAAAATAAAATGCACACAAAGCAAAACTCTGTTGCCATGTTGATAGTTTCACACCTAGGCCATATGAAAATATGTTGTAGTTTCTCCTTTTCTTTTTTTTTTTTTGTTCTGTTTTTTTTCAGTAAAAATCTTTTAGCTGATGCTGTTAAGATGTGAATGGCAAGTTTTAGAACAGTGAGCTAGATTTTAGGTCTGCCCGTATTTTTGTGGCGGTCAATAGACTTTTGGTAGAATATGATTATCTTTTTCATTATATTATTCCTTGGGGAAAAATAAGTCCTACATCTTTGATTTTATTTTGCCTGTGTGAAAATTCAAATACTTGGGGAAACAAAAGGAACATCCATTAACCAGCAACAAAGTGCCAGCATTGAAACTCCGGACTAGTAAACTTCTTAATTTGATGTTGTAGCCTTTGTCAGTTATTGATCAGCCTTATCATATTCTGGGCATGACTTTATTCCATAAAACAGATTAGAGGATATAGTTTCTGTGAAGCTCAATTACTGTCTTTCCCACGTTTTAAATTGCTTTTGTTGTCATTATTCCCCATCTTCACTAACTTTCTCTGTATAAAGGATGCTTAAAGAACATTTAATTAAATAAGGAGGTGTAGGAGCTTGCAATATCTAATGATATCATTGAAAGTTTGCTTTTTAATTCCATGTAACATTGGTTTAGAAAGGAGACAAATAAATCATATAGCTACAACAAATGTAGCTGCTAGAGGCATGCTCAAGGCATGACATGGTGAGATCAGAATTTCAGCTTTCATCAAAAATGAAAGTATCCTTCTAGGTACAAAGACCAAAAGACTGGGGCAAAAAGGGGAATCAGACTATTTATCTGAACTTTTAAACCCTTTGCCATCCCAGAATAAAGAGGGGGTCAGGAAAGTCTAGGATGAGTAAGGTCATGAGAGCCTTGGAAGTGAATCACAGTTTTAGATTCCATCCAGCTATACGTTGCTATGTGCAAAATATAAATTGAATAATCCAGTTTAGCTCTGTGTCATAACCTTAAGATTTACCATTCTAAGATATTAAATTACCTATTCCAAAAACATAGTCCTAGAGTACTGCTGGCCACATGATTTTCTACTTCTCTATACAAAAACCATTTAAAATAACAATACTGAGATCCAACATAAAGGAAGAATGCTTTGCTAGTTTCTACCAGCTTCCTGCATACTGATATTTCACATAAACTATGACTAAACTAGAACTGGACAGATCTAGGAGTATCTGTGATCACCTCAGGCTCTGAGAGGCATTGGGACAACCTGCCAAGCTCACCAGGCTTGCTAAAATCTGGTCCTGTCATAGATTAAAACCATAGTGTAAGCAGACTTCTAAAACATAAGGTGTGCCTGTGACATGAAAGAATTAATTTGCAGTGGCAAGAAATGCCTGTGGTTCTTTTCACACTCTACATGTTACTCACATAACAATTTAAATGTTTAAGCAATGAAAAAGCAGGAATAGTTGAACTACGTGGTATTTTTAAGAGTTGATCACCACAAGTCAGGAGAAGAGCACATCTGTTTAAGCTTTCAGCTGATGGTCAGAACCTTTCAGTGTGAAATCCCAAATAGTCTGCAGTTCTTCAATTGTTTTGAAAGTTTAAATGGAATTCAGGCTGATTCAGTAGCTCTGTATAATCTGAGTGAACATTACCATAAAAAATGGTATGGGTGCAAATTGCATCTAAATTCTGAAAGAAATCTTTTTTTCTTTATCATCAATAAGTCTAATTTCTTAAGGAGGGTAACAGAAATAAAGATAATGGCATCATGACAGTGTGATCACTTTTCAAGTAGCAGTAAAGGAAAAAGAGAGGTAACATGATTATTCTGAAATCCAGCAAAGCAGAAAAATGGAACAAAACATGAAGGAACAAGTAATTCCTGCAGAATTTAAAGAGAAAGCTATGCAGTAAAAATATCATTATTTGTAAAATTTACCCCAGCAGCATACTTTGCTTAATACCATCTCCCAGCTAGGAACAGTATTTATTTTTCCATAACAGAGGCTTTGTAAAAGTATGCTGTGCCCCAGTACTTGTATTTATAATCAAAGCCAGAAGGCAATCCAGGCTGTTGCATTGCAATGTATGAAGTGATTTTATGGGCTTTAATAAGGAAAATATCAATCATTAGGTCTTCCAAATCTACCAAAGTAAAGTGATGGAGGTAATAAAACTAGAAAGAAAGCTGTATTTGACATTTTATACCTGTATTTATTATTTTATCCTCCATCTCCCTGATTGTTTTCCATTTTCAGTTTAAGTGCAAAACTTGTAACTTGTTAGGTTTTTTTCTAAAAACAGGGTCTATTTAGATGTAAATGCTCAAAATATCAATCTTTCAGGATACTGAATATTATGCATTACACTACTGTAAGTAGTGGGCAGTATAATGGAGCCCTGACACCCCCAAACCAAGGGTTTCCAGCCCTGCTCATTATCACTACTAAAAAACCTGCTTTCCCCCCCCCATTTTCTGCATTTAATATTATTATATAGAGAATCCATATATAGCTCATGACTTACATAATACCTTCCCATAATTCTTTATTTACCTTGATTTGCCTTTTTATTGTTATAACTCCAATATATAACTTTTATAAGTGTTCATCAAGTTTTCTGATGAACTGACTGAAAAAAATATTAAGTGAACTATTGCAAAAGTAGAGAATATTAAGCTCTTTGAAAAACTGGCATCAGTAACATTTCTGATACAATTATATTGAAAAGCCAAGCCAGGGTTATAGTTTGTATGAAGTTCTTTGTTTTTTGCATTTCCAGGGGCTCTCATGTATGAATTTTCTGAAATATTTCAAAATATCATGTTCTTTTTCAATTGACAATGCTATATTCTTTGTACTGAAGTTAATTCATTAATTATAAAAGCAGGGAGGATATACATAGCTAAAATGATCACCGTGCAGCATCATTCATTGTGATGGGATACTGTGCTGCAAATCTAAGAGAAAAAATCCAATATTCTGTACAGTATCTGTTGAGATGCTCTCCCATGTTATACATATTTATGAAAAAAACAGCACACAGTAACAACTACAATATTTTCTCTTTTTTTTTTTTTTTTCTCTCCTGGGAGGTAAGACACCAGAGGGATACAAGTGGGGATTTTCCTTCCCTTTCCTATCGTTTATGTTCATGGCTTCAGGAAAGACTTTTTTTCTCAGTAGTCACATGTAGCTGTCAAGGGAAGGTAAGATCACAACACAGTTAAGACTCTAAAAAAGTAGTAAAATGAAGGGTAGTGGACCTTCTGAATCATGTAAAATTGTGCCCCACAGAAATCGCATGTTTCTCAATAAACCCCCACATTTTTCTGTTTTAGGAATCTCAACACTTTTGATGGTTCTTCAAAGCAAAATACAGGAAGAGAGCGTGTTAGTAATTCATCCCATAATGGTAATGGGAAAATTTATCAATACTGTGTAAAAAGTCAAAGTAGTTTATTAATAAACAACTGGTTTTTATAATACCTGAGATACCTAAAAAAACCCAATCACCCTGTGGAGCAAAACTATACAAATTAAACTACCAGGCCAAGTAAGAGAGCTCTGACTGGATGTGAATGTTTCAGCAAAGCACCTCTGAAACTCCTTCTAGTAGAGCTCCAGAGTGTTGATTTCCTTATTTAAGAAAAACAAACTAAAAGTCACATTCGACTGAAGCATTCAAGATCATGAAGAATATACATGTCTTACAAAAAAAAATAGATATAAAAGACCTTATTTCTACCTGCCCCTTCAATATATGTCAGCCAGTGCTACAGGGTGGCCTGAAAGTGGTCCATAATGACACATCCCAAGGGGTGCAGAGCTCTCAGTGTGGTTGTTCTTTTAATACCAAGCTACATTATAGCTCCCTAGACATCATTAAAGCTGGCAAAATTTGCATCATTAAGTACATAGATCCAAATGCTTGGAGACCTCCAAGCCTGCTGAACAAACATTAGTTCATTCTACAAGAAAATATAACTGAAAACGAAGCCAAGAAACTCTCATTTGTTCTCAGTTTATAGTTATTTCTGCCCAAGAATGAACATGCAGTCAGATTTCTATATTTGCCTAAACAACAACAGAAGGACCTAAAAATTCTGTAAGAACTTATTCTTACAGAAATCCTGTAAGAATAAGTTGTAGGACATCTCAGAGCTTAAATTAATTCAATCTAGCACTCCAGCTCAAATTCTTCTTTTAAATAACTAAAAGTGCAAATGAAGGTAGAAATTCTCTGCTGAAGTATCTCAGTCTTTTGTAATCCTTAGTTTATAAAGAAAATATCAGGGAGAAAAAGTAAAAAAAAAGAATTTCCTAGTTCCTTCTTACTTTTATTGCCTGCAAACCATATGTCTCTCTGTTGAAGTAATGAAAATACATTGTTATAAATGTAGGATGTAGTGAGGGCAAAGGAAAAAAGTTACACTAATTTAATTTCTTCAAATTTCAGAAGGCCTTAAAATTAAATCCAAAAAAGATTCATATTCTGAGGGAACTGGTTTATTTTACTTTATATTGCAACTCAACTTTTAGAGAATTAAATTAACTGCAAACAGACCATGGAATAAAAGAAACAGAGGATAATGTGCCTCAACTTCATTTTGGTTACAGTAAAAAAAAATTTAAGAGAAGGAAACAAAATTTTAACTTACCAGCTTGACCAAGTGTATATTCCTGATATCTTGTTCCTATTCTGTTTGTGGCTGTACAATTATATCGTCCAAAATCACTGTCAGAGGTGGGAGCAATCTTTAAAATGAATACAGTTTGCAAACATTAGTTGCTAATCAAGTATAAATGTAAGTATATTCTCCTTAACCAATATGCAGATGTGTTCTTACTTCAGCCTATCTGGTATATTCTCCAAACATAGACCTAAATACATCTTTTTCCATGTTAAACTCTCTCTTCTCAAATGCCAATGAGGAAATCCAATCGTGGAAAACAGTGACATTGTTCATCTTTATAATTTCACCCTTAAACAAGAAAAATAATCTAACAAACTCTTTGTGTATACAAAATACCTACCAGGCAGTCAGTTTAATTTTTGGTATTAACTTGATGTGCAAGGTTTATGTTTATTTATGTATTTATTTACTTCCAAGAAATGGAAGTTGCATTTTTGTTCGGTGCAGATGGAAACCTGTGCACAAGCCACGCAAATAAAGCTTATTTTCTAACTGCTAACCAGAAACATGGAGATAAATCAGTTCCTATACAGTTCTTTGTTATTTTGGTATCTTTTTAAAGAACATTTCTTGTTAAATTGTAAGTCTTATCCTTTAATATACTCTATAGTACTTTCAATGGTGACAAACTGAGGATAAAAATATTTTATATCACCACATTGATTTCATTTTAAACCTTACCTCTAGAATCAGCTTTCTTCCTGTACTGTAGGTCTTCAGATGTGTTGTATTTTTTATGGGTAAAACTAATTTTCCTCTTCTCCACTGAACTGAGGCAGAGGGATTTGCCAGCACTTCACAACTTATATTGATGGGATTGCCTTCCCAAGAGTAATACATGGTTTGATTTGACACAAACGTTGGAGCATCTGGAAAAAGAAAGTAAGGCACAAGTACATTGACTGGTTTAGTAAAACAAGCTGTACACTTATATCCAAGTCTTCATGTTCACAGAGAAATTCCAATTGATTGCTGTGTCAGTTTATTATGGACTATGAAAGCAGTAGTATTCAACCTGGAGTTTGTTAAGCCTTCATCTTGTTAAATTTCTCCTCTCCTGAAACTGTTTCAGCTGAAATTCTGAGAACACCTGCTAATTATATTTAACATTAGGCAATATCATGCCCTTAAAAAACAATATCTCATAAGTGAGGAAGAACACTTCCTCTTGAGGATGAGAAGCTCTTTGGCCAAACCCTTTTATGACCAAGGGAGGTGACCTACAAAGCTTATAGAAATAATCTGTTCACGTGCTGATTTTATAGTGCCATCTTTTGCTATGGAGAAATTATATTCACTCTCCAAACTTTTATACAAGTGTTTAAGCTTCACCCGTTTCTCACTGGAACTGTGAACTTATGAAATGATCAAGCTACAGACAAGAAAAACAGTGGTGTGTTTTCCTTACAACCCTGCCTATAAACAGGTACATTAAACATATACCAAACACTGAGTCTGACACAGAGGAAATTGCTGGTTTGCAGACTGTGATTTACAGATCACAATGCCAGTAGTGACAAGACTTATCTGTTCTATTCACTGTTTCTCTGGAGAGCAAGAACAGTTTAGTGGTCTCTAGAAAATGAAAGGGAGTAGCTTTTTCCCCTCCTCTTCTGCTTATGTCTTAAGTAAACAGTATTTTTGCCTATCAAATATTTGGTTGCAATTTTTTTCTACTTTTACTTATATTTTATGAGTATTAAGAAAATATTCTTTTTATTATATTCAAGGAAACTCTCTTAGCACTTTAATACCTAAAGAGAAGTATTGGTTACAGCTTTTTAACATCTGAAATATATAGGTATATATTTTTATTCTGACAAATAGCTCCTAGATATTTCTAGGAAAACCTATTCTAGTCTTCTCACAAATTGTTTAACTTTAGGCTAGAAAATTGCTAATAGGTCTGTCAGAGACCAGAACTGAGCACATTTAAGTACTAAGTGAAATTTAGCTTCAGGTATGGTTAAAAACTACTTCCTTTTTTTTTTCTTTTCTTTCAAGTTCACGTTTTCAATTTATTTCTGTTTGCCTCTGTCAAAAAGAACAGCTTTTTGATGACATAAGTGCTGCTGCATGCAGGCATACAGGCTTTGACCAAAAAGAATTGCTATGAATAGAAGTTTTAAAGCACAGATCAAAGCTGCTACATTGCTCAACACCAGCAGCATCTTCTTTAATAACTGTTCAGCCTTTATTTTTGTAAGAAAACCAGCAGCTTCACCCAAATAACTAAAGCACGTCTGACTATAAATTTATTTACCAGATACAGGAACTCATTTTTGTGTTCCAAATGTTTTAATAAGTAATTCTAGTGCTCTTGATTTTCGTAGACCTTTAAAAAACCCATATTTCATCATCTACACAGGTTAATGTAAAGCATGGGCTATCAAAAAGTCTTCAGAGTGTGACATGTCACACTAGGGGAGAATATGAAGAAAAAAGCAAACTGCAAATGCCTGTTTTATGGATAAGGATGATCAGGAGTCTCAGAATACCAAGAGTCAGAGCCTTGGCTTTTTCTCTGGAAATGAAGTTCATGGAGGGATCCACTTGTAGGAAGAGTGCGTGAACTGACTTCTGCCTGCTCAACAGATGGATCAATAATGTTTTCAACATATGGATCACAAATCTCGTCAGGGTGTTTGTGAGGCACCAAATGGGGTTATTTCACACCAAAGTTTATGTAAGCACTGTCTCCCAATGCACATTTCTCAGTATTTCTCTGTTAATGAACACAGGCATGAATGCTGATGACTGAAAGATGTTCTGTCTGAGTATGAGTAACTTCCTTGGTAACATTATATGGTTTGATGCTCTCTGTTGATTTAAATACATGTGGCAAACTCATATCCTATTTTACAAGTCTTACAAGTGAAAAAGTAATATACACTTCTATACTGCAGGTACAAGCATTTAGGAGAAGAGGGACTTCTAGTTCAGAGTACTCTCTCTTCTAAAGGTAAATTTTGGATGACCATAGTATGTATTTGTTTATATTTTAAAAGATTAGGTGAGTTATGGACTGCCATCTCTACGTTACTACAGATACTAATACACATAAACATAAAAAAATACAAGTAGGACTAGAAGTCTGTCAAAAAAAGGTATATCTCAAAACTGACAATTCACAAATGTAAAGCATTCCAAAACAAAAAGAGCTTCACAATTTCCCTCTCAAAAAGTCTGAGTAAAAAGGCTTTGCAGCCACTTCCCCAGAAGTCAAAAGCTCCAATACAGGAAAAACAGAAGGACTGTGCTAATGGCTTGATTCAGAAAAATTATCTCAAAGGAGATGATTTTTGATTTCCTAGTCAAAAATAGATTAAGGTGCCTGGAGTGATGTTTTACACAAAGAAAATAAGTCTGGAAATTATTTTCTTACATTACAAATAAAAGATATTTTACATTCTTTATAAAATTCAAAAAATTGAGTTAAAAGGGAATAATTGGTTTATAAAAAAAATTTGCTTTTTCTGGTATGCCCTTCATCACTAACTGCAGTATATTATGCTTAAATGGTTACAGAATTAGTAGTTATCAAACATAAACACAAAATATGTTTAATATAAAATAGAGCGTGAAAAAATAACAAATCTTAAGGCCAAGGCTTTGAAAACATAAGGCTGACTATTTTATATTCCTGCAAAATCTGATCTCTCCGGTTTTTTAAAATAATTAAGAAACAAATAAACAGAATATTTGTCAATAAATTCTATTAACTGAAAATTAAATAAAACCAATCAGAAATGAGAAGGTGGACCTTCTCATATGTTTACATATGTTGAGGATCTTTAGTTGCAATATATGTACTGTATCAAAAAAAAAAAATGTTTCAGTGTAGATCAGTTAGAAAATTAAAACCCTTAAAGAATAATAATATGCTCTGCTTAGCTTCTATGTAGCTCAGAATTAATTTACACCTGACAAAAATCAATGCAGGGTGCAAATGAAAACCTGCTTTTAAGCTTTTATAAACAAAGTACTACCAGTTAAGGGAGCATGCTGGACTTCTAAATAGCTAAACAGAAGTAGAAGCTTGAATACAGTCAGTTTTTAAAAAAATCAACACTGATGGTATTTATTATACCTGAACCTTTGGCACTCTACAGAAAACAAAACAAAACAAAACAAAGAAAAAAAAACAAAAACAAAGAAATGTACAAAAGCTACTGTTCATGTTAGTTAATAAAGGCACACAGTATCATAGAATGGTTTGAGTTGGAAAGGACCTTAAAGGTCATTCAGTGCAGCACTCCTGTCATGGGCAGGGACACCTTCCACTAGACCAGATTTCTCAGAGCTCCATCCAACCTGGCCTTCAACACTTCCAGGGATGGGGCATCCAGAGCTTCTCTGGGAAACCTGTGCCACAGCGTCACCACCCTCACAGGGGAGAATTTCTTCCTAAAATCTATTCTGAAACAGCCCTCTTTTAGTTTAAAACTATTGTCCCTTGTCCTAGCACTACAGATAAAAAGTCCCCCTCTCTCTCTCTTCCTTATAATCTGCCTTTACATATTGAATGGCTGCAAAAGTCTCCTTGGAGCCTTCTCCTCTCCAAGCTGATAAACCCCAACTCTATCAACCTCAGGAGAGGTGTTACAGCTCCCCAATCATCTTGGTGGCCTCCTCTGGACCTGCTCCAGCAGGTCCATGTCTTTCTTGTGTTTGGAATCCCAGAGCTGGAGGCAGCACTGCAGGTGGGGTCTCAGCAGAGCAGAGCAGAGGGGCAGAATCCCCTCCCTCCCCTGCTGCCCACACTGCTTTGGATACAGCCCAGGATGTGATAAAAGTTCCTAAGCACTGTTATAAGGTTCAGCTATGAAAGATGGAATATTATTTTGGAGACATGAAGCAAGCCAAATGAAAATGATGCCTAGAAGGAACAAAGACAATATTACAAAGATACAAAATTAAACAAAACTATTTTATGAGCGTAGGATTCTACAAATTTAGAGTGGCATTTTAGAGTTAATGTTATGGCACCAGCATCAGCTAAACTCAACCTGTTCATTTTCACAAACAAGAAAGAAACAGGCAGGTCAGTACTCCAATTAGAAGTCATTCTGGATAACCTGTGTGAGATTATTTATGAGAAGCAAACTGTGACCTGAAAGCTGTCTGTTGTATTTAGATATCCCTGTTAGGCACAATGTCCAGGAACAGTTATTCAAGAGCAGACTAATGCATCACCTGTCTTGTCTAGAAGGTAATTAAATTAAGGACTTCAAAGATCCAGCTCTGGTGTACATTCAGTGTAATACACAAAATTAGATACAGCAAATTACCTGATTCAGTCCATGTGTCCAGAAAACTGTAATCAAAAATTTGTGTGCAGAATGAGATTTGCACTTCTTAATTCAAGAACACAGTTTTTCAAACTTTTGGCTATTTGTTCCTCAAATAATTTGTTTTCCTGGATCACACAATGAAAATATGCAACAGATTGTCAGGCCTAAGATGCTGGACATTTCCTGCAGTATATTATTTGAAGCTTCTCTCTTAGATGATTAATACTAGCATAAGTTTCCCATCATTAAGGGCTTTAATAAACCACATCCTCTAGCAAATCTAGTACTGTCCTTGTCATTGGTCCTGTAAAAGCACCTCAGTTTTTTCTAACTCTGCAACAATTTGGTTAACAGCTATCTATCTTTCTCTTGTATTTTCTCCCTCATACCTGTTTTCAATAATTAATATTTAAAAACTAATAGCTTTTTCTTGAATAAAAAGTAGAAGAACCTCCACAGACAACTGCAATAACTGTCACATATTCATTTGTAACAAAAAATAATATCAGAACAACTTCAGAAATGTGGTTAGGTGGTTACACTTTGATCTATAATCATCCTGAAAACGAGTATAGGAACTGGAGAACTAACTTTCTCTTTACTTCTACTGCCACAGTTGTGAGGCTGCAAGGAAAAACATGCGAGATCTGCATGGGAAGTTTCCAAATAGAAAAGCAAATGAAAGTTATCATATAATAATTTTAAATTTCCATGACTATTAGCTAAAAACAGAGGCTTGGGTTTTGGGTTTTTTTTCAGAATCAAGCTTATAATTTCAAGAGTTTTGAGAGGTATATGTTCTTTTCACAGCAAGTGCAGGAAACACTATTCTCAGTAATGTTTCCTTTCCCCTGCCCCATTCTCTTGGTTCCTTTCAAAATGCATTACAATAAAAGATTGATATTCAATAGTATGATGAATTATCAACTAATTCTCCAGTTTATGAAGAGTAAGAATCCTCCTCTTATTGGAAAGCAGTATTACTTTCTGATAAACTTGACTAGGATAATTTTTTTAATATTCAACTCCCACACCAACTGCTCCATTTCCATAAACATAGAAAAAATTAGTTGTCATGAAGATAAGGTATCTTCTGCTAGATGCAAAGCATGTTGTTGTCACCTTAAAAAATGGTGGACCATGAATACATGTACGTTTCTGGTGCTTGGTGCTGCCAGAGTTGCAGAAATTTAATGTATCTAATTTTCTTTGAATTCCACTTGACATTAAGGAATTGTATTTGGTTGATTAATTAAAAAAACAAACAAGCAAATAAACAAAAAAAACCCCCACAAAACAAAACAAACTGAAACACCAAGAAATTTTAATTTCATAGAAATATTTGTTGTGAACGGAAAAATTATCTAAAAAATTACCTAAAAATTACCTCTCTAAAATTACCTAAGCCAGTTTAAATTAGAAGAAATTATAAAGAAAACATAGCTAGACAAAATAACCTAAGTATGTCAATAGTGATGTTTAAAAAACCCTGTTTGCATGTGTCTATCAATCATTTTCTTGTCTCAGTAAATCACCGATAACACTGGCCATCAGATCTAGAACATGAAGACTCCCCCTACACACCTCTCACACAGCAGTAATTTTCATTTTAGTAATAAAATTATCAGGTGTTGCCAATTAATAACACATTATTATGGAATAGTACTACTTTGTATCAAATTTTCAAATGTCATGTGCATGCCTGGACACAGTTACTGGAATAATTTAGGATGGCCAGACTTCTTACATCAAATCTTAGATTTTATAATTCTCTTATAGCCAGAAGTCAAAAACTGCCATGCCTTTCTCAAATCAGGTTCCTAACCCCACCTCTCTTCCTGTCCAGTCTTTACCTTCCATGTTTTTCTATCTGTCATCCTTACCTCCAAAACATGCCTCCTTTTTGATATCATCCCTCCATTCCCTCATCTCTCTCTCATATATTCCCAAATAATAACTGTTGTTGTATGGAGCAAGGATTCTTAACATTGTTATGTCTTTACTTCATTTTTACATACAGTGATGTCCAGAAAACAATGAATAAAATCTCTAAAAAACTTTAAGGAACAAACTAAAAATCCAATCAGCATTGCTGAAATTTCTCTGTATACCCAACACCATTTCTAACATGTGGTGCCTCTAAAGCTACACCTCATGTCCCTCTGACCCCCAGTACAGTGTGTTCAACCTCACTGGGTATTTAAAAATACCAATTTCAAGTAATGCCAAGTATTCTGCTCTTAAGGTAAGTTAACCAGGAAAAAAAAAAAAAGAGGTTAAAAATCTCAATTTAAGGTCCTTTTTTTGTTAAAGTTCCAGTTTTTCAGCATCACACTTATCATACCACCTGATTTTTTTCTTCATAATTCTCAGATGCATTGTTCCTGCTCTGCTGGATCTCTCTTGGAGGTATAGAGAGGGACAAAGGCCATGTTGCCTTTTTTTTTATTCACAAGTCATCAGTGTATAATATAAATTACACTTAACATAATATGAAATTACTTGCAAAACCATTTAAAATTTGCATATTCATTATCAACGTAAATATTAAACATTTTTATCCTACAAGACTAACTCATGAAATAGAAACATCTTCAAGGAAACATAAAATTCTTCCATGTTTTTTTCTGTATTTTTTCCTACTTTTACTTTTCAAAATTGCATATGTGAAAAAAGCATAGGTACATATTAATGAGTAAATTACTAGAAGTGAAACAAAATGAAACCTAAATTATTTTATTAATTCAAAATTGTATTCTTCTATTAAGAGAAAAAAATAGCCAACACAGCAAACATCTACTTTAAATGATATCAAGTTCATTGCAAGGCCAACCAAAACATGTAGTATAGAGCTCATTTAGGTAAAAATTTAGAGAAATTCCTACCATGAATATCACATTTTAACAAGTCATTAACATATATAGGTAAAAAGCTTTTAAGACGGAATTTCTCTTTCAAAGTATTTTTCCACCCTTCTGGGCTCAACAATAGGTATATTTACTGCATAGATGAATAAAGTATAATTTATCCACTTTGCCACACTCGCTGTTGTAACATCAGATAAAGCAAACAGAAGCATTCATCTCTGGATCAATGTGGGAAGCTTTGCTGAAACGGTTTTGGAAGGTGATTTTATGCAATGAACCTCATCTTTTGGTCTGAGTTCAACATTCTTACCCCCTCGAAGCCACTGCAGTGGCATATCAAATTTCCTTCTGTGCGAGCGCACAAGGTAGTCAAAGAACGAAAATGGTAAAATCTTGCAATTGATATTCATGAGCTTCAAAGACGTGTCAAAATTATCACATGTAAAATGTGAAAGATTGACCTTTGCTGTCTTTGCTTTCTCATTTAGACTTGTGAATTTGACAGGAATAAATGTAAGTAAAGCCAATAATATTTTAATAGAAAAGATGCAAATGTTTTCTAGACTATTTCAAAGTTTTGTTTCTCTTGATGGTTTTTCCTGCCATTTGTTTCTTTCCTAGGCCATATGATTGTGTTTATTAGGTTTTTTTTCTGGCTTTTATAAGATAGAGCTGGGCCCTCATGATTAATGGGTGATGGGAGGGTGTGAAGAAAGCAAAGCCCCGTTATTTCAGTGGTGTCCAGAGACAGGAAAGAGGCAATCTCTTCCAACACTAGCCATTGTGTGGTTCTGTGAGGAGCAATGGGATGCTGCATCACCGATTTCTTTTAACAGAAACCAAATCTAAAGTATGAACTGTTTGAATTTATTCTAATTTATGATAGCAGTAGGCAGCTGAAATTTTTGTGACATTTGCTACAACATCTAGGTGTCGCAGGACAGAAATTGTGTGAACAGTTTCTGTTGCATTTCTGTGATTTCTCCCCTGGCATGGCTGGGTGCAGATAGTAAAAAATGCTGCGCCACTAATATGGCTGCAGGCCTTGTGCCAAGATGCCAAGGAGGAGTTTTTGGCAGGTGAATAAAGTTTTCTCATCTCCTATGACCACCTGTTGTGGTCCAATTAGCAGTGAACAGCAGAGTATGTTTTCCTTATGTAACCAATGTTGTGTGAACAAGAAGCTGAGCGTCATGAGCACTATATAATCTGTCTTTCTCCTAATAAATCCGACATTTGCCTGATCATATTGATCCTGGAGCAATCTGTCCATACCCTTCTATCGATATCTAGGTTGCCCAGAGATGCTGTGGCTGCCCCATCCCTGGAAGTGTTCAAGGCCAGGTTGGATGGAGCTCTGAGAAATGTGGTCTAGTGGAAGGTGTCCCTGCCCATGGCCTGGACTTGGAACTAGATGGTATTTAAGGTCCCTTCCAACCCAAACCATTCTATGATTCTATGATAACATTTGGGACATCCCGCACACAGTAGTAGCATTTTCACAAATTCAAAGCCTTGCTTCCCTGAAGGTAAATACAACTTGTATACAATCTCTTGAACATTCTTTAAGTAATGCTGTATATATTTTGCAAAGATATAAAACTAAACTGCATGAATCCAAAGCACCTCCATCAATTGCAGTGCAATCCAGCTAACATACAACAAAGTAAAAAGGCAAAAGACTAATCAATTCAGGAAACAAAGTTCAAGACTGTAACACTAATGAGATTGATTTCGAATTGTGGCAAGGAAAAACAAATAGAAAGTAAAAAAGCCTGTTTCTGATAAGCAATAAAGTAGTATAATAAATACTGCACAGGTTTCTTTATAAGTAAGGACTATGTTGCACATGCTACATTTTTTTTTTACCACTGAAAATTAGTACTTAACTAATAATGAATATAACTACAAAATTCAGATTTGGATGAAAAGTCATAGTGAGAAAAACTGCTCTTTTTTGAAAGACACTTTATTTATTTATTTTTTTTTTAGAAATTGCTTCTATTGAAATCATGTTTATCAACTACTTGCATGGCTGATCTCACACAAAAGTGTACTGTGCTACTCAATGTAATATGTTTGTCATAGAGGATTATAGCCCAAAAAATCAGTCTTTGTGTACCATGAGGCCTTTTTTGACCATCCAGCACATCTAATAACTGCAGAATTAGTATAGAAATAGAGTGATGTGAAAAAACTGGTAATTGCAGTTAAAAAGGTCTCTGAATCAGGATGCTTCCCAGGTAGTATGTGAGAAAACAAAGACATTTCCAAAGAACATGTTTTAATATATTTTCTCCAATAAAAGGACCCCTGTCCAAAGGAATTTGCTCCTGGTGGTAACAGAGCAGTCAGAGGCACCAGCATTTTACACAAGGTGTGCACCTGGGAGGAAAAAATTGAACTCTGTTAAAGCTTCTGACTGATTAATGAACAGTTTGAACACAATGAAGGGAAAACTAAGGGCACGTAGAGAGTCACTTTCAAGGCTCATAAACATTGTTCACTACTGGCTTGTTTGAAGCTTTTCCAACTTAGTAAATCAGTGCACCCTAACTCAGAATAATACTATGATGAAAGATGATGTAGCATATTGAACATGTCAAAATCAAGATTTTTCTTTCTCTGATGTGAATTATGCAGTGACAAATTTGTGCAACCCAAGAAATAACGAGTTCTCTCATCAGAATTTTTCTTCATTTAGCCAGGTCTGTATTATGGTTTTTAAGATTCCTTTCTAACCCTAGCATGTATTTGTCGGAACAATTATGTCTCATCTAAAAAGACAAAAAATACCATAGAGAAAGTTAAACATCTGCATAGCAAAACCAAAATTTTAAGAGATGCCTGATATTATGATATGTAAAATCAATTCATAATTCACTGAGATTTATGCCTGAACTTCCTCAGGCCCTCCTGAAAACTTCACCTTAGAGTATCTCCTGTTTTATCTATTTTTACTTATTTCTATCATTTTTTATTAAAAAAGATATAGTTATTTCTCTGTCTATGATAAATATAGAGATAATCACTATAGACACATCTTAATACCCAATACACATCATATAGGATGTAACAAAGGATGTGTTACTTTTATTATTACTATTATCATCCAATACACACTGAGCTTCATGTCTGCAATCAAATTTTGCAGTTAAGGAAATCCATTAGTAAAGAGCATTTACAAATTGTACTTTTACTTTTGATGTAATTTCAATTTATTTTTCATACTTATTTATATTTATATATATATAAAAACTACTTTATATGGGAAAAACTAAATGCAAAGATGACTTTGCAGGAAGAAATCCTCACAAGTGCCCCTGGGTTCCCTGCAATTCACGTCTGCTTAGCATTTACTTGAGATAAAAGGCAGGGTTAACTGTGCCCGATTGGTATCAAACCTGATAATCTCTTCCTGTTCTGCAGAACTGCTCTTATCATCAAGAACATCCCCAACAGAGAGCAAGGATAAAATATGGAAACTGTGCAATCCTACTGTCAGTTTAGGTCTCTGAGAGGGGTCAGTAAGTAACGGGATGAGAGAGTGACACCAGAGCACCCTGCGCCTCCACTAGACCTGTTTGACTGCACTGACATTTAAGGATGTGATGGAACCATGTTCCTCTCCTGACTACACAGACTGTCAAATGCATTAAAACATACAAAGGAAACTGCTATAGCTTTGTTACTAACTTACAAAAAGACATAAGTGCATTGACTGGTTCCATCTAGAAACTGTGGAACAATATAAACAATTAAGTCCTGCTTATTTATTTATATTTTTAATTTTAAAATAGTTGCTGAGCTTTAAATGAGAATATTATTAATATTATTAAAAATAATAAAAAATTCCACTGAAATGGCTTGACTGCAAGAGTCAGCCATATCTGAAAAAATTCTTTTCAAAGCTGGTTTTGAAGAGAATGCAACAAAAATAATAGAAGAGAAAATTAAAATATTTTGAAGCGTTTTACGCAATTTTGTAAATGAATATTTGGGAAAAAAAAATCTAGAAGCCCTGATAGCAATGTTTGGAACTGTAAATAATATGCTGAAAAAATATCACTTGGAAAATATTACAAGGAGAATCAAATCCTCTATATGAAACTCACTTCACAGACTTACAGCGATTCCCCCTGTTTTTACCAGTTTACTACAAAACCACAAATAAGCTGCCTCGTTTTTGAACCTGTGCCTTTTGCTGAAGCTCCCTGGCCTGCAACTCATGAAGTGCAATAGCTGGAATGAGGGATAACTATGACACCTGCTGCATAAAAGAAGGTATTTTTAGTGGAGAAAAGGACTATTGGCACTTTTAACAACACAGCACTGGATGGAAATGGTGGTACTGAGGTGCTGACAGATTCTTTGAAGAGGCTGTTTCATTACAGAAGTTTATGACAGAGACTTGACTGATGGGACATGAGGCTGGAAAAAAGACACTTCCTCCTGGGGACACTATTTTAAAGAACTAAAGAATTCTTCACCATTAAGACAAGTGTTTTCTTCCCTGGGCAAGATAAATAAGTTATACTTGCAGTTCATGTACCAATGCAAAGTTATTTGCAAAGGAAAGCAAGACATTTCTCTAACTCATTAATCAGAATATGAATGGAGATAGACCTAAATTGTATCACTCCAGAAATATTTTCCTTGCATTACAAAACTCCTGACATAAAGGATTTGAAAAAATTCGTATTTCTGTTATTCAAACACCTGTGCTGGAAAAAAATTGTTTAAACCTCATTATCAGTTAAGTATTTAAATCTTAAACCTCCAGTTTTAGAAATGTCATAATACAAATCTTGTGTTATACATTAAAAGTAATCATTACAATGTGTGATATCTCTGACAATAGAATAATATTTCTATGTTCTTTATAAATTATGTTTCATTTGAACTGTAGAAAATTTTATGCTGTATAAAAATTGTCTACTAAGGCATAAATTCAGACTTTAAATTATTCTATTTTCTCATACACTATATTTGATTGTTCCCACACACATTTAAAATTAATTCTGTCATACTTTTATAAGACTATGTTACTTTTAAATTCTTGCCATCTGTTCTAAAACATTTACCCTGAAAGGTGTTTTAGATTAAAATGATATATTGTATCAATGCAGAGATTTTGTCATGCCCTTCGGTATGAATTCTGTGTTGCTAATAAATTCTTAAATTTCAATTGCCCATGTTTTATAACATGGGGTGCATCTCATGTCTCTCTACTGAATATAAAATGTATTAATATTTAACTTTAAAGCACAGTAGCTATATAGCCATAATCAAAGAATATATTTTATACCACTATGTGAAGAGTAGGCAGGATTTCACAGAAAATTTCCAAAATCTTCACTGAATTTCCATTTTTACCTAGTTTTTTTCCTTTTAATACATATAACTTATTACCAGTGCACTCATTAAAGAAACAAATACAGCAAATTAACATGTTCCCAAAATAATATTTTGCAAAGTTCAAAATACCTTTATATGACTACTGAAGACTAGCTATGTTAAAGCTATTATTAAACACTGTATTTATTTCTAGGTGTTCTGGATTGGTAAATCTCTCAATTCCTAACCATTCTTTTGACTATTCTTTGTTTTGCTTCCAGATTTATTTCCTATGCCACAATGCACTGTTCCTCTGCCAAAAAGATGGAACACACAAATGTATACTGAAGTCCCTTTCAGAACTCCCCAGTAAATCACTCAGTGGTCTGCAATCCTTACTTATATTCCTGTGCCACAGATCTTATTCCAACTTCTGTCCTCCCACTGGAAAGACTTTTTCTCTTCAGAGACTCAGTTTAAACAGGTTCACTCAGACTATATTGGAAATGTATTGGAAAAAAATGTATCTAGAAAATCTCTACAAAAATGGAATAACAGTGAAATATAAATGAAGAAGTTGTTTTTCTTTTTTTCATTTTTTGAAGACCTTTGCTCATAAATTTGAAGTACAGTTTGAAGAGACAATTTTCCAATGGGTTTTTGTATATTTCAGATTTATATCCTCTGATTGGCTTCTAAAGCATCACACTCTTCTAAGCAAAAACAATCTCCTTTTCTACTGGATAAAATTCAAGTGCTTTGAATAAAGGCAATCTGTAAAAGAGATTGTCACCAACTTGATAACTCCAGGAGGGGTTATAACAGGGGTGAGAGACTTTTTAGGGATTAGTAAATCACAGAACTAGGTGGGGGGGGGGGAAAAAAGAGACTTTGTTGAATCTCAGAAGGTTAAGCTAAAGACTGAACTGCTGCTCAAATCAGTCCTTACCTTATCCTGCTGAATACTTTTCATCCCCAGCAGTCTCAGCAAGCCCAAAGATTTGAAACTATTAAGCTTAACCTTAAGTTAGTGGGTAATACCACTGGAATATGATTTCAGATGAAATTCTGTCACACTTAAATCACTGACAAGGCTCTTATCAACTTCAGAAAAGACAGGATTCCTCCACAGAATAACAATCTACAGGACATGTTTTCTTCATTTATGCAAATTCAAATACGAATTACCATGAAAAAATGACCTTCCGTTAAGAATGTACTTTTTTTTTTCTTTTAAAACAAATTTGAAAGAGAAAACAAAATATTAGAACTTACATTCAATATCAAGGTACATGCTCTTTTGGTGCCCACCAATTCTACTTGCAGCTTCACAGTCATATCTCCCTGAATCTGACAACTTCACATCTTTAATATGCAGTGACGATTTTCCATGCTGCCCTTTGACTTCTATACGGCCATCTGGGCTCTGTTTACATTGATTCAGGAAAAAAGAAGGTTTTATATATTTATATATGTATATCAATGTATAATTTATATATTAAACACCATTGATAAGAATGACTGAAAGCACCTCTTCACCTACGGTGAAGTTATTACTGACAGCTAAGCAATTTCTAAATTTTCCAAATAAATAAAAAAAATATAGAAAAATATGTTCTGCTTCTAGACACTATAATCAAGGGAATAAGTACATGCTTAAAGGAACATTGTCAAGAGAAACCACAAAATATATCAACTTATGACTTCAAGAATGAACTCCATACTCAAAACTTCTTTATGATCTCACTCACTGTGTTATGAAGCTGCAGTTAATGAAAATGCATTCATGTAAGATCATTATATCTTAGATTACAGTTAGCATCATCTCTCTGGTCCTCAGTAGTGCAGAAATAACCCCTCAGACAACAGCCAAACTACAAATCCAGCCATAGATTTATTTTCATTATTCACATTTTCTAGTCAGAAGCTCAAAATTGTTAAAAAACTTGAACCATAAACGCAACTGGAAGTTCTGGATTTCAGTTCCATATCATTGGATGGAAAAGGCCAAGAGAGAAAGAATAATCTGGCTTCCAATTTTCTAGAGCATAAATTTTATATTTAGCAAATTCATAAAAGTCCTTATCCATAACAACTCCTCTCCTCCAAATTATTTGAATTTAAAGCATATATAAATATTGGGGACAACCGAACAAAATAATTTAAAAAAAAAGTCCTCTGCTTGGCACTTCGACCTTCATAGAGTAGTATACCTGAGGAAAAAGGAGTTATTTTTAATTTGGTTCTGCTCTGTACTTATAGAATCATGGAATGGTTTGGGTTGGAAGGGACCTTAAAGATCATCTCATTCCAACCCCCCTGCCACGGGCAGGGACACCTTCCACCAGACCAGGTTGCTCAGAGCCCCATCCAACCTGGTCTTGAACACTTTCAGGGATGGGGCAGCCACAACTTCTCTGGGAAACCTTTGGGAAATTTGTTGTACATTGGTTTTTATTTTTGTTTCAGGAAAAAAAATATTATTAGAAATACTTATATTCACCTACCTTCATTATTAAGGGAGGTGGAAAATGGAGGGAAAATCAGTAACTATTTCATTGGATCACATTTAAACTTGAAACAGATTTAATGTTCAGTTCTACAGTACACAGTCTGGATTTTACTCCTTTTACACTAAATACCATGAGGCAGCTGATATTTAAGTGACTGAGCATTTAACTCTGTACAGCTGTTCCTTGACTTAATAGAGGAAAAAATGCATACAATTAAGATCTTAAAATATTTGCTGGAAAGCAGTCAGACAAAGCATTCTGTTTATCACTATTTATATGGAAAGAAATGCTTTCTGATCCCATGTCAGAATCCAAGAACATTGAATTCTGTTTCCTGTGAGCACCTCTCAGCTAAAGTACATAACCTAGAGACATGGAATTCTAATGCAAGAGCAAACAAAACCCCCTCTGGATTGGTAAAAGTCAGTAACTAAGACCACTTAGTTGTCATTTATGTAATTTCTAATACTGAAAATTCTGTTTCCATTATAAGTTTAAAGAAGCAAAAGTTATGATGCTACTTGTAAATATGTTACAGTAATGAATATCATGGCTTTTGGAAGTAATTCTTGGGATAATTAAAAAGCAATTTCTTTAAGATAAAATATTAAGTGGTAAAACAAGTACTTTCTAAGACATAGTTAATAACAGTATTATTTCCCTACTTCTTTTTTCATGCAATACCATGGTCAATCTACATTATTCCCACCTAAAATGTAAATACACTTCAGCAATTTAATTTCCGATGTTACTTTGATGACAGATATTTCCCTAAGAAGATACATTTAAAACTGTGAAACAACCTGTGACTATGAATCACAGATACAATAGTAAATACTTATCAGTGATTCATCAGTTCATTAATAATTCCAAATACTTAAAATCACTATTATATATTTTGCTATTCCATACAATCCTAAGCACAGATATAAATGCTAATTGATGTCATAAAAGAAAACAATAATGCAAATTATCACAAAGTTCCTTAAAATAAATAGTTTTTACAGTAATTTTTTAATCTTGTTCTAATTTATCTAAATATTTTCTAGTACTGCTGGAAAAAAATGTTAACTGTACCCAAAATAACTTTCCTATGTTTTCACACTCTGAAATTCAAATACAGATGACATAATATATCCTAGATATATAGTTAGGACAAAAGCCAAACTAATAAATAGTCTGAACGATAGGAGATTTTTACATAACCATATCATTTATTCTCATAATCAAATAAATGCTGAGAAACATTGTAAGAGGGATTTACTAGGTTCAAAGTCCATAAAATAAATAAAACAACTATTGTTGGCAAGAAAATTTCACTCAAATTGTCATAAAAATATGCATCTACTAAATACAAATTCTATTTTTTTAAAGTTGTCTCATTGAAATTGCTACCTAATAATAAAAAAATGTATAAGATGTGTTCCAGTACATTGCTTATAATGTATATTATACTGTGACATCTTCATGAACAGTTTAAGAAGTCCTGTTCCCTCGACCTATTCTGTAGATAGTGCACAACTCCTTTTTTTTTTTCCTGCAAATATGGTGCAATACCTGATTAAAAATACACTGATAGCCTGACATTCCTCAACACAGAAATGCATTAAGGAAAACAGTGCAAATACAAACAAAAAAAATTCCTTTAATAAACAAATAAATTAATTAAAGGCAATGTTTTGAAGCAGGTGTCTGTGTCTATGAGACGACTCCTGGAATATGCTGGAGATTAACACATGCAAATAAAAAATGGTAGTTAGTATGATGAATTTTTCACAAGTACTTCAAAAATACTAGTGTGGTTGCATTAAACTGCTTTATGGTGTAAGTCAGTTAATAGAGACATGGATCCACAATGTCAGTGTTTCTATTTAACTTTAAACAGCAAATACACAGTTCCAAACAGAAGCGGCATTAATTTTGGGGTTTGCACCCACCAAAGCTTTGTAACCATTGGTAAAATCTTTCTGAGGTTTGTTTCTCTCCTGCACTAATTATGCAGAGCACATATTAGCACCATATCTGGTATCATAACACACCAAAACATGGAGAGGAAAAGACAGCCCACGTGAGAACACCAAGTACATTGCACCTGCCCAGTAATCCTCAGGGAAAACCCCCATGGGGAAAAAAGCCTTGGAGCTGCCAATGGGGACAAATCAAAATATAGATATAATCTCTATAAATTAATAATGTCAGTAACTCTCAAGTCTGCCTGAAATAATAATGGACACCTACTAAATTTTTCCTTTCAAATATTACAGTGGGAGAGATGTAGAATACATATGCTGTCTTCTGTCAGTCTGAGTACCCGTGCTTTTATTTCTTAGTATTAATGAAGAGTATAAAAATGTACAAAACAAAACCCTAGACAACAAGAATAGTCTCTGTGGTCTCGTACTCATTATTTGTGCTCATTCATTGAATTAATCCTACATCCTGGAGCATGAATAGCCATTGAGGTCTGAAAACATATGTGAACAACACACTTCCATACAGATATAGATACTCTTTAGAAAGATCAATTAGAAAGTCTGTTAACAGACACTTACACTCTAAAACATAGGAAGAATGCCAAAGTCTTCAGAAATTACCTTTTAACAGCATTTTGGGAATGATAACAAAATCTTAAGAAATCAAAATATTTTTCATCATAAATGTTAATTTGAGAATTTCATAGAATTCATAAATAAAAGTGAGGGGTTTGAGGCTTTAGTGGTGGTTTTTTTCCTCCCACAACCCCATTACCAGCATAAAGCTAAACCACAAGTGACAAGTCTTCAGCAGAGACTTTGATAGTGTTTTACTCAGGTGAAGTCACTTTGTGACTTTATCCACATGAAAACCACACTCCATCGATTAAGAATTTAATATATAAAAGAAAAACACCTATTTTGAATACTGATAGCAATGTAGTTCTCTGTCATTGACAAAGAAAACTCTTCTGTACAGGTCTCCAAGTAAAATTATACATAATGACACCACTGAAATACAAAAAGTACCTTCTAAAAAAAATAAAAAAGAGAAATGAAAATTTTCTGCATTGCAATATTATTCCTACTTAGAATACGTAGCTAAACCCAAATGAATCCTACACTAATAAAAAAATAAGAAGTATCCCATTATTTTTGGTTTTGATAAAATTCTTGTTGTGACATATATGTTATTCTACTCCTTGAGTTCTTCTGTCATGCTCTTGCTTCTCAATTTGTAGTTCCATGTGTGAATATTCCCAAAGCCCAGGCCAGATGATGCTGATCTGACTGATTTTTGCACAGCTTCAAAATTATAATTCCAAGGCAGCATCACAGCAATGATAACTCTGCATTTCAAGGGTTCCACATGCAGAGAGAACAGAGAAGTGATGAGATAATAACATCCAAAAGGCAATAAGAACAGCTTCTGGGACAGAACAACTTATTCAGGTATCATGGAGTGTTCAATCTGCAAAATTCCATTGTCATTGTAGTAAAATCAGTGTAATTACTCAGAAGGGGAGAATTAGCTGATTGTGATGCTTGGAAGTTGTCATTCATTTACAACTGTAGAAAGCTGTACTTGGACAGAGGTAGATGCTGTGGTTAGTGGATGAGTTTGAATTATCATCCACTTCTCCAGTTCCCACTGAGAAAATGTAGCACCAAATGAGATGTTGTTTGTCTGCCAAAACTTGCATTTGGAGTTGGCTGAAAATAAGAATGGAAGGCGAGAAGAGTTGCAGAAATTGGTGATTCGTTTGTAGCTGGATTTTGGTAATATTACTTGGATGGTTAGAGCAGCTGACTTCCTTTCTATAGAGTTTAACATTTGGCTGACTGAAGTACTCCTTTAACCCCTGAAGTCCAAGTACAAGACTGCAAGCAAAAAATCCCTACATTTAAAATCCAGAACAATTGAATACCTTTAATTTTTTTCTTCTTGTAATGTTTAAAGCTTATTTGTGACCAAAGTGCAACTACTGTCCATAGTTTCAATGCTATGGGTCAGTTTTTATCTGTCAAATGTTTACCAAATATATCTTCCAACACCTTGTGTATTTTAGTATTATTTTGGATGTGCATTTTACATATTAACAACAGAAATTATGAAGAAACAGTGGCTTAGAATTGAGATTGTTGTTCCTTTTGCAAAACATGGAGCAATATACTAAAGAAAAGCCATTATAAGAACATATAACTTCAGTAAAAACTGCAGGTCTTTTTAAATTTCCTCCAAAGGATCTGTTTCAGATGAACATTGTTGAAGATCCTCACATTGCAGGGGGGAAGAGTTGAAAAAACCCTGACTCTTCCTTCTTCAGACCAAATTGCTAAAAATTGTCAACTCATTGTGTTGTCTTGGTCATGTTCCCAGTACACACCACTGAATTTTCAAGGAGAAAACAAATACTGGATAAAAGAATCATGTTCAGAATTTCATGAATCACAATTTTTTAGGAAGTTTTCTGATTTCAGGTTGTGTTGATATCCACACGAGAGGAAAGCTTGAGGTCATACACTTCAGGCTGACATTTTTCATATGGGAGATTTAAGCAGATTGTAATTGCTTGTGAAAATGTTTCTTGAAGCAGCATGAAAGATAAGAACTGCAACCTGACATGCTGATACTAAATGATGATAAAATTCCAGAAGTCTATAAAATGCACGTGAGCAGCAATTCCTAGTCTGAAAATCTACCTTTGATGATGAGAGAAAGGGCTGTTAGTCACAACAGCCATCATCGTGTAGAAGCTGATGGAAGCTCCCTTCTGGATTATGGATGGTATATTCACAATATTTCCCATTCTCTTCAGGTAAATGTATTCTATCCATGCACCTGTTGGAGACAGCAGAAAATTCCAGAGTATTGCTATGTGCATATGCCTTAATGTCCAGTGAATCAGAATAATGCTACAGTAGCATCTTGGACTTCAGTGATTTTTATAGGAGACCTTGTGATACTTTTAGAACTGCAGCTTGTTAAATATATATGTCAGCATGCTGCAAATTCCTGAATTTCATAGGAATTTGTTTTTCCACAAAGAAGAAATTATTGAAGAACCTATTGTTTGTAGATCTATAGTGTAACACCAGGGAAGTCACATAAACCCCTAATATTGAAGAAAAAAAACAACTGTTCTTTTGATTTTCTGTTCAACTGCAGACACAGGAGTTATTCTTAAAGAATTCAGATTGGAAATAGTAGCAGGTTCTATGCAGGTTGTTAGGCAGCATGTACAATATCAGGAAAAAAATGTGTTCTTGAATGCTTCATATAATTTTTTTGAAATTATGAACTGATTGATATTTCATTGATTCCTGCTGGCATTTCTTTCAAACTTAAGTCATTGTGCAATGAGATGACACAAGATATCCCATACACCAAACACTTACTAAGCCATGACACTGAAAACTGAACTTCTTTCCTTGACTGGTTTTTACTCATAAATGAATATGAAAGAAAAATAATAAAGAGAGAAAATATGATGATCAACCACTCAAGATTACTTCTGCTAAAGATGCAAATCACAAGAAAGAAATTACTGATGATTTTTAATGGCAAAAATAGTAGCATCATATGAAAAAACTCGTAGAGCAAAACAAGCATTAGTGTTGGCCATGAAAAATAACAACAGTAACCACAAATGAGTGTTTATAAGTATAGCAGAAATATTACAACTGTAATAATTACTTCTGTACTTTGCAATTAGAAATTTTGCTTCACTCATAAATACTGTATCCAGTGGTTTTATTCCTACTCCAACACTGCTATAATGCCATTAACATACGTGACTCAGATGAGTCAGCCCAGCAAAACTTCAGGAATAACCCCATTGAGTACAATATTCTTATTCAATACAGACCTCAAACAAAACAGCCTCTAAAAATAGTGATTTTACTGTACAATTACATTTTAGTTTAGACAATCAAATCTTATTGTAACTTGATTCTTTGAATAAAAGAGAATGGGACACAGATAATGCTTTGTAAAGCTCACAGCTTTGTAAATCTCTAAAATGGTAATTGCAGTGCAGATTGGAGTCACAAGATCTTTCTGCAAAGGATAAATAAGGGAAGACTGTAGCATAGCACAAGGCTCCAAACACATGTCCGTGTGGGATCTAGAATTGCCCAGACTTAAAATACTGTGATTTGCCAGAATTTAATCTTCATTCATTACTCAATCTCTGTGCATCTGGGAAAGAATACTCACTATTATATATACACAGCATTAGTTGCAACAAACATGGTTGGACTCAATGATCTCAGAGGGTTTTTCCAAACTAGTTGATTCTGTGATTCTGACTATGAACTTCAAACTGGTCATGTTTCTGTTTGGGTCAGTTCAAATCTGAAGTAAACATTACTTCAGCTGTAGAAATAACCAATATGGTGAAATTACACCCCACTGCCCAGAGAGAGAGTTATAAAACTTTCCTTCAAGCAGGGATTTTAGCCCTGTATGATTGTTCTGTTCCTAGGAAAAGCTCTGCACTGCTACAGTGCAGGTTCTTGGGCCTTACCAGAGGCTGCATTGGTCTGAGGTGATTTTAATTTGTTTTATGATTGCAAGTCCCTTGTCACCAGGTAAATACCCAAATTTGTTTCCACTTAGCTCTATGCTAAGTACTTCATATGGCAAAGATCTAAGTAGAAAACAGTAGCTCCCTGTTTTAATTGGGACTGGAGGATGCAGTTCTGCAACTTCAGTGGCTAACAGGTGAAAACACGGGGGAAAAATAAAAAGCAAAGAAACCAAAACAATCTGTGGCTGGACACACATGAAGACAAAGCATGTAAACAGATCTCCAGAGAATACTGGAAGGGTGACTATAACAAGGAAAAGAAGACTGGAAACTTTTGTATGCAATTTTTACTGTAATATTATTTCCCCCCCTTTATTACTTAGATAACTCAGTCCTGTTATGATTTGAACACTTTAATCTAAGTATAATTGCTTGGTTTATTTTGTTTAACTGATAACATATTACTTGGACCAAAAACAGATTCTTGGATAAATACAGGTTGTATGCCACTCTTGTTCAGAAAACTTTTCTGTAAGAATATATAGCAGCCCTTAAAATTAATACTGCTGCAAAAATTTCAATCAGAGCTTAATTCATGTATATATGCCTTCATTTCACTTTCTTAGAATTCAGACAAAGTTCATGACAAAGTTTAGCTTTAGCTGCAGGAATAGGTGATGTGCGGAAGGTGTGCAGATAAAACACAGAGCAGCAAAACTGTTGTTTGGGAAAAGAGAAATAAATCACAATTTGAGTTTCTCGTTTGTTCAGTAGTTGTATGCAGCTTGGGATCCCTTCCAGTTTACTGCAAAGTTGATGCATATTTTATTAAAATGACTATGGCTAGACAGTAGATAGGAAGTCTGTCTGGAAACTGGGATGAGATGGAGCCCTGCAGGGGCATATGCAAGAAACAAGGCTCCCTTAGGGGAAGGAAAGTCACAGAAAGCCAGAAATGCAAATGCACTATTTGAGTCACGAGGAGAAGGGAATTGTCAGCAGGATACAGATGCTGACCTCACAGATCAAAAAGTCTTCACTCACAAACTCTGATAGTTCTGTAGGGCTTTTTGTAACTGAAGAAACAAAAGGAAATTATTGCAGTAGCAAGCAAAATGGAGAAAGTGAACTAACCTGGACCTGTCTGAAAGGACATTAGTTTTCCAGTTATTTTATTTAATTGGTATCCAATACAGTTTCTCTATTTCATTTCTAAATTTATTTATAAGTATATCTATAAAATAAAGATCATACTGGACATATCAGCCAAACTGGATGAAAACCATTATGGAAAAATGTCCTCCTATTAGACTTTGAAACAAGTTGGAAAGCAAAGATTAAAACATGGTAGCACAAAACCCCACATGTCGTGCTGCTGGGGAAAATATCACTGAGAAACAAAACCTTTGAACCAATCTTTTGCTTATTTCCAGACAGCTTACAACCTTGCCTACTCAACTGCACAGGTTAGGAAACTCAAGGAGTATATATTATTAAACGAAATTATCAGAAGTTATGTATAGTACATCACTGGAGAAAGAGATCTGTAAGAACACACAGATTGAAGAGACTACGAGGTTAAATTAATCTCAGCTAAAATATTAGCCACAGCTTTAGGATTCTCTGGTACACAGGTAAATCGAGAGGGGAGACTGGGACCTGGAGGGAAGTAATGAGTTTCTGGATGAGGAAGAGAAGGAAAAAGAGGAGCAAAGAAAAAAGTGTGAGAAACAGCCCTGCCGACACCAAGGCGGGAGGAGGAGGAGGAGATGCCCCAGGTGCTGGAGCAGAGATTCCCCTGGAGCTCGTGGAGGAGACCATGACAAGAAGGTTGTCCAACTGAAGCCCATGAAGGTACATGGTGAAGGGGATGTCCATACTGCAGCCCATGGAAGAAGCAAAGTTACCAATAAAAGCACCTGAAAATACATGTGCTGAGGGTATCTGAAGAGGAAAAAAAAAATCAAACTCAGGAAAATAATATTTTGGTACTTGCTACAAGATGAATGATGCACATGCAATGTTTTAAAATCACACAATCACATTTGGACAAATACGATGATAAAGGTAATAAAGACAAAAGGACTAATCTAATAATATAAATCCATACATTTTTATATGTAACTTGGAAATATTTTTAAACATAATTATGGCATATTTGCTAAAGCCTATGACCTGTGAGTTTAAAATTCTTAGAGAAATTCACGAATCTGAAAGTTCTTTAGGGTCTTAATTTTAAATGCCTACAGTATTGTTTTTGGTTAAGATTGCAATACTTTTATCTCAATACAGGACTGCTATAGTTCTGGTGTTATTGAAATCACTCTGGATTTGTGACAAGGAAGCACTGATAACTATGGTATAAATAACATCACATGTTCCATACCCTAAGTATTGTGTTTATCTAATCAGAATGTATGTTAATTCTTTTATTATTATTATTCATCTCTACATTTAAAAGCTCCAAAGGAAGTCAGTGTAGTTCCTGATGAGATTCTGTATTTATTTTTACATTTTCTAAATTTAAGCAGAAAATACACTTTGAACAACAGACCATAACACCAAATGAGACTTTTTAAATGTACTGGTAAAATGGTATTTATTCAGTTTGAAGCTCTAAATATTCACAAAACTGTATTCTTAATGCAACTTTCTATAATAAATATCCACTTTTGTATATTATTTTAAGTAGAGGAATGTTTATAGAATGCTATGATAACTCAAACAACTTTTACTCAGTAATATAACCCCAAGGGCTTTAATGTTACCTATAAGATATATTAAAGCATTTGAGATCATCAGCTTGCAGTAAGGTAAAGATTACCACATGCTACTAATTCTTTGACATAAATGTCAAAGCTTTACTTGCACAAGCAGGAATTTGTAAAAAGATAAAAGCTATATTATTATTAATAACATTATTTACGGAACACCTAGAAACTTTAATAACAAAAGTTGAGTCCCGAATAGATGGGAGTTATTTTGACAAAGAATCAAAGCTCAGACCTATCATTCATTTGTGCAGTCCTAAGAAATATTGTTTGCTGAATCTGTCAGTAAGGGATGCTGTAGAGTCTTCACTTTGTACATCATCATTGTCATGTTAAAGTGGCATAATGTGTCTCTGAAATCTGAGAACTGCGTTTGAAATCGGAAAAATGGTATCAATAGAAACAATAGTTTATGAGTAGATGCACACAGAGAGATGGTACAGTGAAAATGTGATAGGAAAATATGTTGGTTTTTTTAAAGTAAACTAAGGACGTTAATAAAGTATTAAGAACTAACTATTACACATAGTTTTAGAGAGTTTATTAAACAAATCAAACAACAGATTGCAAAATAGAATCCAGCCCACTTGTTGTCATCCTATTTTTGCCAAAAGTCTAATGACTTATTTTCTCTTAATATATAAGGGTACTCAAGCTGTCTTTCAGGTCAGAAAAACTGCTGACAGGTTTTAACTGTGTAAAATACATGTTGCCAGCCTTGCACTGCTGATTGTGCCATTGATTGTGCTCATTACCTGTGCAGGCAGCATGTAAAAAACACAACATTTTTGAAGTCTCTGGAGAATATCCTATCAGTGAATAACAGCTCCAACTGGCACCAGCCTATAAAGTGTGGATGTATCACTTAAGGTATCACCAGGTACAAGATCTCTATTTCATCAAACAAATAACAGCTCTCTGGAAGTTCTTAAACCATTAGCAGACAATACAACTCATACGTAGGCAGAAGCTCATGAAACAATTTTTTTGTGTTGCGGAAGAAATGAATGAATAATAAAGTCCAAGCTGCCCTGATACTGCAGGAAATGTTGGGCCAAAAAAAAAAAAAGTTCCCTGATAATTTCATTCTTCTTTAGTGTAACAGACCTAATATCAACACTTATGGCTAAATGGGAAAAGGTAATATTGGAAGGGAAAGAAACACCATTTCCAAGCCTGTACAGCTTTATTTCAGTCAGTAAATACAGCACCACAATCCACAGAAAGTAGCCAAAAATATCTGCAAATAGATTAAATGGGAGACAATTTTTAAATTTTAAATATAAATTTGTTAAAAATAGGATTACCCATTTACAGAATGGATAAAAACTTTGTACTTAATTTAAGGCATCACATTAAACAACTGATTAAATTAGTCATGCTCCTAAATAAATGTCTTTCTTTCCCTAGGTTGTTTAAGCTTTTAAGCCAGAAGAGTTATTAAATTTTACATTTTCTTGCCTTTTTGTCTTCTTTAAATAATCAACAACTCAGTCTCTGCTTATTTAATTTTTCCCAGTGGAAGGTGACTTTAAAGTTTTACTGAAAGAAAAAATTTACAGAAGTGAGAGGATTCTGAGCTAGTGTAATACCAATACAGCCATCCACACAACATGAATACATCTATGTCTGTGTATATGTACAGCCATTTGGGTCTACTCTGAGTAAGAGATAATTTAATTTTGATGCCAAAAGAGGAACAATTCTGAAAGGCTGTCTGGTTGTGTGGCTGACATTTAGTATTGAGTTGTCAATATAACCACCAGCCAAGGCTGCACTGAGGCTGAGACTGTGGTACCTCAAAATAATTTCCAGCTTCAGTTGTGCCTTCATTTACACATCACTGCAGATATTGTTTACTTAAAGGACTGCAGAGCTCAGATGATTGATTGAACTACTTAAGAACTTGGAAATATCCACATTTCCTTGCAGCTTTCCTACCGTAACGCTTCCTCAGGTCACCAAAGAAAGCTGCTCTTTATTTCCAACTGCAAACAATCCTTCTCCAAACTCAGTCTTCCTACTAAAATTCTGTCACCTCTCCCAACTGTACACTTCACTTTTTGCTCCTTCTAGTTAGCAAAGAGTTTGTCCCAACTCCCTATTAGTGTAGCTGAGCATGCCAGAGAGAAGATGAAGAAGCACCAAACCATATACAGATTTCCATGGATCAGATGGCCCCTGAGAGTCTCCTATTCAGTGGTCATATGTGCTCCATTATTTGCATATGCTGTAGGGTAAAAAGCTGCATATTCTCAACAGTACTAATTACCCAACATTTAAAGTGACCCTGTTGCTCAAGTCCATTTGCTTACCTTTTCCTTCCAGTCACAATACTCTTGTTTTCATAGCCTTAACATGTGAATCCCACTAAGAGTCATTTGTGGTTAAAAACAGAACAGCCTTTGAGGCCTGATTGAATTGTTTGCAGAGTGTCTCAATTGTATAATCAAACGTAATTGCAGCTGGCTACATAAATTGTTCTGACCTGCAGGCCTGTGCTAATATTGCAGCAACAAAAATATTCTATGATACTGTAAGTAGAAGCTTTTAACACAATGTGTAGTTGAAACAGGTTATAACAATTTTCTCCAACATGGTAAAGAGACTTGCCTCTTACATTTTTCCAACTATTCAAAGGAGAATTATTTACAAAGAGCAGCATTTGTATAGCTCAGTAAAAGAAAGATGTCTCCTGGAATCAATTAAAATACCCTAGATACATCTTCGTTTTCTGTGATTCATTTCAGATAAAGACCTGATCCTTGATAAGAAAGAATTTGAAAGCACTCTCATTACTGTCTCAAAAGACTGACACTGTAACACTGTTTCTTTTTGTGCAGAAACAGCATATACAGGGAGAAAAAAAAATCTGGGGTTTTTTTGTTTTTTGTTTTTTGTTTTTTTTGTTATCATTTGTAATGGCTGAAGTGGATTTAAAAGGCTTGAAGAAAAAACAGAGTTGACCTTTCAAAGAAAAAGATAAAACAAACCCCAAATTCTTTAACTTTGCCTATTGCCTGATCATAAAAACTATGAAAAACTCTACAAGTTCCTCATAGCTATGATTTGCATGCCAATATAAAGTGAATTCAAACTTGGAAAATAACTTAATTATTGGTCTGAACTCTGAAATATTTATAAACAATGTCACAGGGAATTTCACAGAGACACACACATTATTACAATGGAAGGTAGATGAAGCAAAGCAGAATTCAAGCTGTTTCTGTAAAGTTGTCATTACAAAGTTGAAAATCAGGGGTTTTTTTACTTGTGGATACAAGGAAAACAGTATAAGATACTTCAGAGATATTCAGTGTTTTAAATACAGTACAAAGTACGGTAAAAAATACAGTATAAATCCATATCTTAAATCCAAAAACCAAGTTTTGACTGGGATCTCTCTGTACTGACTTCTTTCATTCATTGTGTGTGTTTAGGTCACAAATTCTTCAGGGTATTCAGCATATGTCTCTTTGGACATGTGCTGCATACAGCGTAGCCACTGTCTCATATCAAGCCCCATTTGTTATTGTAATGTGTATTCCAAAACAGGGCAATTACAAACAACACTGGTCAGCTTTAATATTTCTGCTAGAATTAGATACTATGAAAGTAGAGCATTTAACTCTGCCCTCACAGTTCTGCAGGATTCAGAGGAGTCAATGACATTTTTGTACCACTGCTCAGGACATGCTTTCCTTGAGGGATATGTATAGATACGTACCTGCACATCCAAACCCCATTTTACAAGTGATTATGCCAAATCAAATCCAATCACTATCTTTCCTTCTGTTCTTAAAAAAAAGCAACTCTTCTCCTGCCTCCTCTTTTTCACTGGGAGAAGGGCCAGGCCTGCTGGATGCACGGTGGTCTTTAGGACCACATCATTTCAAATCACAGCGGGAAGGGGCACAGCCAGGCTGGCACATTACTGCAAGGATGTGCAGTGCTGGGGAGTTGGGGACAAGAAGAGCAGAGGCAGAGTTTTGGTTTGACACTGAAACAGCAGCTGAAGCTCTGGTCTTGGACTAAACCTCCATTTTCACACCTTAAAGGGTGAGACAAACACCTTCCATCATGCATAGCCATTAATTTACTGAACCTTACCCACTCTCATGTATTTATGGGTTAAAAAAGCCATAGAAGGATGACAGAGGTCATCTAATGTGACCTCCTGGAAAACTTTTACTTAACTTTCAAGAGAGGTCAGAAGAAAGGGAAAGATCCCTATATTTCAAATTGTCAGTGAAAGAGGGAACACACACTGTGTGGTAAATTGTTCCAAAGGCTAACTGATAAAAGGAGAGAGGAAAAGGCTTCCTTGCTTCTGATTTGAACTCACTTGGCTTCAGCTTTCAAATACACACTTCTGAAGTACTGAAAATCCTTTATCAAAGCTGTTTTTCCAAAGAGATAATTATAGAGCTCTTACTCATTAATATTATCCTCCTTAAGCCCAGATGGGTTACTTCTTTGATCTATGAGTTCGGTGCATATTTTCCATTCTTTAGGACATAATAATTTCAAAACTCAGGAAAGCCTACGTCCCCATTATAAGACCTATCACTGGAAAGAAAACATTTTGAATCCATGCAGGCTAAGAAAGGTCTCACATTCAGCCTTCTTCCTTATCCACGTGAGGTATGTTTGCATTTTAGCAAAACAAGAACAACATGACTGAGGAGGTACATACTAAAATTAATAAAAGTATAATTAAAAAGTAAGAACAGCAGTTTCTGTGTTCTTTAATCATCATCATGTTAATGTTATAGCACGAGCAGTTCTTCCATCTTCTACAGAAAAAAATCATCCCCTAATGATACCCTTAATTCAACAGAAATGTTGAATAAAGTGCAGTTAATACCGAGAATGTTTAAAAATTGGCAAAAATTCAAAAGATGAATCCACTGAATGTAGATTATAATCTTTATGCATAATGTATTTTGTCTTGTGATTGGATATTACTTCAAAAGTTATCACACATAAGTAATAATTTCAATTTAAGACTATGTTCTGTGTTACTCCCCCTCTTCCCTCATTTTCTTCAATTCACCTTTCCCTTTTCTTTCTATGTGCAAAACATTGCTGTATTATTCAACAATTATTCAATAATTAAATCACTGCCAGTTTTGTTCCCTAGTTGTCTAATTTGGTAGGAAAGCACAAGCCAAGCCTTTGGCCCCCTAAAGCTGGAGGACCACAGGGCAAATGTAGCAGCATATTTTATAGCTCAAGAACATATACAGTATTTCAGAACATTTATTCAAGATTCAGCACAAACTCTCCCCTGAGCAATACACAGAGTTCCTTCATTGGCAAGAACAAAGGAAACCACGTAACTGTATTTATTCTCACTCTTTTTATCTTCCACATAGAGTATGTCAGCACACAAGTAGGAAGTGAATATAGATTTTTGTCTGATTGTCAGTATTATTGAGTTGAACTAAAGTTCAGAGAATACTACAGCAACATGTCTGGCAGCTTAACCACCTGCAACTGGAATTAAAAACGTGATACTGTCCTGTATAAGCACTGGATAAATTTCAAGTTTCAACTACACCAACATTTTTAAGCTTGTTTCTGCTATTTGCTTTTCAGTGTCTGATGTAACGAAGTTATTTCAGGATCATTTAAAACATAACTGAGAGGGCACGTTTGTAACCTTTGAACCAACTGTAATCTCTGTGGGTCAGAAAGATGACCTTTAACTTGAAATATTTAAGGAAGAGAGAAACTGCTTTATTTTAATGCAAAACTGTTTGAAAAATTAATTTAGAAAAACTGTTATATTGCTTCAAAATGGAAATCACAGAGCAGGAAAATGGTAGACAGAGTCTCACAAATTGCCTCAATTCCAGGAAAGGTCAAGTCAGAGATTAGACCAGACCAGACCTTCTCCTTCAGAATACAAATAATGAAAGTACATAATTCCTTATTATACAGCAATTCCCTATAAATTGAGTGACTTACTATGTATCTAGTTCTCTCAGTGACATGACTGCTGCACAGGTTTTCAACTGTTTGGTTTTTTTTAAGCAACGCCTAAGAATATGCAAAAATCTGCAAGAAGACTGTATTTGATTATCTGGAGTAAAAATTCTGAATTAGTTAGCCATAAAGATAGCATGTCTTACTTTAACCAGTACAGAGAAATTCTGTACCTTATGTCAGGAAATTAAGAAGGAAATACTTGTTCAAATACCAAAAGAAAATTACTTTTTAAAAAAGAGAAAATTAAAAAGAGCTCTGTAGAAACAGCTTGCTGTCTACATGGTCAGGAATAACACTACACTGTGCCCTTTTACTTTCACCATTCCATCTAATTACAGCTCTTGTTCCCACAGTAACTGACTTTCCTCATTGTCAGGCTGCAATCTTTCTCTACACAATTTACTTTTGTAATAAAACACGAAAACGGGGAAAAAATGGGAAAATAGGCTCAGTTTGTCCTCTGCACAAGGAAAAATACAAGAAAAAAGAAAAGTAGAATGAAAAAAATGAAGTGGGAAATAAAGAACTCCAGAGTATTCAGATTTTTTAATTTTAGATATCTATAAGCTCCACTTCATTTTGAGGATTACTGGACAGAGTCCAAATATACTGAAGAAGGGCTATGTGTAGCCATCATGACATTGAAACCATTAGTAGGGATTATGTATTAAAATTTAAGCCTGTAGTGATGAATTACCTTTCAGTATTTTATTGCCTTTTTTTTTTTAATTTCAAATTTAAAATCTCCATGTCTCTTTTACTACTTTGGAAAATAGCAATTCCTTCTAATTTCAGAGGAATCTACCATTATCTATCTCTAAATTAATTTTCTGCTTGCAAAAAGAAGATTAGCCAGACAAGACTTATTTAGATATTTTATACATTAAATGCAAATTTACCTTATCGCCTTCAGAGAAAGTCATTCCATCAGAGGCCCTTTTCCAAGTAATCTCTGGGACAGGTTCTCCTTCTGCTTCACAGATGAGGGTTGCTTTCCCATTCTCAAAGGTGCTTTCATTTTTAAGTTGTATTATTTGAGGCTGCACTGTTGAAAATACAAATTCCATTACTGATCCTGCACAAAGAATGTCATCTCAAAATTTATCTTTAAAACCACTTCTTTTTTTTCTCCCTTCCTGGAGTAGTATGGGATGGATCCTGGCTGACCTGCCCTGGTGGCTGTGTTTGTGTGCTTTTTTTCCCCCTTAGGGACCAGCCAGCCCTCACTGCTCTCTACCAGTTCAGGAGTGAAGCAAAGTTCAGTGATTCCATGATGATCCTGCCTCTGAGCGGGAATAACCCCATGCACCAGGGCAGGCTGGGTGCTGACTGGCTGGAAAGCAGCTCTGCAGAGAGAGCCCAAGGGGTCCTGGTGGTCAAGAAGTTGAGAATGAGCCAGCAATTCACCCCTGAGGATCAGGGATCTCATCCAGGTGTACAAACACCTGACAGAGGTGAGTACACATAGAGCCAGAACCTTCTGAGTGGCGCCCAGTGAGAGGGCAAGAGCCAATGGCACAAATTGAAACACAGAAAGAGGGAAAACCTGAGGGTAACTCAAGAGCAGAACAAGCTGCCCAGGAGACTGTGGAGTCTCCATCCTTGAAGATACTCAACACCCAGATAGACTTGGTCCCAGGACACCTGCTTTGGTTGACTCTGGACTAGATGGTCTGCAGAAATGCTTTCCTGACTCAGGTATTCTTTGATTCCATGATAATCTGTGTTTGTCTTCAAATGCAAATTATTCAGAAAAAAAAAGAGCATTATTACTATTCATGGACTTTGATCTTTAGTAATGTTTAACTGCCTTACATAAATTACAGAATTTAACAAAATCCCCCAATAAAAAACACATCACACTGGTATTACCTCTATTAAGAACTGAAGAGTCCTCTGATCCAAAGCTGTTAATCCTTGCTTACCAACTATACTAGTGGTAAAATACATTCAAAAAATTCCAGGTATTATTTGCATTCTTCAAATCATTCCACTTTATATCCTCAGTTACACAGGAACTACAGTTCTCAATCTATACTTTAACTTGTCAGGTTATTTGGATATGCAACACAATTTCTGGTAGCATGTGCAAGGACTTATCTGTACGATATCACAAAAGAACTCTGTTGTAGAACTATGCATAGAATATTACTCTCTTCCACAGCATTCAAGTATCTTCAGTAAAAATCTTTTGGTCTTATGTATTACTTCATATATTATGATTACTAAATTTCTCTGAACCTATCCACTTTACAGATTAAATGAGGCACTCATCCCACTGGAAAATCTAACCTGTAATCCTATAATAAGAATATGATTCTTTAAGTTTACACCCAAAAGCTGTGAATCCAGATTACATGAGCAAATTAAATTTTGGCAGCTCTTAACATTGACTTCATTGACCTTCAGTACATTTATTGAAAACAATATATTTTCTATGTATTTTTTCTGAGTTTTGCTTTTGAGGAAGCACTGCAATAGTGTATTCCATATGAAACAGAAAATAAAGAGATGTAACCTGTTTTCCAATGGCCTTACTAAAGTATAGCTATGCAGAAGAGCAATATTGGCTTATGTTAATGGATCAAAAAAGGAAAGAGAATCATTCAGGTTGGAATGGACTGCAGGAGGTCATCTGGACCAACCTCCTCATCAACACAGGGTCAATCTGTTCAGGTCAGATTACTCAGGGATTTGTGGAGCACTATCCTGAGAAATGCTGAGAACAGAGACTGCACAGCCCCTCTCACCAGCCTGTTGTAGTGAGGAATGTTTTCCTTATGTCTCGTCTCCTCTCATTTTATGAGCACTATTTCACTTATGGCCATTGTTTCACAGATAGATGCTGCATTCAGCATCAGGAAGAAGAACATAAAAACCAGGTTCAAACTTGCTGTCTCTAGATACATCACCCACCTCTCTTTTATCCATTTCCACCACACTATTCTTATCTCACTCCTTATCCCTTTTCTCCACACTCCTCCTGTTGCTTGTCTACTGTCTGTTCACCCTTGACTATTATAAATAAACTATTGTATGTTTACTGCATAGAGATTAAAAACAAGTCGCATTTGACCTAAGAAAGGACTGAACTAACATCCTACTTCATTAATATATAACTATGGTGAGTGACATCATGTGTAGAAAGAAAATACCCGAGTGATCAGGGGTTCTTGAAATGTCAACTAGATCCAGATTTATTGGATGCAGCAGCAGGATATCAATTTGGCTGAGAAAATATGAAACTCTCCTCTGTGATTCAACAAAGGATGTCAGTGGAAAGAACTAAAAACAAAAAAAGAATTTGAGACAAGACAATTATATTAAACTTCAAAATATCTGCAATTGTTACTCTCACTTTCAGGATCATCCAAATGCCTATGAAATATTTGACCTTGGCACTCAGGTACTGTATTCCTACAGCCATATCACCTGGCTACAATATAATCTGTTCTATCCTTTCATTCCCTTGATATAATATCATCCCTGGAAAAAATGGAAAGAGCTGTGGCAGATATACCACTTAAAAAAAAAAAAGGCATCAGATATAGTACTTTATGTCAGAATTTTTCAGAATTTATAATTACATTATTTCCATCAGAACAAGAAGATTTCCACATCTGGACAAGATGACAGACAATATAATCTGCTCAAGATGATGCATGTTCCAAAACATATAAATAATACTCTTTAATTTTTAACCTTAGACATATTCTAAATTTTTTTAAGACCTTCTTCAAATGAATCACTACGAGATGAAAAGTTTTAGCTTGACATTTTAGACAAGAGCAGCTGACATTTAAAGGAATAAGCACAGATTAATCATCAAATATGTCTAGCTGACAGTTATTACTTGGAAGAAGAAGAGTGCTCATATGGGGGATATTATTTAATTGGTTCATTTTTGTAGGTCACAAGTCATAACTTGCTACTGAATAAAAGTTTTTACACTGAATACCTTTCAATGACATTCTGGACATTGAAAAATATTAAAATACATTTGTGTACATGTAAATAACAATATTTATTTGAAAACGACAAGACTAGTATTGACAGAAATACTGAAACAGTTGTTTCATCCTCCCTTCTGCCTCCAACTCTTTAACTGTTCTTTCTAAATTAATAAGGTCATTCTCAAACTGAATGGGTATTTGCTTGTTGTATTCTAGCAAATATGAAGCATATAAAAATGTAGAGTCTTGTAATGCAAATTCAGAAAGCCTCCATGTCTTTACTGGTTTCTTCAGTCAAAAATATTGAAATACTTTTGTAGTGATGTAATTTTAAAATTTGTGAACTAGATCACCTGGATGAAATAAAAAATTGTTGATTATAGAAGGGACTTATGCTTAAACTTCATTAAAATTATTTTATTTAGAAGGTAAGGAACTGCTTATTACAAGACACGCATTTTATAAATATGAAAAGAGTGATCTGCAAAATAAAGAAATAAAATTTAATGTTTGGAAAGTTTGCTCTCTGAGCAGGGAAGGTTGCTGTTAAGTTCTCCAACACTTCCTCAATAAACAAGTTTCTTTCAGATTCCATCCTTGGTCTCTTTTGGATTTGTCTCACTGTTGTGCACCTAAAGCCTCTCCAAAAACCTTATGAAGAATACAGATAACTACCTGAAGTTTTAGATTTGTCATTGTTTGCTGACAACCAATTTCTTGGAAAAGCTACACAATTTATTGCATTCACAGAGTTCTACCCATATCTTTAGCAAAAAAGCTTCATCAGCCTTTGGAAGTGACACATATATAAAGCTTGGGATAGTCCTGATTATATCTCATCAGAAGAACTGCTTTAATCAGCTTGTAATTGAGACAAACATGGATTTACTGGTGAGAGGTTTAGTATGCCTGTATCACTGCCTGATAGGATCTCCTGATTAAGATATCACAGGAGGAATCATACTTTTCTGCTCTCTTCCTGCACAGCCATATTTGAATATCAAAACTGCAGCTCCATCCTCCTGGAAACTGCCAGTACAATTTTAATTTAGTAAACAAACTAGAGACCCATGTGGAAACACCTGAGATTGCTGAAACTTGATTCCTGACATAATAGAGATTCACACATATACCAGTACGAAATGTTGACGTGATTTAGCGAATGATAAACCCAAGTTTTTCTTTCTAGATTGTGTAATTGAAACAGGTTAAAATGCTGTTACTACTTCACACTCAAAGGGATTTAAGACTTGTCTTTTGAGAAAACTGTCATCACTGCCTTTATAGATTAGATCATTTTTATTTTAAATGGTAGAGGTGTTCCAAACAGGTAAGGAAGTAAAAGAGAGGAAGAAGGAATGTAGAAAGTTTCAACCCTGCCAGAGCCCAGTTGTAGTAGAAACAGTAGTTGTTGCCCCAAGGAGTTGGCATTGTAAATTAGAATTCAAGATAGCAGGTTTTTGAGACAAGTAAGCTAATGAAGTGGGAAAGAGAAATGTAATTTAATAGGCCATTTTAACACAAACTAGCTGTTTGTGTACTGTTTAGCTATAATAACCACCCATCTGCCTTGCCATTTTCAGAGCACAGGTTATTTTAACACATTTAATGGGAAGAAAAGTATAATAAGTTGTTGGCTGTATATATGACTGGGAGTTTAACCTGCGTGAAACAGAAAAATAAAAAGTAAAGTTCTTTGTAGCAGAAATTAAAAGTGTGCTCCACATTTTCACAGTTAAATAGAGGTGAATTTTGTAGAGGCAATATTAAACTAAAATTACACTGAGTTGTAGAGATTACAAATAAGGTAAGAGGCTTAATTGATCATACTATTCCCTAAGGTGTCCTGCTGTTGGTTGAAATAGAGTTAATTTTCTTCCTAGTAGCTCACCTGGTTTTGGATTCAGGATGAGAATAATGTTGGTAACACACTGATGGTTTAGTTGTTGCTGAGCAATGTTCACAGTAAATCAAGGACTTTTCAGCTTCTCACCCCACCAGAGAGGAGGCTGCAGGTGCACAGAGAGCTGGGAGGAGACACAGCCAGGACAGCTGACCCCAATGACCAAAGGGATATTCCACACTTATGGTGCCACGGTCAGCATATAAACTGTGGGAAAGCTGTCCAGGGCCACTGCTCAGGAACTGGCTGGGCATCGGTTGGTGGGTGGTGGGCAATTAATTGTATTGGGCATCACTTTTTTTGTATATTTTGATTCTATTATTATTATTATTATTATTCCCTTTCTGTTCTATTAAACTGTCTTTATCTCAACTCATGAATTTTACTTTTTTTTTTCCTTCTGGCATTCTCCATGATCCCACTGCTGCCAAGGAGAAGTAAGTGAGCTGCTGTGTGATGCTTAACTGCCTACTGGGTGAAATCATGACACAAGGACTAACTACCAGCATACAGGTTATTATAATTTAAATTAAATATATTCAATAGTAAAGCACACAGGAAAAGTAACTAAATATGAATACTTGATGGTGTGCTCAAGATTTGCTACATTAACCTCTAAATTATCCACTGAGGAAAGAGATGTGGGAGACGCTGCAAACAGTTCTGTGGAAACACTGGTTTGGTACTCGGGGAGAGCCAGAGAGAAAAACTGAATGTGAGAGGGCACCAAGATCAGTTCCCCTCACAACACAAACCCCATGTGCATTTCCCACCTTGCCACATGGAATTATAACCAGAAAGGTACAGGAATACACTGTTCAGAGATTCACAATGGTTTCCACAGAAGGAGAAGCTAAATTGACCGAAAAGTCATAGCTCAAAAATAAATGAACTAGTAAGAGAGAAAACTACATTTGATCCAAAGAACCTACGGAATTATTTTCACTTTTTATCTTAAAATGATAATTATCGGCCAAATGATAATTATCGGCTCCAAACTTACACATAAGAAAATATTTTTCATGCCAGAAAGAAACGATATAAGGAATTTATGAGTTTAGGATGTCATGGAAACAAAAAGGATGCGTAGGTTCAAAATGGATTAAACCAATTAATAGTGTCTACTAAAACATCTGGATTTAGCTTTCCAGGGAGTCCCCAGCAAAGTGGTTGCTAAAAGATGAAAGAATGAAATAATTGAGAATAACTTTCAAGTACCTCAAGAACAACAACTTTCAAGGACAACAGCCCAATAGCTGGGCAACACACCTGGAGTACAGAGCTCTGGAGACAGCACAGCGTGGAGCGCTGGGAAGAGTTTCTCAGATAGGAAAGGCAGTGGGATGTGTTCATCTGACACAATGGCTTAAGCCTCAGGCTCCCAGATCCCAAACGACAGTATTATCCAACAGCTAAGCTATTCCAATGCAAGGGACCAGATTACCCTCTGCTATTAGATCTGTTTCACTTTGTATATTTAATTTTTTTTATTATTTTTTTTTAAGCTGGAAAATTCATTTCCCATGGTCCTAAGTACAACCTTTAAGTCTTCAAATGTAAATAGTCTTTCTCTCTTCTACAAGCTATCATGAATGTAAAAAAAACCCTCCAATATATTCATTTTTTGTAGGTTTTTCATAAGTTAGCTACAACCTTTTTCCTGCACAGTGATCCTTAGGGATGTTTTCTACATTCTCACAGATGCCTACTCTCACCAGGTTATATCTAAACAAAACTTCAAATAAATTATCAGTTCTATGTGAAGGAGAGAATCATTAACACAGATTGGGTGGTGGAGTATAGAAAGAGAAATAAGAGTTTTGATGTTATTACTTTCATCCTGTGAAACTCAGATCAGCCAATATTTTCATGACTACATCTGCAATCATGCATTTAAAAAATGAAAGTCAAGAAAAAAACCCACAAATTAAAAAATCAGGAACATCTCTGCATGGTGTTTTCTTATTAAAAAACCTCACTCTTTAGAAGTCCAAATAAGCCAGTTTTCCCCTTTCAGAATTTCCCCCTCTTTCTCTTCTTGGAAACTTCTAAAGGAAAACCAGAGCGAATTAACAATTTAACACTCCATTGTACTGTATCTGAATAGCAGAAAAGCAAATTCTGAAGATAGCCTTTCAAAATTAAATTCAGGTGTAAAGGTTAAAGGAGCCAACAGGGAGGAAAGAAGCTGTAAGATTATACAGAGGGTGGTTTGCTGCATCAGTAGGCACCTTGCAGAAATACTGTTCCACTGAAAATTGTGAATTATCACCTCGTTTCCCCACTGTTTATATTTAAAAAGGCAGGATGGGACATACTATGCAGTACTTACCAAAAACTTGAAGGAATGTCTGTTTTTTGTCATTTCCTGCTTTATTTTTAGCATTGCAGATATAAGGACCCGCATCGATATTTTTAATATCTCTTATGGTTAGTTCTGAATTGCTTCCTCTCAGCACATATTTTTCATTTGCTTCAATAAGTTTGCCACTCCTAAAAAAAAAAATAAGAACAATGTATAACTCAACCAGTAGGTTCCAAACTCTGAAATTATGGGCTATGAAAGCATCAATATGCTGAAAATAATACTTGAGGGAAGAGACTGCGAATATGCTGGCCTTAAAAATGCATTAATTGGCAATATGTAGAGAAGGGAGTTGATTTTAGGATGGCAGAAATTGGTATTCAGGATCACAGTGTTTTACCATAAGAATGTGCATATTCTAGACACAGGCAACACATTCTGAACTGCATCTTGATGTTCAAGACCCCAGCTGCACAACATTATTGTCAGGTTATAAAATAAACATGTATTAAAAATACTACAATATCTTTGTTCTTAAATGTTCGATATTGACCTAATGTTAGAAAAATGGTTGTGAATAGAACTCTAACATATGGCTTACACTCAAGGAAGGACAGAAGGAAATTGGTTAAACACACACTTGTGCGTGAAAAACATTTAAAAACATATTTTCTAATTTTAACTGCTGCAGTTCACAGTAGTAACAACTTAGCAACTTCTAAAAAATTTGGATTACATACACGTAGAGCCTATTGGCACATCAAGAACCCTTCCAATTTATTTCCTCTCAGTTGTTGTTGGCCAGCCACAACTTAGTAAGCAGGCATGTCTCCAGATGTTAGAATGAGTTCTGACCAGATGGTAGAGAAATAATAAAACCTGTGAACAATTCTGAGGGCTGAGCGAGGCTTGACCATTCCATTTGAGCACCTTGGCACACACACAGAGCTTCTTTTTCAAGAGTGTAATTTTAACTTTCAATTTTTTTTTTTTCTGATTCTGCCCAGTCTGTAAAGGATTCCTTTGATCTTATTTCCATTGGATCATCGACAGCCCCTTCTCATAACCACCTGTCTAGAAATTGCTTGATTTTCATAAGCACTGATAATGCTGCTGACAACGCCAATTTATTGAAAACTGACTACTTTAAAATAAAAATAATATACACTACTCAAATATTCTATTCTATTCAGTGCGCCTAGTTTTGGACATCTAAATTTAACTCAAGATTTAAGCAACAATTATTTTCATTTCATTCTCATCTAACAATAATTACATATATTTAATAATTTCTGAAATTATATTTTCCCTAAAAGTGAGGATACTGCTTATTTCTTGGGAGTATTAATATCTGTTAATGGCTCACATTTTAGTAACATTTTTTTGTAAATAACTGTAGTCCACTTAGCTGTCAACTTCAAGACATTATTATGATATTTGTTCATTTTGTTTCTAAAGCAAATCATAGAAATTGTTTTATAGACCAATAATAGTCTAGTTCTCCACATTAGGTGGTCTCACAGAAAAAAAACAAAACCAAAACCAGAACAAACATACAAATAAAAAAACCAACCCACACAGCAATAAACAAACAACTATAAAAAATCCCCAACAACCAAAAATTCCCCAGTGATTTCTTTTAGGAGACAAAAGTCTATATTCAAGGTCAGAAGTAACTTCCAGATGTCTGTTTTCACAAACATCACTGATATCTATGGCACTTTCTAAGCAGAAACGAGCATTTCCCTGGACCCTCCAGTGAACGGGAGAGATTCAGACTGATGCTGAAAATAGATAACAGGAAAATATGAATAACACATTTAAAGCAGATTATTTCTTTTGTAAGATAATTCTAAGTCCTGTCAGGAAAGATTGGGAAATTGATCCAGCTAAACTTTACCAGAGTAATTTTTCACCACGATTGTAAACAATCATCATGTTTTCAGCAGGACTATTCGCATGAGTAAAGATTTCCAGTTCATGACTTGTATCTACATTAGGATCTTAATCTTTCAGTCCTGGCTAATTTAATTCCATTAGAGCATTGCTTCTCTGAAGGTTATCTTTACATTAATGCAATATCAGCTTCAATAGAGATACCAGTTAAACAGCAAAAGAATTAGATTCTCTTGGTCCATGAAATATCCACTCTCTCTCTCTCTCTCTCTCTCTCTATCTATCTATATATATAAAATAGAGCAGCAACTAAACCTTGCTGACCTTTTTTCTGGCCTAGGTGTTTCAAAATGACTAATTTTTAAGTGAACTAAAATATTTTTTGAGAAAAAAAAAAGACACATTAGTTCAGATGCATTCATTTTAAATTGACAAAATCTTAAACATCGTCAGCACCTGGAAATGCAAAGGGTCATTGTAAACAGTTCAAGCTTGAACACATCATGCACTGTCTTAAAGAGTTTAAAGCTTAAGACTATTTGTTCATCATCTTGCTTACAATCAACACAGAGGAATATATATCACTTTAATAGTACTGTCATCTGATTTTAAAAATACAGACATTTTTCATGCCCTAGCTGAAGCTGACTTGTTAAACTCAGTTCATTGGAAACCAAAAAGAAAACAAAAGAAACATCAAAGGAATCTACTTTTGAATTGACTAAAATATCAGTGGATTGTAAGCAAGGTGAGGCTACTTTTGGGCAGATACAAATTCTGCAGTTCTTGCCAAAGAAACTTCAGTAGACTCAATGAGTGAATAATTCGTGTGAGGGCCTATTTTTAAAGACAACACAAGAACACTGAACTGGGTATAAAACAAGTCCATAATCTTGATGAACCACCTCAATAGACATGGATGTACTTTCTATACCATATAACGAAAATCTTCCAGCAGGATGGAGTACAAACCATTCCCTTTTTATCAGAACTTTTCCTCAGCTTGGTATACTTTTGAGTGTTTTGCAATGACACATCAGAAAATGGCATGATTATTCTCTGTGATAATAGCTTTCATCTTTCTGAAGCTATTAGCTATACTTAGCTATTCTGAGAATTCAGAAAACAGACTTCCATTAAATCATTTTATTGCACATGCCCATTTTACAAATGGTTAACCTGAGGCAAATTAAATAAAGTGACTGAACTCACAAAGATAAAAGGTACAGTTGGACATAAAACTGAACACTATTTCCATAACTTGCCCTTAACAAAGATTATAATCCTTCCAAAATCAGCATTAAAATTTAATCAAGTTCAAGCCATAATTCCACTTGTTTATTAAAATAGAAACTTAAAACCGAGGTTACTATAAACTTACATTCAACATCAAAAAGTAAACTGAACAAGATGAAATTGGGAATAATTGGCCATTGATTCCAATAAACTGATTCAATTAGGTTCCCAATGGATGACAAGCACATTAATATTAGATGAATCAGTTTTGATAGACTTTCCTACCACTGACAATGCTTTTCAGATTTTTCTCAAAATCAAGAAAGATTATGTTGATCTAGTTTTTCTATGCTCAGTCTAATTTCTAAAGAAAAAGAATCTAAAGTCTTATAGAAAGCAAAGGTCTTTATCTTGGCATAATTGTTAGGTAAGACCAAAAACAAGGAAAAGAGATCAGATGATTCTGATTTATTTTAACTGGCTATCTATATGTTGGTGAAAAGAAACCTTAAATGTTCAGAACAGAGCATTTAGAAATTTGATGTAGAAATTTAATACTGTATTACAATTTAGAAACTTTTGTTTCTTCTAGAAAAAAATAATTTATCTGTCTTCATCTTTTTTCCCTGTTTGCATATCAATAATAATATCCTATCACAGGGATAAGGGGCCTTTCCCACCTACTACTTTAAAAACCTCTCACTCTCATGAAATATAAAAGCAAGAATATTTTCTACTGACAATTTATAATCTAATAAGACAAAATAAAAAGAGAACGAAAGAGAAAAAAAGAAAGCAACAGGGAAGGGAGGCATATAAGCCAATATTCTTCATTCCTGAGATGGAAACAAAACAGAAACTTCTGCATTGAATATTCAATACCCAGTCCACAAGCTTGTGAAGCTTTTGTAAAATCTTTTAAAAATATTTAATGAACGGTTAAAAAACTCAGCACTTTGAGGGCTGGCAAACCAATGGGCAATCCTTCAGGAGGCTCTGGTAAGTGGACACAGAGGTAAGTTCCTCTCTCTGTAATATTTATAAAATATAATATATATATAATATGTATAATTAAAATATATTATATGTTTCATATATATTATATAATCATAAACTATGTATTTATAAAACATGGGGAAAATCCCACAACAATAAACAGGGATATACACAAACTGCAGAAATTCATGCATTCTTTCTTAACAATATATACACCATAATATTGGTTGTCTTATACCAAAGCCACTTACAATAGCAGATTTCAGGCAACTCAAGATTTTTGTTCAGGTAAGAGATACACTGTAAAAAAATACTTCAAAGACATTAAATAAAAGGAATATTAAATCATAGCTTGAATTCAATATCAGTTCTTTAATTTGGGCTCTACATATTTTGGGTATCTTTTTCCTCCTCCTCACTAAATTTTGAATTCTAAGATACATTAATTCCTTAACTTTTCATTCTATTGATTTACATTTCCTGGGATTCAAACTGTACAAGAGAAAAATTCGAATTCACATTTGATGTTTGGTTTATTAAGATGAAGGTATCAGTCAAAGGAAGATAACCTTAGTCTAACATTGTTCAAAGGTTCCAAAGAAGATTAAGAATTAATGGAAATTCCTTCTGTGCCCATTTTGCAAATGGAATGACCTTTTAATTCACCTGAAATAATATAAGTAGGTGCAAATTATTCAGGTCTAAAATAGAAATGTGCACTGGTATTAGGTGTTGAGATATTTTATATCCCAGGACTGATGCACATCTTTGTTCAAATGGAAAGAACACAGAGTGTATAGATATTTAAATTTTTACAAATGTTATATGGTAAGTGTTCCCAAATGACATAGCTGTACTATGCTCATGTCACTGATAAAATCAAAAAACCATACATGAGCTTTAAAAGCAATTCTATTTTCAAAGCATTTTACACTTTTAAAATTACATTAAATTACACTGAAACTTATTCAGTGAAACATCTCTGTGTCCTACAGGTGTCTGAAGCCATATCTCCTCTCAATCTCATTAAAATGGAGAGTTAGGGTTAGAATCTATTTTTACAGATGGGAAAAATGTTATCTTTTTTACCAGTATTGCTGATTTGTATTGGACATTTACTTATTGCACAAATGCCTATGTTTTTACCTGATACATTCATGTGAAAAGTTGTTGTTACATTTTTCTTGTGCTGTTTTTGGGAAATGGACTCATTTCTTCAGCTTTATTTGTTTCCACTCACGTATGAAGAAATCATGACAATATGGTATTTTTGTTACTTTTTATGTTTATTTCACTTGCTGGTAACCCGAGTGCAATCGAATTTGTGCAAGTTCATTCACTTATTAATGCTTAATCTAGCTTTAGCAGTTACAATAGAAACAGACAGCAAATGCTCCTAAAATTCAGCAGAGAAATTAAGGATACACAGCTTAATGGACTGTGGTGGAAAATCATGAGGCATAAAAACAATGTGCCCCGATGTGCAGCCCTCGAATGAACTCACCTGTACCAACTGATTTCAGGTGGAGGTGATCCAGTGGCTCTGCAGAACAAAGTTATTGCCTCTCCTCGGTCTGCAGTGGCATTGAAGGATTTCTGTAGCAGAATAATTGCAGGGGGAACTGGAAAAAATCATACATTACATCCTGTTAATGAAAAAGAAAATTATTTATGTGTTTCTGGAGCAATTTAAAGCGCAGGACAGGATCCTCTGCTAATTTGGGAATTTATGGTTACACTTGGGAATCAAGTCACAATATGAAACACTTCTATGAGTATTTCTTTACATTTCCTCAACACAGGACTTCTAATATTTTCAGGACATCTATAGCAGTTTTTTCTATAGAATAAATTTTTTGAAGTCTTTTTCAGCAGCTCTTCAATATTCATAGAGAAGATTCCAAGATGACTGTAGTTATACCTAACGTATAAGACAATACATACATAAGACATAAAACTATGCACTGATGTCAGACAGTGCTTTTAAAAGAGGTGTCCATATGCAGGAGTCTTGATTATGAATATTTAACTTTTTTTGCTGAATTCTTGCATACTTCCTGGGCAGGAGAATCACCAGCTTTCAAAGGGGAAATGTGATAGAACCCAATGGATACAATCTATTCGTATTTCTAAAAGCTGTAATTGTGTTCTGAGAGTGACAAATGGTTTCTGTTCTTGATGTGTCATTACTAAAGTTATTACTAAAATTGTAACAGTTCCCAGAGAACCTCTACCTGACAGAAAAATTAGCAATAATATTTGAGACAGCACAACTCACAGGCTGCTATTTAATATATCTGTTCATTTGGTAATTTTCACATGTCTGTCCAAGGTCTGTTTCCATTGACTAACAAGCAAATATGAAGTGTTCAAGGCCAAGTTGGATGGGACTCTGAGCAAACTGCTCTAGTGGAAGGTATCTCTGCCATGGCACGAGGATTGGAATTAAATGATCTCTAAGGTCCCTTCCAACCCAAACTATTTCATGATTCTACCAAACATACAAATAAAAACAATCCCAGGAGATTGGAAGGAAGAAGTTATGTGTAAAAGAGGGAATGTCACAGAAAGGAAGAGGAAAGGGAAAAGGAGATTAGAGCTTCAGAAAATACAGGTCTCTGCTAGCAAGAACATCCTGTCAGAGTTACTCAGTTATCCCTTTTACATTTATACTTCATTAGAGAAAAGAATATGAAACAGAAAACCCCAATGAATTTGCTTTTGGCTTCCCAATGTACTTGAACAGGTTTTTCTCATCAAACACTGAGAATCAACTTGCTTTGCTCCAAATATTTCAGCTTTAGTATTCTACTTCAGAAGCCCTTCCAGCTTCTGAACCTTAAATATATCAAATTATCATAAAATCATGTACCAGAATTATCAGTGAATAGTAAGCCTATATTGTTATATACTTTTCACACTTCTTTACGGTGTGTTTTACTGTTTTTCACAGATCACTTCTCTCCTATCTAAAATTTTCTCTACTCAGCATACAAAAACCATGTGGTGTGCAACAGCAATTCCTCCATCTCCAATAAAAAAGTGTTGCTTAGAAAGTGTTTAATACATTTTAGCTATTTTTAGCCACTTTTCAGCGCATTCTAAGTGAAAATACACTTAGGAACACAAGGAGATGAACCAATTTTTTGCCAGAAGCAGCAGGTTCTTTACTGCTCACAAATAAGAACTACAGGACTATGACTTGGTTAAGCACATTACTTAAGTGCTTTAATCTTCTAAGAGATACAGCAATGACAATGAAATGGAATTATTTTTCTCATCATTATTACTGGGAAGACATTTGTTTATCTTTGATTCTATTCTTGTATGTATGTCGGATTGAATGAAAATGTGAACCAAAGACCACTACAATTTTCATCTATTTATCGATATTACTCTAAAAGCTATTTTGGACCAAGTTTTATACATTAAATTTTATGTAGGAAGACCTATTTATTACTATAAATGAAGCAGAAAATAGCTCTTAATTGATGCCATTCTACACGAGCAACCACGTCAGAATCACTCGTTTGGCAATTCCTTCTCCTTCCAACATGGAAAATTAGAGCTAAGTGAGTGTTAGAATTCTTGTCTAGAGTCATAATAAATGTATGAAGAACCCAATTTGTGTTTCTAATCCACCAATAAATTATGTAAAGTCAAACCACAGTTTGTAAAGTAGTGTTTTAGAATTGCAGATAACCAGGAGTGGAGGTAAAGCAGCATCAGAACGAGCTAGCCACAACAATCTAAAGAATTCTGCTTCAAAGACTGTTGCTTGACTCCTGGGATTTAGCAATACCTGTGCCAGAACCTGCTCTTTCCGCTGACACTAACTGAGAATTCAACTTAGATAATGACTTCTGTAAACTGAGGTTTGCCGAGAAGGACCAGTCAAGGGCAAAGCATTTAAGGTTCAGAATATAAAAGGCATGGTGGAAAAAATTTCATTGCAAAACTGACATTAAACAGAGGGCATAGATAAAAAATGACCTTTATGAACTGTGTCCTTTCCAGGCAATATATGAAGAGATATTTATCTTTCAACAGGTCAACCCTGAATTTAAGAGAGGTTGAGAAAATGCCCCGTCTTGTCTCAATTCATTCATTTTCCTTCTTAGAGGTTTATTATAAACTTGTAAAATGTATAATTCAAATTTTTAGGTAACTCCTTATAAATTTTATTCCTCATAAAAAAATTTCAAAAATCTATAAATAAGACTTTTAATCTTAATAAAATGTATCTATGACTTTTAAAACAGTTCATAAAGTATGTTAATGCAGTGAGGGTGAATAATTATGAAAAATCAATTGCAGTTTAACTGTAAATGACAAAACATTGAAAAATACAGGGTAAACAGGACTGCTATATTCTGCTACTCAGGTTTTGCAGTAATTGTTAATGTTCTGTGAATGATTAATAACAACAATCAGGTTTTACATATTTATATTTACTGATACTGTGAAATGCAATGAATTCTATTTACATAGTAGACTAGATTTTTTTTCAATATTAAGCAATTACATTTATAGGAAAACAATACTAAACAGATGTAACAATTATATTAACTAGTTTAATCAGTATTTTTTGGAAGCTGATATATGTTAAAATAGGATCCAACAATCAAATAAAGCAACAAGTCAATTCGCCGACTTTTATTCCTTACCATTCACAATAACAATTATGTCCCGAAAGTCAATTTCTCCTCTCGCTTCCACTCTTCCTTCACATCTGTATACTCCTTCATCACTTTTATTGATTTTAAGAATTTGGAGATTATTGTTTGCTAATACTGCAAATCGATCTAGAAAGGCAAATAAGAGATTAAGCGGAGTTAGTAAATCAAGACAACATGAGAAACACTAACTTAAATGAGTAATATTCATGTACTTTCTCTGTAAAATATGAATGCTCATTGAGAAAACATTCGTTAATTATAAGTAAAATGTCAACTGAGAAATTAGGGGTTTTCTCATTGCAAAAAGCATTAACATTTCCTAAATTTCAGTATGGATTTTCCATCCATAACTTCCCACTTAATTTGGGTCACCAAATTTAAGTCAAATTTACAATTTATTGCAAAATGAGTGGAATATTCATGAGCACCTACATAGAATATCTAAAAAGATTAAGTGGAAAAAAATTATTCAAAATATAAATTGAGAAATTTATAACAAAATAAACAACAAAATGCTGCTTCTCTCTTTGTGTCCATTCTACACCATTAAGTCTAATTATTTTTCCCAATTCAAATGCATTTTGCTTGTGCTGGTAATTCATGAGTGATCTCCATCTTTACCTCAACACCAAAGTCGAACCAACCAGCTGCAGTTGTAGCACCTCTGGGACAATGTACTTAAGAAGGAGGAAAGTTACTGTGCAACAGCAAGTGCAGCTGAAGAGAGGAGTGAGCATGTGTGAGAGGAAGAACCCTGCAGACACCAAGATCAGTGCAGAAGTAGAGAAAGGAGGTGCCCCAGGTACCAGAACAGAGATTAAGACCCAGAAGAAGAGAGGTATGTGGGGAAGATATTCTTTTAAGATTTGCTTTTATTTCTCACTATCCTACTCTGATTTGTTTGGTAATAAATTAATTTTTTCCCCAAGTTAAGTCTGTTTTCCCATGAGGGCGATTGGTGAGTGATCTTTCATCATCCTTATCTCAACCCATGAGCCTTTTTTTATATTTTCTCTATCCTGTCCAGCTGAAGAGGAGTACTGTCCACAAAAAAAAGCAGCTTTGGTAGGCAGCTGGCATCCAGCCAGGGTCAACCCACCACACCTGTTGAGAAGGGCAAGTGACAGAGTGGCTGGGTGCGTGCCTGGAAGTTGGCCAAGGTCAACATTAATGGAATCTTTCGAGGAGAATTGCTTCCTGCAGTTCATGTATGTGGGTTTTGAAGAACCTGCATGCTTGTTATTCAGCTGCCTTTCTTGTTCTATTTGCTCTAGTGTCATCCTTTCAGCACTGGAGGATGACAAGATTTACTAGCTTTCAGTTTTAACTAGAAACCGAATGACTTCTGTTTCAGTAGTAAGAATTCTATCATAAAATAAAGAGAGAAATGAAAAAAGAAAATTTAATTATGCTTCACCTGATTGAAGTTTACAGGACATCAACGTCCTCAATACATTTACGCTAATTATGTATGGTTTATAAACTCATGCTTGAACATTAATGCCATTTCACACACTGCCACCTAGAAATTATATAATCTTTTTCTTTCCTACCCCTACACAATTCCCAGAGAACTGTGCCTCCAAATGTTTTGAAAAAGTGAGATTCAGCCCCTCTTTAAGTTAATTGTTAACTTTTTCTTTTTTTTTTTTAACATAAATATTTAATGTATGAGAAGAACAAGAGGACTGGAGGTCATATTTATTTCTTTAAAACACTAAAAAAATGAAGGTACAGGAGGGTTCCTGTTCCTTAGTAACAAGAAACAAAAACTGTAAGTGTTGGTTGGATAATTTTGCAACTTTCATTGAAGAAAAATATAATGGAAACAACAATAGACATCCCCATGAGTAAACTTGTTATACCACAAGAAAAATATTTTGGGTCTTTTTTCACCACTAATACTGTCTACATACAGTCAAAATTAATACACATTATATTATAATCAAGTTTAGAAAATGGGAAGTGAATTGAATGTGTGATTTTCTTTAGAAGTCATTGCTCTCCATGTTTTATCCCTTAGTAGGCTTGTGAAAGAGGAGCTCATGTTGCTGTAAAAATGCCACTAAGTATATAATGAAAGTATTCTCATTCAGCAGGAATCAACTGTGCATGGGTTGGAAGGGACTTTAAAGATCATCTAGTTCCTATCCTCATGGGCAGGGACACCTTCCACTAGGCCAGGTTGCTCAAAGCTACATCCAACCTGGCCTTGAACAATGTCAGGGTTGGGGCATCCACAACTTCTCTGGGCAACCCATTGAGATGGTGCACACACACAATGAAGTTCACTGTCCTGTGGATATCCTGATAAAAATTGTGTCCTTCACTAAACAGATTAGAGTCGGTGGATCTGGACAGTAACTGGGCATTACATTCCTCCATCCTGTCACTATATTGTCTGGACTCAACCCTCTCAGCTTCAAATGCCTGATTCAGAAGAACAGCCAGACACGTGACCTTCCCCTTCAGTCATATCAGATGTTAAGTGGTAGCAAGAAGGATTGTCTATGTCTTTTTAGAGCCTTGTAACCCAAGCTAGAGGTATTTTTGGCTGACAGTTTGCAAATTTTGCTGTACTCTAGGGTACATATCAGGCTGTCAGCTGAAAATTACATTCTCCTAAATTTTTGTTTTCAGAATTCGTACTCTTCAAAATCTCCTATGTTTCACCTACAATCACTGTTTCAGTATATATATATTTGTATATATATGTATAAATTTCAACCAGTTTTTTTAGGGGTAGAAGTTTGCAATTTCTTTTTAGTCTCTGTGTCTAGATGACAAAAGAAATGGAATATACAGAAGTAAGAAAGAACTTTAATCAAAATTTTATTTTACAAGAGGAGAGGAAAATAAGACTAAGTCCAGAAACATCAAGCAAGCTTTTTTCCCCCCCCAAGAAACTGCTCCACATTTGCTTATTTCATTTTGTGAGACCCCAAATAAACTTTTAATGTTCATTTCTACATAAAAATAGCAATTATTTTTTTAAATTATAATAATTTAAAGTGTATACTGCTACCTCGAGTTTCGTTATAAGCAGAGACAAAGCTTGATGAGAAGGTGGATAAGGTGGTTCACTAAAAATGTTAGTTCCACTTCCAGAAAATGTGGAAAGTCCCAGTTTCCATAAAGGCATATACGACTATTGAGATAGCACTGACAAATGATTCACAGTTTTTGAGGCAGTAAGTCAAAGAAATTCTAAGTGCCTAATTAATTTTCTCTCTAGAGGTTTAGAACTTGTATGTGGGGAATGTGGGGTTTACTTACCCCCAACACATGCAAACTCTCACAGGAGTGCAAAAAGCCATTCCACCTGCAATCCTCTGAGCAACTATGCAAGTATCCCAAAGTCAGTGCAGTGTGTGGGCAGTGTCACTGCTTTGTGTGCACAGGGAAGCTCATCTGTGTGTGTTTTAAACATATGTTCAACTCCTACGCACCAGGCAGACCAGGAAGAGTTCCTGTGAAGGAGCTCACAGCAACCTTTTGGGCATTTGGACCCTCATGTTACATCTAGACAAAATTCCCAACTGGAAAAAAAGACATATGAAGGAAACCATTGTATATTCTCTGTAGATCACAGAACCTGGTTAAGTCATACTCAGACTCATGGGCTAGTCAAATCCCCCACTATAATGCAATTAGTCTTCTTTTACAATAATGTTTTAATATTAATTGGAATGTATAACTGAAAGAGTTACCAAAATACTAACTGTCAGCAATAGTTGTGACTTCCTCGTTCCGATACAACCAGCTGACAACGGGAGCAGGTGAACTGGTAACACGGCAAACAACTTCTGCATCTTCTCCCTGCCTGAACTCCTGTGGAGACACTATGTCTCGAAAAGTGAGCTTTTCTGAAAAGGAAAAAAAAAAAAAAGGAGAATACAGTAAGTGTCTTACAGTTCACTCAGCATTAAAATTACATGTGACATCAAATCAGATAAATGTGACTATTACGCCTTCTCACTGTGATAAAAAAGAATTATTTCCATAATATATTTTTTCCCAGATAAGACTCAAATGGTTCTAGACACATCATTTCCACTGTCTGTAAAAGTGACTTTACAAACATATTTTATTATGAAACATAATCCGTTCATGTTTTATAAATATATTTTCATTGTTTTCAATGTTCCAGAGCCCAGTTTTGAAACTCTGGGTCTTAGAATTTTATATATTCATGTTAATAGTCTATTTACTCTCTTTTGTGTTTTATTCCTCATTATTTTATTACTTAATTAAAATTTCATGTTTTTATTCTATCAAAACTTTCATCAAAACCACTAAAATTTGGAAAACTACCTAAAAACGTAGAATTTTAGCTTCACTAACTGAGAAAAACATCAGCTGAGTAAAACAGAAAACCTCAAAAGTCAGTGAGAAATAATATGGAAAAACAACCCCAAATAACCAAACAATATTCAATTGTATTAGTGGGTTGAATAAATTCAGTATTATTAGAATTTAGTGCTGGAAGTCCAAGATGGTATTAATCCATGATCTCATACAAGATCTGACGCAGAAACCACCTGCCTAACAAAAAAAAAGAATTCTGGAAGAGTTTCTTGCACACAAAATAAACAAACCAACTTATGCTGCCTCAGAGCAAAGATGGCCAGTTATCTTTCAGAGGACACTTTGGAGAACATAAAGCAGAGATGCCACTTCACCTCAATTTTTCTTTATTGATACAGGCTCAAATAATCCACACAGTTCTCACAGCAGATGGACACACAGCTCTTATATAGCTTTGCATGAAGTGTTTGAAGTATTTCACCATACGTAAGACAGGAAAAAACCTCCCAGAGACATCAGTGAGTCCTGAGCCAGGCTCTAAGACAACCAACAGTTAGTGAGTGAGTCTATGCTGCTTTTTTCTTACCATACATAACAAATATGAATAAAGATACTTTTTTATGTGAGTTCCCACAAACCTTGATATTTTTGCGGGGGTTTTCAGGTTTATGTGGCCTCAGAATTATTAAAATTACCACATGCAAACACTTCAAAAGACTTTCACCTTGCTCAGCAGTCTGTTAATGGAGTAACTGGCAGTTTTATGCATACAAAGGAATCCACAAAACTTGAAATCCTTTGAACTGCCAGCTTTCAAGCCATCACATAATCACTTGTAACTGCTATCACCCTTTACATGGTTCTTTTATCAAAACATTTTTTTTAATTATGTCTTTTGTTATGTGAGTTATCTGTAGCCCTCAGAAGTAGAGCTTTACCGTTCTACTCTGTATTTTCTGTCTCATTGTAATGCCTAAGCATTTAAAAAACTGTTCTCTAATCAAATTAGAGACTAACTCAGCTGAAAGGCTGCTGGCATATGGCCCATCCTTTCACTGACAAACACCTTGCCTTACATATTCACTGTGTTTGTTTAATGTACTGCTTCTAGGCATCTTTAATTGATCTGAAGAATATAGAACAATGTAAAGTTATTCAACTACAGTGAGAAAAAACCCGACAACAAATCTCTCAGGGAATCTCTTACCACAGTAGAATGTATTTATTTTTCAAATATAGTCTTCAATTAGTTGCTTGCAATTGAAATGCATTTTGGTTTCTTATAACCCCAAGCTTGTCAATGCTTTATGTCAAAATTCCATTATAAGGCCAAGAATATCAAAAGACTGACATAAAAGTAACCAATTCAGCAAAAACTCCACTTTTTAAATGTCACATATTGCTCTTCCTGCAATAATAACTTTTATTTATATAATAATAAAATTTTATTCATATACATATTTGCAATATATTGTAGATATGTTTTTAATTAGAATGACATTGATCTGACTTGTTTCTCATATTTACTCACTTCTTTCAGGGGCATAGCATACACGGCACCCTCCTAAGATTACATTCTAAAATACAAGGGAAAAGTGATCTACAAAACTACTAAGTGACCTCCCATTTAATTTGAGTCTTTGTCATAATACCCACTAACTAAACTGTAGGAGAAGCAATTATGTGGAAGAAAAAGACCAGAGCTTGGGAAGACATTTTGATAGGCTTTCCTTTCTCTATACTAGTGCCTTTTAAAACATAGTCTTTCATTTTACTTACGATAAATTTCCAAAACTACAGTAGCTTCTTGAGTTTGTCCTTTAGCATCTGTTGCTTGACACCGATATATCCCAGCATCTTCTATGTTTGCATTGTAAATGGTCAGACGTGATCGAACTCCTTCTTTTTGAACAACCACTCTCTGACTAGAAACAATCTTCTCTCCTTGGGGATTGTACCAATCTATGCTGTCAGGCTCACCAATGGCTGCAAACAAAACCAAAAAACAACCCAAATTTAGCAGTTCAGGAGGACGTTACGCAGTGCACAAATTTATCCAACGTGCAGTCTACGCAGTGTCAGGAATTTATGCAAAATTCAGGAAGAATTTCTTCATGGAAAGGGTTGTCAAGTATTGGAATGGGCTGCCCAGGGAGACTGTGGAACGACCATACCTGGAGGTGTTCAAGGGAAAGCTTGATGTGGCACTTAGTGCCATGATCTAGTTGACCTGGTGGGGATTTGTCAAAGGTTGGACTCCATGATCTTGGAGGTCTTTTACAACCTAAACTATTCTGTGATTCTACAGTGTCAGCTAACTGCTAAACTGTGAGAGCTGTCAAACTGTCAGTAGAAAGACAAGCAAGACAAAACCGCAGGTAGATGTACGATTGTTGAGAGAGGATAAACAGCAGCTCGATAATTCAAGAAGGGTAAAAAGCCCACAGACAGGTATAAAGTCCTAAAGGGAAGACACAGGCTGTTCAGCAGTCACTGGGTCAACGGGTCAAGTCATCAGGCAGTTGCACTGTCAGTGTAGTCAGGTCATGGGTCACCAGCAGTGAAAGATGCCAACTCAGAAAATCAAGGATCAGTATCAGGCAGCTGCAAATGAAAACTCTTCTCCTGACTGATAACTGCCTCACCAGAAAAACTCTTTGGCTCTCTCATTAGGTTGGAGAGGATGCTAAAGCTTAAGCAGGTAGCTTACTTAATTCCTTAACTTAGACAAGTAAAAATATTTTAACTAAAAAAGCATGGTAACAGATATAAACAACCTTTACTGATACAGAGGATTCAAACTGAGTGATTCAGAGTGTGAAATGAAGAGATTCCAGACTGGAAATGTGAAGCCAGTGAACAGTTAATATTTATCATGATTCTTACGAGTCAATATGAATATACAACATGATGTTAATTTAATATTATGAATCAATTAATTCAGTTTTAAATATGTAGGAAGTTCAAAAATTAACAAAAATTACATATCTATAAGTAAACTGAAGACATACCTGTGCACGTGAAGAATTTGGATTCACCCACACTGAGCTCAACTTTGCTAAGTGAAATTGTAACTTGAAGTAAAGCTGAAAAATATAAAGTAGGTTGTTAATACATTTGAGTATTTGTCAGTTTAAATTTTTTATTGTCAGGTCTTGTATTTTTTTCATTCTATACACAGAACCTGTTCAACAAATCTGAAGTTTCAGCTAAACATTGTTATGCTAGAATACATATAGAGGTAGAGAAAACAATCAAAATGTTACATGAAAGATAACAACCTCATATCTCAAACTTGAGGACAAAATTAAAGGGGGGAAAGAAAAAAGAAAGAAAAATGTATAGAAATATACATAAACCCATAAATTCAATGAGAATAAGGCGACTTGGAACACTCATCATAGACTGACAAAGGGTAAATCATGCCTGACTTTTAGGATAAAATTATTACTTTTGTGCATGAGAGAAGAATACTGGGTGGCAATTACTTTGACTTTATCAAGGCTTTTGACACTACCTCCCACAACCTTCTCATATTCAACTGCATTGGGTATAAATAGCAAGGTTTTGGTAGCGGGGGCTGGTTGCAGGGGTGATTTCTGTGGGAGGGAGGTCAGAGGTTGTGCTGTGCAAATACAGCCAGTTCTAGATAGCTCCACAACGCACCCACTGCAGGACACTACTGAGAGACTTAGAGGAGTTTGTAGCACCTGCCAGAACACAGCCCGAGGAACAAGGCCAAAATGATAGGAGGTGCTCCATGACACAGTTGGTAACAGCCCTGATGGGACGGTGGAGATGCAAGAACAAATACATCCCCAAAAGGACTGTGGCCTGTGGATAACCCACAACAGAACCGAGGAAACCAGTAAGGCAGAATGAACAGTGGAAGAAAAGAGTTAAAAAAGAAGGAATGGCAAAAAGGAAACCACTATGTCCTCACCCCAACCTCCTGCATTACCCATCATCTCACTGGAGGGACTGAGTGTAACCTGCATGGGTGGTGATAATGAGAGGAGTGAAGACTAGGAATGGAAAGGAGAGGTATCTGGAGCACAGGAAAGAAGCAAAAACGTGTTTTCCCTAAGCGTTTAACTATTTATCATCCTTGTTTTCAAATACTCAGGTAATTAAATGTTTATGTTAGGTTGATAAATAAATTTTATTTCCCCAGCTGGAGTCTGTTATGCCCCAACAGTGATTTGACAATGATTTCTGCTGTCTTTGCCTTGACCCATCAGTTTTCTCAGTCTCAGTCTTCCTAATTTCATCCCTGTCTTGCTGTTGTTAAAAGGATCGAGCAAGGCACTGTAGGGGATCTTGGCCTAACCCACCACATCAATCTGTTTTGTCTGACCCTGCTTTGAGCAGGAGACTGGACTAGAGACCTTCTTCAGTCCCTTCCACCTTGAATTATCTTTTGCTCCCGTGATCCTGGGAATAACCTACACAACGCAAGACAGTATTATTGGTGAGGGGGTTAATTATGCAAAATAACTATGTACTCTTCAGTAACCACATTTCCAGCATCATCACCGTCCTAAGCAGCTGTTTCTCTTTAACATCCATTATCTTAAAAAAATTGAACAATAAATGTTCATAAACCAACAGCGGATAAAATCAATCACGTTAATTTGAAGGTCTAATCAAGGCAGAAATCAAACAGGCAAAAAATGGACTCTTTTTTTTAAAGAATTTTCATTTAGGATTCTACATAGTAGAGAACTGGGATGTATCTGAAGGTTAAGAGAAAATACTAGTCTGAAAATCTGGATTTTCAGTCTTGAAATATAGTAACTATCGTCTATTCTCTGTATGTGGAAATATTTTACCTTTTGGAAAACTGCAACACAAGGTATAGTTTATACTGAACGTCATAATCACACCAAGATTCCTTCTGTATAATTGGTATGAAAGTCCAGGAGGACAAACATCTCTAGAGATGAGGAGTATTATGCTCCAAACTAAATTTTTTCTCTCACAAATTTCACCCATGAATAAGAACCTGCTAAACCCCTCAATTATTCAGTTCTGCTGACAGTAAAAATTCAAGAAAAGATGAGCACAGAAAAAAACCATTAATCTCTACTGATAATACTCAGATAATGTGCCAACTAATACAATTAAAAGAAAAGTGAAATGAAACAGATTTTCTATTAACTTTCATGTAATCAACCTGGATAAGCAAGAATTAGACAAGATTTGAATTTTTTCTTCAATAGTAGTATCAAAAAACGGCAGAGAAAACTGCAGATTACTTCATTATCAGCCTACCAATCTAAATTTAACAAAATTCATTATTTTCTAATAAAATAAAATTAAAAATCAAATACATGTGTGGTAAATAACATTTTTCATGAGTTGTCCCGAATTGTGATCAGGGACTTGTACCATTCTCCACACAACAACAAGGAGCATGGTGAAAGCTCCTTTAGGACACACAGAGCACTGACAGAGAAAGCGTCTGCTCATTCTCATCCATGGTCTTTACTTCCATGGTATCAGAAGCAAAAGACAAACCTACATGTAGGAAAGGAACTCAGTTTCACACAAAGTTTTCTTTTATGTTGTAATAAGCACCAAGGAGTAATAAATCATCCAAGAGGCTACTCCAAGCCTCATTTCTTTGTTTACTTGTCAGGTAAAGCTTCACTATAACCTCAGGACATACAACTGCTGGTTGGAAACCAAAGTACTAATAAACACAGAGGTTGGGGAATTTCAAGTGTTCAGACATCACAGACTCACTTTTTAGGTCCTATGCCACCATTTCTCTGGCACTATATTTTTTTTTATGGAGTTAAGAATCTTGTGCAGTTGCTTTAGAAATACATACATCAGCATTTCAGCAGCATTGCTTCAAGGACAATTGCACTGCTTAATTCCAATAACTGTAATAACTGATGTCAAACTATGTAAATGCAGTAGATTAAGTAATGAATGTCAAGTAGAATGTAAGGAACAGGATGAGAGGTGAAAAAGCAAGAGAATATTTTTCCTTCATCAATTAAACACATATTTGAAACTCTCACAGAGTTTTGGCAAAGGGCTCAAATCCAATTAAATTTCTTAGCATAAATGTAACTATAAACTCTATGGAGATATGCTGGCTACATCTCTGAAACCAAAAGGAAGTCTTCTTTCCTACATATGGTACTTTAATATTTACAAAACAGAAAAATATAAGACCATCTGTCCCATTTTCCCAACTTCATCGCTTTCCTAGCTCTACTTCATGTAAATAGTAAAATATTGTTTCATGCAACCTAGAAAGAAAAATATTGTCCAAGTTATTAATCTAGCAATCTTTGCTTATTAGTAGTGAGGCAAATAGTCGAGTATGAAGCTAGGAGGAGGCTCACTTGTCACTTACTGAAGGTAAAATATTGCAAAGAGACAACACAGAGTCAGGAAACTCCACATTACTTCCAAATCTGTTCCAAGAACTACAGAGATGCATTAAGTTATTATAAGCTCTGACGAAGGTGGTAGTGATGCACTCACAACTCAAGTTATTGCTGTGCTCCAACAGCTAATGGACTAATATAAAAGGGAGTTGTTTGTAACAAACTGGTTTGATGGTCTCTGAATACACAGGCAAATCAGTGAAGATGCCCCAGAAATTCAGTAGACCTGGTATCTAACTATGTTAAGCCAAGCCCAAAAGTAAATAGTATTTTCTTCATGGATCTGACAAAATACTGCCTCTTCCCATTTTTCCAAGGATATCACGTAACTACTTGTTCAGAAAAAAAATATTCAAAAAGGCAACATGTAAAAGATCTCTTCAAGTAGAAGACTGGTGAGTGTAATCCTATTGTACAACAGCTGTTCTGGGAAAAAGTGAAGTCAGTCAGGACTGCACTCAGTCTTTGGTACATGCTCAATTTTATACCAAAATAAAAAGAGCACTATTAGCACTAGGTGATACAACCAATCCTGTCCCTTTTGACCACAGTCATTATAAAAGAATTATTATCAGTTGTAACGCACTAAGAGGATTCTGCTGAATTATTCCTTAATGGCTTTAAAAATCACTTACGAAGATAAGGAAGAACAGTAATGAGAGGTTCATTTGTCCTGTTAAAGATGGAGACAGATGACTGCATTCATGAGGACTAATATTTAGTAGCCTAACTGATTTCAGTCCCATTAGCAATAGTATCCTTCACGTTTTAGAACAAACATCACACCCTGCCATAGTTGTTCACACAGAGCATCACCTGATGCAAGAAAAGTGAGGTGTCATCAGTGAGAGGTTACAAAAATTGTAACAATAAGTGACTTGCATTTGTACTTCTACTGTCCCTTAGCAATATATTAAAACAAGTTCAAAGTGTATACTATACAAATGTACTTTTAAACATATCTGTAAGATACGTAAGGTACTAAAAAGGAAAAGGAGACAATATTTAAATAAGATCTGAAAAATATTGGGTAAACCTCTGTTTCAACTAATAACTCCATCCAGTCTTCCTGATAACCCCACCTCAAACACTCCAAAACCCTCCAAAATCTTCCTTTTTGTCTGTATTGGAAAGATACCAGTAACAAAACATACCATATTCTGCCCCAGTTTGCGCAATGCAAGTTTGGTACAATACAGTTGAACAGTTTTTATGCTACATCGATAGATCTGAGTGCATTTTGGAATTTACTTCTGAGCAGTCAGACATCACTCTGCTATAGAGGGGTCTTTCTAAATCTGTTGGAACGCAAACTCACTGAAGGGGAGAGGGCAATGGGAAGGTAGCAAAGAGAAAAGTACACAGCTACGAAGAACAAACAAGGCGTGTCATGGGATCAACACAGAACTAAGGAAAGGGGTGATAGCTACAGAAGGCAGTTTGGATGGCCTTGGCATTGGTTTCTAAGAAAAACAAGGAGACTGCAAGATAGGACTGTCCTCTTTGTGAAGGTCCTAATTCTGTTTAGCATAAGTTCTCTGACAATAGTTATACCCTCAGCTATCATAATTCTTTGACTTCCTGTAATTAGCAAACTTACCTGGGTAATGTGGTTTTGCTTTCAGTAAACGACTAAACTAGTATTTAATGTATAATATGCTTAGAAAACAAGGCTTCATTATCCTTGAGCATAAAGAAATTAGTATGTTTTAAATAGGTATCAAATTCAATCCCAGAACAACCATTCACCCAGTTAATCTTTTTACCCTTTATTATGCAGGCTTCTGAGAATATTCTGTTTCAGTGCGCTGATTTTCAGATACAAGTGAATGGCCTTCAAATGAAAATTACACTAGCATAATCCTTGCAGAAATGCCTTCTCTCTTAAATTCCTATTAACTTCTATTTTAAATAGACTTGGAAACAGCAAAAAGTTTTGTTGGTTTGGGGGCTTTTTTTTTTTTAATAGTATGTTTTAAATCTATTTGGACTTCTAAGCTGAAATAATGAAACAAATTATTAAATACACAATGAACTTCTTAAGTATCAGACAGTAAAAGGGTATTTTATTTTAGGGTAAATACTTTTTAAAATTCTTTTTAAAAACCTCAGTAGGTTAAATTGTTTCAAGTACTAATTCAGCAAAATCAGAAATACAAAAGAAGAAAACCACTATACAAGCCATAAAGTTACATTTCTGTTAGCAAAAGTGTGCTCTGAGCTGCTTCCATGAGCAGTCAAACAGGAATGGTACACCTCTGCCCTGAGGAATTCCTTTAAAATAACAGTACAAAATAGAGCGGAATTAAAGTCTGTTAAGCTGTTTGCACCTGAGAGATGGAATGACCTACTGGAAACAACGTTTGGAAATATCTTAAGTCCCCTAAGGTATTTTTTTTTTCACATACAAAAAAGATTCCAACACTATGGACCTTTGAAGAGGGAATGGCACGTGGTCAGATGTTACACAAGAGATGACCTTTAAAGCTAATGACATAGCTACTAAAATTATCATCATTAACAGAAACCCCACAATGAAATGATAGAAACAAAATAGGATTTTACCACATATTGTAACATCTCTTATATCCAAATGAACTCTCTATAGAGAAGAAATCCTATCATCATTCATATATCCAATGAAAAGGAGATGATGTTCTTGTTGAGCTTGTAAAGGCTGTGAAACTTGTCATGTTTAAAACCACCTAATACATTTGTAATCCTTTGGGAACAAAAAGAATGCTAACAAATATTTTTTTTCTTGTGTATGTGAGAACCCACAGTGAAAATTTAATCCAAACAGGCTATTCAAATGCAATTCATTTAACGTTTCATCATTTAAATGTATTTTTAGATTTTTTCCCCAATTTTTCTAGCAGTTTAATAAACTACATAAGGTTTCCTATTTAGACAGGATTCTAATATCCTGTAAGCACTATAACCTTTTGTTTTTTCCTATGAGAAAGATATATTAATGGCCTAATGATAGCCTGTCTTCCATTCAATGGCCTTGAATGCTTGTCTGCAATTTGTTTTGCAGAAATATCTCAAAGACAAACTGCATTTGAAAAGCCAATAAAGAAAAACTTAAATTTTAAGAGTTTGGTTATTTTTCAACTTCACAATGGGTTGACTACTACTAAATCATAAAGTGTCACTTCTCCAGGGTATGGTAGTTCTGAGAGATGTTGTTTACATTTATAATTGCTTGACAGAAAGCTTTACAATAAATTAAGCAGTTCAGTATAACCGAACTTTCTATTTCATTAAATTACCCTTAATTTGGATTTGTCAGTAGAAAATACAGTTTTGATGTAAAGTTCTAAGGTTTTATTTGAATTATTATGGATTCCTTGTTAAATTTCTGTCCTATAGAATACAGAGTGGTTTATTTTTGGGTAGACAAAACAGTCTTTGTGTCATCATGAATTTGTTTCCTACATCTGTTGAAGTGTCATTTTCCCTGATGAGAAGAGCTAAAGTCACATAAAGTTCAAACTCCCTTCTGGGGCGTAACAGATGTTATATAGGGGTGAAATGCAAAATGCAGGAGCACCAACACAATCCACTTCTGTGCAACAGTGGCCCAAATACTGAAGAAGAGTCAGAAAATCCTCTGTTAAATATTCTTTTCTATGACGCAGCAGAAACAGTAAAATGGATAAGCTATTAATATCTGAGCAGAAACAGTAAACAAGTATAAGCCAGTCTGCTTGTTACAATTACAATTCAAAAGACTTAAACACAAGTTAGTCATTACTGTCCCCTCGAAAGTCAAGCAAACTATAGTTTAGAAATAAACATATAAATATTGTGAGTTTTACTGAGATTTTCAGGTAGGTTGATATTGGGAGCTCCATTCTCTAAAAACGTAAGAGGTGCAATATGGATAAATATTTATATATAAATTTACAAACCCAAGCATATTCAGATACTTTAAAAGATACCTAAAGAATATTTAATGAATATTTATTATTCCTAGTCATGGCTTAGAAGTTTACTTAAAAACCCAACAAAACAAGATTAGAAGGTAATCTAATTAAAAAAAAAATAAAAAACATGAGCATATTCATTTAAAATCTGTTTTTGGCAAGAAATATTTGCTGTAAGTGAAAGGCATTATGAACTTTGGAGGACTTTAGTTATAAAATACCAGGCATGACATGATGCAGATATTTAATTCTATTTAAGTTATTCTAGCTAAATTCAGTAAAGCTTCTTGTAATGTATGGGAAGAACATGGAAGTTTAAAATTCACTGATTAACAGAATATTAATATGTTTTAACTGCAGAGAAACATCCTGGGGAATCTTTGTCATACATTGATCTCATACATACATAACTACATAGATATGTGGAGAAAAATAACATAGAATAATATGATTATACTTATCAAAGCTTAACACCTTAAAAAAGTCTCTTCAATCAGAATTTTTTTGGGTTTTGGCAGTATTAAACAGAAAGAAAAAGTACTTCATGAGGCTATGAATTTTAAGGAACATGCTTCCCAAACTGAAAATTACTAAATCAAGGAATTCTTATTTTCACAATATCTCCTATACACAGAATCTTTTCAAAACCCAGAAATACCTCAACAAATATAAATTTGAAAAATGAAGACCTTAATCTTCAAAGTAGTAGTTTTCCAATAACAATAACCTAGAATGACAGATGTAGAATAAGTAGGAGGCTGAACATGTTCTTGGTGGGCAGGGTTAATTTTTTTTTAACATTAAATCTATTTTCCTAAGTAACAAGTGATAGGGCAAGAAGAAATGGCCTCAGGTTGTGCCAGGGGAGGTTTTGATTAGATATTAGCAAAAATTTCTTCACTGAAAGGTCTGTCGAGCATTGGAACAGGCTGCCCAGGGAAGTGGTGGAATCACCATCCCTGGAGAGATTTAAAAGATGTGGAGATGTGGAGATTAAGGACATGGTTAATGCTGGGCCTGTCAGTGCTGGGTTAATGGTGGTACTCAATGATCTTAAAGGCCTTTTCCAACATAAATGTTTTCACCGTGCTTTGTTTTGTTTTTAATCTAATCTAAAATAAATTTAACATCATTTTCAAAATGCTTGAAGTCAAACAGAGTGATACAAGCTGACAGTGGCACCCAGTGACAAGTGGTAATGTGCACTAACTCAGATACAGGAAATTCTGCTTAAACGTAGAAAAACACTTTGTCCACTGTCTTTTATTACAGAACAGTAAATCAGGCACAATACAGAGACAAAAAATACTTAAGGATGACATTTATCCAAAACTGCAAGCTTTAAGTTAAAGTCACAAACATTAAACACATTTCTGAAAAGGAGTGTTCATGCTATAAAAAGTGTCTCATGTTCCCTCATTACATTTCATTTTGGTTTGACTGAGGTAAAAAATTTTTAAAACTGCATTTCTTTGTTGTTACTGGGTAATCAGCACAAGTTTGATAACATGCCAAGGCAGTAGCTGAACACGGACACCTAATTAAAAGGTATATATATGCTGCTTACAAAGCAGCAGCAGAAAACATGATACAGGGAACAGGAGTCTGGGGAAAAAAAACAAACCAAAAACACCCAAAACAACAACAACAAAAACCCAACCAAAAAAAACCCAAGCTAAATCACTGCCAAAATTCCTCCTTCAAAATCAGCTAATAGGCCAAGTGATCCTTCAAAGTGCAGCAGAATATTGGATGGAGCCAGCATTCATCTAAACTACTTGGCCCGTACACTATAAATCCAAACAAGATGTTTCTCAAACTTCAGGCCAAAAATTGTATGAAAAACTTCTGTTGAATGTCAAACACATTAACCATTCAGATGGTCATAGAACTAATTCAACAGAACTAATCTAACAAAAAGAGGAAACTTAAAAAAACCCTGGAATTATCTTTCTGTATCCATAGACACAGCATTGGAAAAGTTCTTCTGAATCTGGCAGACACTGAAAAATAATTCCAAAATTCTACCCTAAATCCTGGACATTTCAAGATGTCAGTGAATCAATGTTCCTTAAGATCCTAGTGAGTGATATTGTAAAGAGTGGATTCCTCCAGGCCTCCTAGGAGCCAAGAGTTTGCCAAGTCTTAAACAATACACAACCCTTTCTCACAAAAATGTCTGCTTCAAGCACATTCTACAAAGGAGACATACAATAATTGTTTCCAGTGATGTATATATAGAGAGATTTATCTGAAATAAAGCCAGTGTAGTTGCTTAAAGATAATAATCTAATAAAGACAAGGTAAGAAATCAGATCATGTAATTATGGAACCAACGTATCCTCACTGATTTAAAAATGAGATCTTTGCAATGAAAGGTGTAACGAATTCCTTTTCCTCAGTTCTCACCAGAAAAACACTGAAATTAGCCTTAGAGTTCAAAAATTATTAGTGGAGATTAACAAACAAGTAGATGGCGAGATACAGCAACCATTGCAATTGCCTGGCAAATGTTGCTAAAAATACAGTAGTCTCTATGAAATGCACCTGTAGGCAACAAATAAGTTAAAGCAGACCAATATGTAAACTAAAGGCAGCAACAGAAAGAGCAGTATTTCATTCAACACATCTTGAATAAAATACACCAACTAATCAATGTCTCTGTAGCTAAAAAGAGAGGATTTTAACCTTGATTGCAAGAACCTCCAAACAAAAAACCGCATTGGCTTTCCTCGCAGATTTGTCTTTTATTCTCGTAAAAGAGATGACACATGCAAAAATTATTTGTTTCAGAGAAAGGACTTATCTAGTAAAAACGTTTTGTGCCTCAAGAATTCGTTACAGTCTCCGTTGGGAGTTTTCTTTAACACAAGTGTAAGCAGTTCATTCCATTTCTCAGAAGTGCATAATGAAATCAGAGCATCAACTTTAACTACACAAAACCCAACATTTTTAATTGTAAGGGTTTACAAAGTGATTGTGGAAACGTGACCCAAGGATGTCTGTTTGACATCTGAAGAAAATGAATTAATGGTTCAAGGAGATATGAATTGTCTCATTCACAGTCTGCTGCCCTGTTGAGGACAGATGTCACAAGGGCACGGAGAATGGCTAGAGGGACTTCTTGATGCCAGACATGCACATCATGGTAGTGTCTAAAATCAGATTTAAGAACTTTCAGTCCTTTTCTTGGCACTAGTCCGTTTGTCTGCATGCTCCTTATGAAAGGTAGGTGTTTCCTGAGACATTCAAATTGGCTGGAATATGAATTTATGGATTCGTCATTTCATTCAGTACAGTTTAGCTTGAGCAATGGTTTTTATTTTTTCTTCCTTCCATCAAGTCCTTAAAAAACTTGAACCCACATTTGAAATGCGAGTCCACAATCCAGTACTCGTGTTTTCCATTATTAATTATCCAAGACTAAAAAATATTATCAAATGGGAATGATCCTAAGAAAAGAAATAACATCTGCATCAGTCACCAAGCTTCTTTAGGAAAACTGTGTTCAGAAGGAAAGATATTGGAAGCACAGAATAGAAAATTAGCCATTTTGATACGTGCTTTCTCTACTTCCTTTAGTTTCCTTACTTTCTGCTTCAGGAATTTACAAGTAAAGTAATTTTAAAAACTATACTGCGTGACTTACAGAGTACTTAGACAATCTTATTCAGAAACATCTTGAACTATAATTATTTGTACAAATATATTTTATCTTTCATCAAAACATTTTAAAAGTATTACTATATTTCAATGGCACCCAAACCCGGAATTATTGTTGCATGCATTTTTACCTATAATTTAATTGTTTATAGTTTAAAATTAGGATAACATTAAGTCAGAGATGTGTTTGTTCTTATTCACTGCTGAAAATCCATTTAAACAAATTTTCAAAAATAATAAATTACATAAACAATGACAAAAATGCCAGAAGACGGTAAGATATTAAAAATTCAATAAAAATGAACATATTTTAGAAAAAAATTCCTTCAGCACAGTCTTACCCTGAATGGATAAAACCTGAAAAAAGATGAAATTTGGTTGATTAAATGTCTATTCAAAAAAGGCTTAGACATCATTGCTACAGAGTGTGACTGTTGAGGATATCAGAGCTGCTGTGGGCAGAATGTGTTTGTGTCTATGGTTGTTAATTCAACATCACAGTCCCTTGCAAAGATAATACACTTTTATGCACACAACTTCCATAACTGTGAATACTTCCAATCCAAACAGTTTATCATGACACAAAGTATATTTATTTTTTTAAAAAACTTGTCTAGCTGCCTCAGTATATAGATCAATACATTAAAAGGATAGGTACATTAAATTATACGTAAGAAATGATAACCTATTCACAGAAATAATTCAATTACGCTACAGGTAGCTATTTTTATTCAGCATAAATCTGGTCATTTACATAAACTCCCAGGTTAAATCTGGGATGGGTTAACTGAGCTATGAAATTTGATATTTTCATTATATCTCTGAAAAACTGCCATAAAATCATAGAATTATTTAGGATAGAGGTGACCTCTACAGGTTATATTATCCAACCTCTGGCTCACAACAAGGCTTACCTCCAAACTTAGATTAGTTCCTTGGTCAAATAAGAAAATTTCTCTTTCACATCTGAGTTAGTTTAGAATCTTACATTAGAAGATAAAAGTAATGGAAATTAAATTTTAAAGACTTAAAAACTCTCCCTCGGTATGTTGATCCATTTAGGACTTGCTGAAAGTATTTGTGAGCTAGACTAAGATTCAATATAGTTGTAAATTTATACCATAAAAAGAAGTAACACCAAAAAAAAAATTAAATTACAGAAAAAGACAACTTTCTGGTTTATTTTAAATTCTTTTAAAAAAGCAAACCAGCTATTTCTGATGACATCCGGGCATTGAATGAATTCTTCTCCAACCCTCTATTCAATGCTTAAGAGGATATAACTTTGCCCAGTTTTGGGGTCTTAGTTCAAGAGGGACAGGGGAAATCTGGAGAGTCCAGCAAATGGCCATGATCAGGAGCTTAGAGAAAATGCCTCATGAAAAAATTATGAAGCAGACTGGCTTGTTCTGGCAAATAGAAGGCAAAGTATCAAGGTAATAACTGCCTACAACTTATTTAAACCGAGTTAAAAAGACATTTTTAACTTTTAAGCTTTTAACTTTTAAGCTTTTCCAAGTATTTATGTTGTTGGACAACATAATAGTTGGCAAGACCACAAACTGTGGACAGTATGAAAAAAAAAAAACCCTCAGTAGAAGAAAAGTATAACACTAGGAAAGGTTGTCCAGAGAAGTTGTGGTGTCTGTACCCTCAGAGTCAAAGCCATGATCCAGTGGAATGCTTGTCACGGTCTTACTGTAAAGAGGAGATTAGAAGAGATGACCCCCACAGATGGTTCCAAATCAAGATTCCTATAATCTTGTGATTCTAAGAGAAATATCATAAACATTAGGGGACAGGAAGATGAATAATATTTCCTGTCAAAGTAAGGAACAGGCACAGATAATCCAGTTGATAATCTGAACAGATGATAGCTCAGAGAAAACCTCTCATGAGAAACAGAAACAAGAAACAAACTGATTTAACAAGCTGATCAAATCAGAATTATCTCTGACAGAATAGGAAGAGTCTGTCACACCCTAATACACAAAACTGCTTATGCTAAGCCACAACTGCTGTATACATGCATTTTATACCTAAGGTGGAAAAAAAGTGTTCTTATTTAATGTTGACATTAATCTTTCTACTCTTCCTACAGCAGAAATTAATGTTTGTATCTGTAAGCACCATAACTAGAGGTAGTGCTTATGTAAGAAAGATCACCAAAAGAAACCAAGTATTCAATCCTAATACCATGTAATTAAAACTACATCTGATGGAACTCTACATGTCAGAGCAGCCTCACTGTTTGACTTAAGGCAGCTCAGCCCTACCCAAGAATAATGAGGAAAATATTTGAAGAATACTTTTCCTACAATGCTGTTGTGAATAAGAGACTATGTCTTCAGCTGATGCAAGTAAGTATTTTAACATCAATGAGAAACCTTCTTGGCAATTACGTAATAAACATTTAAAATGCAGACAAGAAGATTGGATTTCTAATCATACCGTTTCCCTGTTGTCATAAAACTAAGCAGTCCAAGTGCACCTGATAAAGCTTTTGATCTTTGGATAAATGTCAAAAATATTTTTTACACATACAGTACTCCACTGAAGCAAAGAAAGGTTTTATTTTACATATGAATTTTTCTTTCATATATGCTGTGGTCTTTTAACACCCACGGAATCAGAAAGGAAATACCAGATTTAAGTGTATGATTTGACACTGAATCTTCATGTTGGAAAACACAACTCCCACTGTTAAGTATCCATTCCTGTATTTCAAAGCCTAAAAATTAAATTATTTGGCAGTTAATTTATAACGACTTTAATCTCACTTAGGAAGTGGTTATTTATTATTCCTCATGATCTTCTGGAAAATGAGATTCTAGATATCTGAAAGTGATATTCAAGATAACTGTCTGGGTTTGGGTACAAAATACATGTAAGGGTTTTTTATTCCAAATCACATTTGCATACTTATTCAGAGATTCAGTATTTTCAAAAGTCAGGGTATAGAGAGGTTTTAAAAATCCATTAGATCTACTAAAAGCTAGACCTTACTTGACTGGGAAGCAATGTAGATGGTTTCATCAATTAAACTTTTTTAGCTACTCAAGCATTACTAAAGCCTTCAAAATCATCGATTAACTATGATAATACATCACTTAGGAAAATAGAGGTCCTGTCTGGGAAATAGACATAAATAAATAAATGCTACTGATTGCAACATTTTGCTTCTCTTTAACTGAACATTCAACAGATATCAATGAAAGTACTCAGCAAAAAGTTTGGTTATTTGCCAATACTAAGTAAAATTTGTCAGACTTCTCTATATCTTAATCAAGATTTTTGATCCATGCAGTTGTGTCACCACTAGAACAAACAGAAACTAAGAAATGGTTGAAGAGCTGCTATCATATCATAAAATCATAGAATGGTCTGGGTTGGAAAGGACCTTAAAAATCATGTAGTTTCAACCCCCTTGCCACGGGCAGGGACACCTTCCACTAGGCCACGTTGCTCAAAGCTCCATCCAACCTGGCCTTGATATATGTTCTGGAACCATTATGTTGATATTAGTTCTCCTGGTTTTTGATTTTACAAGCATCAATTACACTTGGTGGGAACATTAATACCAGTTTAGATATTGAATTGAACACAGAGAACTGCCTATCAGAGAAAAGCTAATCATCTACGTCTTTTAAGAAATGGATGACTTGGCCCCACTTGTGAGGATCTTACTTATAATTATTAAAATATAATTTTTAATGTCCCAAATACCTTCCATCAAAGGATACAGAAGTTGTGCTAGAAATTACATGGACAGGATGAAGATGTAGAATCAAGACAATTTCAAGTTTCTCAACAACTGCATTTTCAGATCTATTGTGGTTAAAAATAGCAGCACAAAGGGAAACCTTTGAGATTAATCTCCTGTAGCCTGTATGCATACATTGCAGAAGTTTTGGTTTGGACTAACACTTGGTTGGTCCTGTGAACTGAAAGGCCTTCAGTGGGTCAGAGTTGCCTAGTTCTTATTTCAGGAATACACATTTCAGTTCAGTTTCAACAGAAAACAACCCAGTTTGCTTGCTTTGGGATCATTCTATAACATGAGTCAAAATGTGGTAGGTATGAATACCTGGGAAATACGTTTCTAAAGCTTGCTGGTCACAGAATCACAGAGTTCATTAAGGCTGGAAAAGACTTCCAAGATCATGGAGTTCAGCCTTGACTCATCACCACTGGGTCAACTAGACCAGAGCACTAAGTGCCATTTCCAGTCATTTCTTGAACACCTCCAGGGATGGGGACTATAACTCCTCCCTGGGCAGTCCACTCCAGTGCTTAACCATCTTTGCTGTGAAGAAATTCTTCCCAATGTCCATCCTGAACCTCACCTGGCACAGCTTGAGGTTATGCCCTCTCGTCTTGTCGCTGGTTGCCAGGGAGTAGAGCCTGACCCACAGCTGTCTACAACCTCCTTTCAGGTAGTTATAGAGAGCAGTAAAGTCTCTCCTGAGCCCTGATGATTCAGTTTTAACATAGAGGCAACCTGTAATTTAAGGATTAGAACTATAATAACTATTATAATAACTATTATAATTCTAGTTACACGGAATTTCACAGGTCTAGAATTAAAAAATAGGATTGTAACATTATTTTAAAAAATCTTAAATATCTTTTGTTTCAAATACCATCACTGAAACAATTTACTTGAGACAAAGGCTTGCAATATTTCATGAGACTTTTCTGAAAAGGACCCAAAACTTCAAAACTTAAATATTAAAAATAAGCAAAGAATAGATATTATTATCACCAGGTATTGGAAGTATTACGGACCAAGAAAAAAACACTTAAAAACCTTGTTAATCTACCTGAAAGGAACAACTGCTTATTGAGGTATTATTAAAAAAACTGAAAATATTGCAGTTAATGAAGGCAAAGTATTCCCTTTGACTTGTGGGAAAATGTCAGAACAGTCTCATGAGCCCTGTCTGGATAATAAAAAAAAAGTCTCTGGTATAAATATTCTTTCTGTTTCAAAAAATTAAAAGTTCAAGGAAATGCTTATAAATAAGTGACACTGCCAGAGATCATAAGAAATCAGACTGGCTTTTCAAGCTCTTTCTTTTAACCCTTAAACTCTTTGATCTTTGAATGCTATTGTATGGGTACTAGCAAGTTCTCATCTTTAATTATCTTGATTTAAGAAACTAATTTTCTCTCAAAGGATTGCTTTGAAAAGCTTTCTAATTGAGAACCAACAGGGTTGCAATTAATATGAAATTAGCCAGACAAATTTATAAGCAAACAATCTAATGTACCAGACAATCATACGTTTTAAAAAATCAATCCTTTCATGACACTAAATACATGTTTATTAAGGCTGCTGTAATCTGATTAAATCTTTTACGGGTCAAGTTATATCTAGCCTAAAGATTATTAATACTTTCTGTATGCAAGCACAAGCAAATGTCTGGATTTCAGACTAAAACCCATGAAACAGGTCAGGTCAAAAGTCTAACGAGACAGTATTGCAGCAGTGAAAAAAGAGAATCCAAAGGATTACCACTCATTTGCACTGTTGATTTTTTTTCCACTCCAAGTGATGACACTTTGACATCCAAAGGTCTTTTTGAAGCATTCAATTTTAACATTCCCTGTAAGGTCACAGAATCATAGAAAGGCCTGGGTTGAAGGGACCTTAAGGATCATCTAGTTCCAAAATCCCTGTCACGGACGGAGACACTTTCCACTAGACCAGGTTGTTCAAAGCCCCATCCAACCCAGCCTTCAACACTTCCAGGGAATCCATGCCTCTTCTGGGCAACCTGTTCCAGTGCCTCGCCACCCTCACAGTCAAGAATTTTTTCCTAATATCTAATGTAAACCTACTCTTTTTCAGTTTGAAGGCATTCCCCCTCGTCATGTCACTACGGGTCCTTGTAAATAGTCTCTCTCCATGTTTCCTGTGGGCTCCCTTCAGGCACTGGAAGGTCCCAATTTGGTCATCCTGAAGCCTTCTCTTTTCCAGGCTGAACAATCCCAATTCTCTCAGCCTTTCCATATAGCAGAGGTGCTCCATCCCTCTGATTATCTTGGTGGCCTCCTCTGGACTCCAACAGGTCCATGTCCTTCCTGTGCTGGGGACCCCAGAGCTGGAGGCAGCACTGCAGGTGGGGTCTCACCAGAGCAGAGCAGAGGGGCAGAATCCCCTCCCTCCCCTGCTGCCCACACTGCTTTGGATGCAATTACAGCATCTTCAATATCATCTAAGCCTTTAAGATTTCTGGCATTTTCAACAGCTCCTGAGAATTAATTACATTATTTAATTATACTTGTCCAAAAAGGAATTCCTGTTCTTTGGTTGGTGCCAAATTCCTTCACTGTGCATTTTTTCCTTCTCTCATTCTGAGTGTTACAATGTTCATAATAATTTTTTGTTCCCTTCCTCTATTATCTGCTGATTTCATAGAGTTCTACAATCAGTCTTTTCTCCAACTGCAGCACAGTGCTCGATCAGATCATTATATTTCATTAGGGCCTCCCAACTGACATACCATCAGACAGAATTTCAGAAGGTTGAATTGCAGTTCCCTGGTACACTTGACAACTACACTTTTAAAGATGATATTTTATAACTATCTGTAATTTTTTTCCTACTTATGTCACTTTGGAATATAGAAGGAATAAACAGAATTGGTATTTGCTACAAAAACAAAGAAACACATTTCCTTATAATTAATTACAGAATTAAAGGAATAGAAATTAGGATTGTGTATTTCCACTAACAAATCTCCAAACTCAACCTGCATTGAATAATGCTGTGTTAATCACTGAATAGTTTTGTGCACCATTATTCATATAATCTCTCACATACCATGGCTTTTTAAATTATAATTCCCCAAGGATAAATCTCATGTCTTCATGCTCCCATTTCCCAATAGTTCTAGTTCCTCAGAATTTTCTCCATGTTATTAGAAAAAATAATGAATGAGAACACTGCTGAATATGAGTCAGCAGTGTGCCCAGATGGCCAAGAAGGCCAATGGCATCCTGGCCTGGATCAGGAACAGTGTGGGCAGCAGGACAAGGGCAGTGATTCTTCCTCTGTACTCAGTACTGGTGAGGCCACACCTGGAGTACTGTGTCCAGTTCTGGGCCCCTCAGGTTTTTAAGATGAGACTGGATGTGGCACTTAGTGCCATGGTCTGAGAACCGTGGTGGTGTTGGATCAAGGGTTGGACTTGATGATCTTGGAGGTCCTTTCCAACCTGGCTGATTCTATGATTCTCTGATGCTATGAAAATGTTCTAAACAGAAAACTCGCTAGGAAATGTGTTACCTATGAAATTCTATTCTTTAAAATGCAGGACAATCATTGATTCATGGTCAGTTTTTTTTCTAAGAGACACACCTGATTAAAACCAAATAAACAAACTAGACAAACAAATCATGTGATGATGACCACACACAAAGGAATTTAATATTTGCATATATATGAATAGTATACTGTGGACTATACATGATTTTATAATATAAATATCTATATATACATATATATTTGCTCCAGCACTGATTTCTAACTGTTTCCTCTATCTGCAGTCACTCATGGAAATATTTCCAAATACACCTCTCAACGGAATTTTCCCTCCTCTTTCCCAAAACAGATTACCCTACCCTAATTCAGTAAAAGGGGTACCACAAATCAGAACCACTGATTTCAGTGGCGGTGACAGCTAATGCTGAATTAAATCAATTATGAAATTTGTCTCAGGTTACATGTTGCTTCCATAAGAATCACAAGAAAAGAAATTCGTGTCTTTGATTCCAGCCTTAAGAGAACATAATCTAATTTATACATCCTTTCACAACCAGTTTCACTTCTTCCTACAATTCTGTTGAATTATTTTTCTCTAGAATAAATGGCTCCCTGAGAAAACCTGGGATAAAACTATGACATCTTCATATGAATTTCTATACCATCCAAAATATGGATGTGTATTGATTGGAAAGGTAAAGAAATTAAAAGATTGGGGTTTTGATAAATCATAAGGCATTAGTTCATCCTTCACAGAAAGCATCCATCACCTCCCCATAGAATAGAGCCTACCTGTATGTGAATATACGATTACCTCTTGAAGGAAAACAAACAAGCTTAAACAACAAGCAGGAATTAATGTACACACAGAAAGAAAAAGTTCTTATAGTGCAAATTACCTGACAAAACTTGCTATAACTCATTAAGTGGCTCCATCCATAACACAACTATTCTGAAGATATTTTGCAAGCATTCCTTCCATATTTCTCATTTTGTTCTATATATTTGTTCTCATACAAAAATAATCATAGAATCATTTTGTTTGGAAAACACCTTTAAGATCACTGAGTCCATCTGTTAACCACTAAACCATGTCCCTGAGTGTCACATCCACATGGCTTTGAGTATCTCCAGGGGTGGTGACTCCACCACTTCCCTGGGCAGCCTGTTCCTATGCTTGACAACCCTTCCAGTGAAGAAATTTTGCCTAATATCTAATCTAAACGTCCTGTGGTGCAGCTTGAGGTCATTTCCTGTTGTCCTACTGTTTAATACTTGGAAGAAGAGATCAAAACTCTCATTGCTACAGCCTCCTGTCATGTAGTTATGATAAGGTCTCCCCTGAGCCTCCAGGATAAACATCCCCAGCTCCCTCAGCTGCTTCTCGTCAGACTTGTGCTCCAGACCCTTCCCCAGTTCTGTTGCCCTTCTCTGGACATGCTCCAGCCCCTCAATGTCTTTCTTGCAGTGAGGGGCCCAGAACTGGACGCAGGATTTGAGGTGTGGCCTCATCAGTGCCCAGCAGAGGGGGACAATCACTGCCCTGGTCTGCTGGTCACACTGTTCCTGATACAGGCCAGGATGCCATTGGCCTGCTTGCCCACCTGGGCACACACTGGCTCATGTCCAGCTGCTGTCAACCAGCACCCCCAGTCCTTTTCCTCTGGGCAGCTTTCCAGCTACTCTTCCCACAGTCTGTAGCCCTGCAGGGGATTGTTGTGACAGGACCCTACAGGCATTGAATTACTCCTGGTAAAGACCTGGAGAGGATGGTGACTTGTCATAGACGCCCTCACCTCCCCTTGCTGAGAACTGAATTTGTCAATGCTAGGACCTAGAGAGTAAAGTATCAAAAAGTGATAAACACCAGAAAGGTTTTTCATGCAATAATTTTGAGGTCTTCTTTCTATTAGTTCAGATGACCAAGCAGTTTTAGTTCAATGGGACTAATAATAAATCCTTAAAGTCATTTATATGATATGCTCCCTTTTACCCAGAACAAGATTTTGAATGTCAGCACTCGAAGGGATTTAAATTTGGACCACTCCTTTTTAAAGATAGGATTTCTGCCTCAAAGCTAGAGGATAATTTGTGGTAGAGTGCTCTCAGTCTCTCTCCTGAGGATCTTTGGTTTGCATAAATAATTAAACCTATACTGAACAGTAACTGGAACCCAGGTGTTTTCTCTTTTACATGAGCATCTTAACAACCAACGGAGCTCTTCTCACCGTCAGGTTGAAATTTGTGAGCAGAATTTATAGCAATATGGATATTCTGGTCAGATATGATATGACATCCCTTTACAACTTTAGGAAAAATGCCCTATTTTGATTCTTAATATTTTGGTTCATTGAAGGGAAAAAATACAACAAAAAGATTTTACAAAAATCTTCATTAATATCAGTCAATCCTTGCATAACTTTTACATAATTCTTGAGAAGAAAATACTGGTGACACAGCAAGTTTTGTAAGGGAATAAATAATTCCTTTTTTGAAATAGAAATAGCAATAACTTTGTTGTATGATGCTGTAAGGGTTCAAACTTTCCATGCTGAAGGAAATTGAACATATTTCTTTCATTTATATAATTAATATTTTGACCTATGTGTTTTATGGACCTTTATTTTATGGTGTCAGTGGCCAGACACTTTTTTGCTCTCTGATTAACCTTCAGACCAATGCTGTGTATTTTTGTACAACAGCTCTTTTTGACCATGTCTTTCTGACAAGAGGGGAACACATCACCATTGCCTGCTACTGGCAAGATCAGTGAAACCAGCTCTAAGGCTTGGGGGCTATATGACCCAGCAATGTTTCCCAAAAATCCAACAGAATTAGAGACTTGCTCTGACACAGAACAGAATACTAGGAATATTTGCAGACAAAATCCAACTTATTTGCGCCTTTGTAGGTAATCTTTGTCTACCACCTGAAATAATACATTGGTGATTTATAAAAACTTAGTTTGAATTTTATAAAGTATTTGGATCGCTATTAATTATCCAAAACACAACCTGCAGACCACAACTACTTGCTATCTATATTATTGCAGTGCTCTAGAAACACTGTGGGTATCATTCACCTGGTCAAATTTAAATTACTTATTTTAGACAGTATCCCAATAGACATACGGTCAGTAGAGGAAATAAACGCTTTTAGAGACAACTCTTTGTATCCTAAAATAGATATCTAAAATGTATCAGTTGATTCACAACCTCCAAGTGCCCTTTCTGGTTTTGTTTTTTTAATTAGTTGCAAAAGGAACCTAACACGGAGAGGGTAACACCTCCCAAGAACCAATATATCAAGATACTTCATACATACTTGTGATATCTACCTTGATATATATTTCATGTATATATTTTGCTCTTTATGATTCATATATATTTAATATATATTTCTGATATAACTTGAAAAACTCAAATTTATGACAGTGCTGAATATCCAACATTTGAAAAAAAGACTATGTTTCTGTATATTTTGATGAAACATGCAAAATCCTTGGCTGCATTAGAAAATTAAGCTCCATTCACGACTAAATATATTAGAAATGAAATAACACTTTTTCTATCCACACATGTACCTATATTCATGTTTGCCTGACTTTGGCTTTTTAATATCTCACATAGTAAAATATTAAAATTACATACTGCCTATCAAGATTTCCCACCATTTCATAACTACAGTCGTCTTTATTAAATATTAATTTGGCCTAATCTTTACCTTTTTTCACATGAGTAGGGATGAGCAATATTTGGTGTATTTCTGCTATATAGAAAGTCATACCTTTATATATAACTCCGTACTGAGTTTCTCACATGTCCTCTGCCATATGGTTCACAGAAAACCATATGAAGTCCGGCAGCTTAAGCGACAAAGGCCAATTCTTGGAATATTAAAAACTCCCATCCAAATCACTCTAAGGAAAAATACGGATTCTTGTTATATATAAACCAGAAACCCAGGAGTTCTTACCTAGTATGATACATGAAAATTAAAACTTGAAATATCATAACGTAAAAATGTTTTCTTAATTATAAAGAATATTCCTATAGATTTTTAAGCAGACTTTATGTATGTTTATGTTGCCTTTCTGAACTAACAGATTAACAAATGATCTTCAGTTTTATTTAGCTGACTTAATCCATTGTGATGAACCCTGACATTTTCTTTCCAGCTCATTGCCTGAGGAAATATAGGACAGCTAAATGACTGTTTCTTGCCACAATTTAGATACATTGTGTATTAATTGCTGACATTAATTAAGTATTTGTCCATGTCTATAATATTATATATTTTAAAAAATAACGTGATTAATAGCAATGCTATTAATGGGGACTGAAATTGCAGCTCTGCTGCTGACATAACAGGAAAGTCAAGGAAGTTATAATGGTAGAAAATAGTTTCAAAAATGGTTTATTCTTGGTTGCAGATCCTACAACAAAATCTGAATTAAGAAATGATGGGAGAAGGGACTCCAGAGACTAACAAAACCCTGAAGTTTTTGTCTCAAATATATAAATGGGTTTATGTGTGAAACTGTCCCTGAAAAATATTTATCAAAAAGAAATAAATCTTATGAAAGAGAGGTAGAAATAAATTTTCCTTGCCCAAGTCTGGAGCTCATAGGACACATTTACCATTTTGAAAACCTAAATAGAAGCTGCTCCTCCTGAGAGATTGGCTACCAGCCCTCACAAGGAGTTTGAGTTCTGTACCAACAAGTCAGTATTAACATGGCTTGTAGCTACCTTAATGCATATCAAACGTTGCTCTTGTGAGTAGGAAATGTCTCATCCACAGTCTTCCCTGCCCTACAGATGGAAATTGGAATTGGAAAGTCACTTCAGCATATCAAATCAACTTGAATAATATAGTCTACAAAAAGAACTCCATGAAAAACTGAATATTAATTGTTCCAGGATATAAATACAACTTATATTAATCCCTTTAATGTTCAGTTATAAATCCATCTTGAAAGTATTTATTTGTGCCAAGTTTAAGGAAAAAAAAAACCCTATAAAGGAAAAATAGTCTAAGCCAGTTTAGTTAGAGGTATCACATGAGGGAAAGATGTGGCCTTTGATATGAAACAAACAAGTCAATACCGTTCAGATTATTGTGATAAAATATAGTAAACAGTGAACACATTTCCTTGAAGCCTAATTTTATACAAAACGTAGTTCAACAAAATGACTGCATTGTTTTATTTCATATTTAATCTTCTGAAAAAAAATCCGTAATAAAATCAAACATCTAATTTTCTGACTTCATAAAGTATCGTCACTTGAACTAATGGCAGGTGTACATTGTTAATTCTGTAGGCTTGCCTTAGTCACGTTAAGCATCAACCATTAAAACTAAAAGAAGGACTAAGCAGCAATACTACCTTAACTGTGAATCCCCAGAAAAAGAGATTTTGTTTGACCAACCTTCATTATTTTCATAGAAGTGCTGTGATTTAATTGAAAATGATTACTTTTCCATCCCATTTTTGTTATATATTTATCACATGAAAAGAGAAAAGCTTTATTTTCCCCATAAACTGCATTATTGGAGAAAATACAATATATATATATATCTGTACTTCACCGATTGTGACATTTTACCAGAGCACCAGTACTTTACAAAAAAGTAGCATAAGCCAGAATACTCATCACATTAAGCCAATTAGTTTTTTCCTTACAACATAAATCAAGATATTTAATCTGTATTTATGCAGACCAAACCAGGTTTAGAGACTGGAGGTTCAAAGAACTGAAACTAATGCAGATCTAAACAGCTAATGCTATTTAGATCTGCAAGCCAGCACTAGTATTAGAAAATGAGAAAGCCTAATCAGATTCTGAAAACTCATTATCATATTGGACTTCTGTAGCAGTACATGCACTGCAATCTGCTCTAAATACTTTTTCCATAAAAAAACAAAACCCCCAGAGAAATATAATACGAAATAAGTCCAATGTGCCAGTTACTGCATGCAAGTAAGCACTATATAGTAGACAATTTCAAATCAGAAGATAAACTTCTGTCTCTGGAAATCTAGAATGTTGCCAAGGGAGGCTCAGGATAGTCTTTACAGTGTCTACTTTTCAAAGGAATACAAAATCAAAAAATGCACACAGTTCTTGACAGAAAGCTGCATATGAAACACCAGATCTGGGGGCTTTGTGTCCCTCCTTCCTTAAAACTGGCAACTCCTTATACTTTAACTTCCAAGTGATAACTTCAGTAATATCTCAGAAACTTTTTTGTATTTCTGGATCTTGATCACATACAGGTAAATCTAAATCAGAAATACAAAACTGTGAAGGAGGAATAGTCAGAGGCCTTGTTCTGGGTCTTCCCTGCCAAAGGATATAAGGAGACTAGAGCATCTCCAGAGGTCCCTTCCGACCCTAACAATTCTGTGATTCTATGAGACATAATAAAAAGTTTTTGTACTATTGAGCAACCTCATTTATTAACCTCATGAGATGTAAAGTTTACATGTGCATTCGCTGTGTGAACCACCGAGCAGAGTTGTTCTGTTGTTTTAAACTACTTCTTATGGTCAGGTCAGGAAAATAGGACAGAATGAACAAAAACACCCTCTGACCCTCTCATCAGTAGAATTCCAGAGGGAGATGGTCTTGGGAAGCCTTTGAGATAGATAGAGTGTAATTTTAAAAAGATGCATATACCATCATAGCACAGTTTAAAGAATTCCAGTTATGAGCAGAACAGTATCTCTGTGGCATTCCACTGATAGATCAAATATATATTTACACTGAAGGTGCATCTCTTAATCTCTCATCAAAGAAAAAAAAATGAAAAGAGAAAGAATATATTCCAGTTTCATTCCTGAATTGAGGATGACAAGGGATTTAATAAGTTGCTTGTGGAACATCTTGGCAGTTGTCAAATGCATTTCTTAGTAGTACCTCCCATCTAGTCTGAACTCTAGAGAAATGCCCTCACTTCCACTGTGAACTTGGAGATCTCACAACAAACATTATCCAATTAGAGTCTCAGCACAGAGATTACAACAGCTTCTCAGCCTTCAAAAGAACAGCCTTGACAGTATTTTTCAATATTTCAAGAAGGTATGAGAGAAACAACTCAAAAACTAATCCCCTAAACGACACTGAGTGGAGGAAGGATAAGCATCAAGTTTAGAAAAAGGAGACAGGTAAATTAATTTCCTGGCTCATCTAGAACTCTCAAATCACCTTAGAAGAGTTATAAATAATTTCTGCAGGGTACTTTGTCCAGAAAAATACACAGTATATACAAAAACAACCAGAAAGTTTGACTCTTTTTCAACCTTCTCATAGAAATTAGCCGACATCAAAAAGAGTGTTTTCATTGACACAAGTAATCCCAACCAGACTATAATTGTAAGTAAACCAGTAGATATCAGATTACCAGAGATATCAGGTTTGGATTCCATCTCCCACAGGATGATGGCTCTTTCACTGGTAGAAGTGCTGTGGTTGACAGAATTTGAAGGCAGTGTTTTATTACAAAAATAGAGTTATCCCACCAGGGTCAGCGATGGCTCTTTAACCAAACCAAAAGGTGAATTAAACTTCTTTTACTCTATAAAGCGAACTAGAAAGGTAGAAAATATCTCTCATGGTGATGCAGAGTTACAGGAACAGCAGACTCTACTAAGACAAGAGAAAATTCCACAACTTCTATTTTATTCGGGGCATGTCTTGCAGGGGAAGATATAAAGTGATTAAAGCCAAGCAGCACCCAGGCCTTAGAAAAGAGCACTGAGGAAACCCATGTTAGAAATCTATCTCAGAAAGTCTTTTTCGGTGTCAGTGGAAGAGTACAGATGGAGGAAGGCAGCTCACCCAACTTCTCCTGCTGCCATGATACGGTCAGATTACAGAGACATCCATTTTTTCCCCTGTTGGTCTCCTGGCTGTTTTCATATGGGTTCTCCTGTCTCCTACGGTTTTGATATGGGTGTTTGTATTATTTGAAACCTTTCACAGTGTCTATCATCATAAAACTATGAAGGAAAGGTACAGAAATCTGTCTCAGAGCTGAGCTCCCTGGGAAAAGAGTTGCAAAGGTGTTAATCTTTTCAGCTTCAAAAGTCCACTTCCAGAAAACTGGCTGCTAATAACTCTGAAGAGATAACTTATTTTAACGACAGGTCCTATTTTGAAAATAACAGAAATAATTCATTTCTCTCCAAAAATTAGTTCAGAAAACCTGAAATGATGACAGATACATGAGTTTAATAGGCTCGGGTTCCAAATGTGAGGGACAAGGAACAAAAATAAACATATGCTTCAACTGATAAGGGGTATATATATGCACAGCATGAATGTATATGTGACTAATTGTTTCTTTAAAAATATAAATCTCTGAAGTATGTATGGATGCATGTTCAGAAGTGTGCATTTCAGAAGAATACAGGCAAGCAATGGAATATTGGATAAGATGACAAATGTTTTAGAGCCCGTTTTTAGTGAGCTGTTCTTTAAAAGAAGATTGGTTTGTGCACAGCAGAGAGGAAGAAAGAACCTGTACTACCAGAAGGTTGAGATTTGCTGATATTACATTGTGTTACTTTGGGAATGACTATTCTAAAATCTTCATTGACCTTTCTGAGGAAGAATAGATGCTTCCAGAAAAGCAAGTTGAATCAGGTAATTGTTGTCTGCATTGCCTGCATTTCTTTTCAACTGGCTCTCTAACTGTTTGCAGTGCAAACACAAAACCCCAAAGGGACTCTTCCTATATGACATCGATTCAACTTTGGAAGTAGAACTGGTGTCCTAACAGGCTTGAAAACTACACTGTGCTGTGCAATACCTGCCTCATAATCACAGCAAGGCAGGGCTCCAGGAGATTTAGGAAAAGAAAGGGCAGTATAACAAACAGATTAGCTACACCTGTGCACATTATGGGTTATCTACAACAGAGTACAGTCTTAGGTGACATTTACTTGCAAATCCAAACGTGCAAATAAACAACTCTGAAACAAAGAGCAGCTAAATCTAAATGCTAAAGATAAGCAAACACATTAAACAAGTTAATCTTTCCAATTTCATGTTATTGCTGCTCAGTGCAACACCATTTATAGTTTTTATAGATTTAATTTAGATCACATTCTTGAATCCATGATGAAAACAAAGTGAAAAATATTAGATTTTGCATGTTAATTAAATATTTTTAATTTCATTTCCTAGGGTACTATGAAAACACACTTATATTAAGCAATTATAAATGTTAAAATGATTGATGAATGTCCCTATAAACTCTGTCTATAGAAGATAAAATTATACTGAGGAATACATCTAAAGATTGTTTATTGAATTCCTCTGATTTAATACGCAAGTTATATCAACTGCTTTTCAATATGTTCACTATATACAAGCAGCTCTTAAATTTACTACACTTTGAGCTCATGAATCAACTGTATCTCCCTACAGAAATAAGACAAAGGCTGCTTCTGGCATTTATTCAACTTGCCTTTTCTTTTTTTTTTTTCCCCTCTTAAATGAAAATCAATAAACAGAATCCGTATTATTGACAAGGATTCATTTGTCAGATCACTGCAAAACACATCCCATTAATCCTTCCTTTGTCCTTAATATCTCAGTAAAGTAATAATATTAAAGTCACTCTGATTCTGAAGATACAAAATTCTACATATAATTTCCAAAATAATTGTTACATGAGAAAAACCCACACTAATTAAAAATATATAAGAAACTTCAAAACTGTCATTGGTTAAGTCCCTCAAGACTATTATGAACTAGTAGCTAGCCTTGCTTTAATATTACACTCTACTTCAGATAAAAAGAAATAAATATGAAGACAACAGTTTCTAAGACTTCAGAGGTTTCTCTCTTGATCAGAAATGTGAGACATGGGAGAAAGAAAATGAGAAATTATCATCAGCCATTTGATTTATCCATCAGAATTCTGTATAGGTATTTGTGGAGTGTTGTATTCTGTTTCCTTTGAAGTTGTCTGAACTTCCTTCCTTCTACTCAGGCCTAATTCCAATCAGATTTTCCTTACATCCATTTATTCCACCCACTTATTCTCCTGATGTCAGCATCCATTTCTTCCTCTCCTCCTGAACTGTATTTATTTTGCTGTTTATCAGGACCTATAAGTCCTTTTCAGAAAAGCTACTTGCCTACAAATAACTCTCCAGTCTGTGTCACTGAAGGTGGTTTGTTCATTCCAGGTATTGGACTCTTCATTTGTCTTTGTTGAATTTTACGAGGCTGTTGTTGGCTCATTCTTCCAGCCTGTCCAGGCTTCTCTGAAAGAAAATCTTTTCCTCCAGCTGCACCACCAAACTGGAGAGTGGGTTGCCTCCAGGTCACTGATACAGATTTCAAACAAGATAGGTCAGAAGCCAAAGCAACTCTACTTGGAAATAAACCTTCAGGTAGATTCAAAATTATTAACTTTTTTTTTTTTTGAACCCTAGGACCCTGCCAGTTTTTCATCTATCTAATTGAATAAATTCAACCAGACATAACATCCCAACCTGACTATAACGATTCTGTGTGAGACCACGTTAAAAACCTCACTATTTTCAAAGCAAATGCCCACTGGTATCTTCACATCCATGGATCTCATAATTTTATCAGAGTGCAATTGGAATGGTCAAGTGCAATTCACTTCTGTTGAATATCTACAGGGTATTTTCAATCCTCTCCTTATGTGCTCAGAAATGGCTTTGGAGATGAATGCCTTGCCTTTTTTTATAGATGTTTGAGGCATTTGCCTTTCTCCAGTCACTGGAACTCTTCCCCAGTGTACATGACTTTTCAAATTCGATAGAGAGTACTCTTCCAATGATATGAGAGCTCTGTCATCACCCTTGGATGCAAACTGTACTGGTTAAGATTTCTCAAGATTCCTTATTTGATCACCCTCCATTACCTGTAGGCCTTTTCCTTCATAAACTCTGTCACTAGGTGCAGGCTAGCAGACATCATCAATGAAAACCAAGGCAAAAAAGACATTGGTTATCTCCAATTTGGCTGTATCTCCCTGTTGTTAAATGGCTCATTCATCAGCAGACCTGCATGTTCCTACCCCTCTTTCTATTGTTCATGTAATAGCAGAAGCTCTTGTTGCTATTGATGTCACTTTTAACTCTCAAACCAAGTCAAGTTTTGTCTTTCCCATCAGCATCACTGAAAATTTAGGTCATGTTTTAACATTCCTCTTTTGTAGCCTGTTCATTATGCCTCTTTTTTTGTGACCAGTACTGCTGGAACAATACAAATAAATGTCTTCAACAGCAGTTTCTCCTACAAGTCTCCCATGTTCTCCTTAAATATCTGAATTGCAACAGCTCACAAAATACTCTGACAGGGCATTTTTTGTCTACAAAAGATATCCATGTCAAGAACTCCTCTAGAAGCACGTATTCCCGGGGAATGTATTCCATGTATTTGGGGGCAATCTAGAAAGTCACCCAAAATAATTCTCCGTATTTTTTTCCCTTCAAATAGTGTCTACTGCTACTCTAAGTTTCTAAGTAAGAAATGAAGACTCAGCTAAAAAACAGGTATTTAGGAAGTCTATCTCGAAATGATTTTGGTACAATAACAAATCATAAAGGAAAATATTTGTCTGTTCCCACAGATAGTCAGTATATGCCTAGGACATGGCAAGAAATACCAACTTTTTTCTATATTATGTTATTTTCTGCTGTTAAAAAAAAAAAAGGGGGAAATTGACAACGTCTTTCAAAATTTCTCAGGCCCTGCACAAAAGACAATTTGTTCACAGCGAGGGTTTTACTGCCCTTGGAAGCAGTAGACTGGCATTCAGGGACTTTTTTGTTAGACTAGCTTGACCACTATGCTATTTTTTAATTCTGTATATTAATATATGTAGCACTGGAATTTACCTTCTAGGCACACCACCCAAATACAACATTCATTTCTATTTGCCTAGAGAAATTGTACCAACACTTGGCTCTGCAGCACATTTTGCTACTTCATAAGCCCTGATCCTGAAATTAAGAGTTCAAAGCTTTGTTTTGCTACTTACATATAATATAGGATTTTATAGGTTAGAAAAGACCTTTATAGTCCAAAAAACACTGCTAAGTCCACTACTAAACCATTTACCCAAGTGCCACATCTACGAGCCCCCGGTGATGGAGATAATTATCTCCACTCCCTGTGCAGTCTTTTCCAACACTTCACAACCCCTTCCTTTAAAATTCTTCCATGGAGAAATTTCCCCTAATATTCAATCTAAACCTTCCCTGGTGCAACTTGAGGCCATTTCCTCTTGTCCTGTTGCCTGTTACCTCGGCGCAAAACCCACCTCCCACCCAGCTACAGTCTCCTTTCAGGTAGTTGTAGAATGGGATAAAGCCCCCCCTGACCCTCCTTTTCTCTGAAAGCCACTCAGCCAGCTCTCTCAGCCACTCTTCATCAGACCTGTGCTCCAGACTCTTCCCCAGCTCCATTGCCCTTCTCTGGACATGCTCCAGCCCTTCAATGTTTTTCTTGCAGTGAGTAGTCCTGAACTGGACACGGGATTTGAGGTGAGGTTTCACCAGTGCTGAGTACAGAGGGACAGTCACTGCCCAGGTCCTGCAGGCCACACTATTTCTGATTCAAAACATAGTAGTTTGCATATTAAGTATATTAGTAATTTTTATACATATATTCCTATACAGTAGTACTGAATATTAAAGAAAGACATTTTTAGCAGTCTTTCCACAGCCTTTTAACCTGTCTTAGTGAATTCAGTAACACAGAGACCTATGAAGTGGTGCAGTTGATAGCAAACAATAGTAAAATAATTCAGTATTTATGTTTTACTAACGATAAACTCAAGTTACTAAAACAGGTTAGAGATCTGTGTCTAAAACAACTGACTGAACCAGCAAATAACTGTTGGCACAATATTCGCTGTTTGTCATTGTGACCCCCTTCCCACATGTTTTATGTGATTTGAACTTCTGTGTTGTAAATGACTCACTCAGGCATGGTAAGGAGATTTGTACAATCACTGTCCTCCTTTTACATTTAGGAATCCTTTTTATCAATGTGTGTACTACACACATACAGAACTGCAGCATATTTCTCTTTTCCTAAATCAAAATATCTTTAATTTCATAGCTTTAACAGCTGATGCTAGAACTTGTTAGGAACAAGTGCATTTCTGGCAGACTGTAAATGTCTGAAGGAGTGTTCAGGATTTTGGAAAAATTAAGTACAGAAGATTATTCCATCAGCCTGACACTGTGTACATTAGTCCCACATCACCCACTGAGAAACAAATTAACTTCATGGGCAAGTACATCTCTACTTTTTTTGTGCAGAACTTCAAGATATTTGAGCTTATTGTAAACTCCCAAGAGGTACAAACTGGGTAACAGAAATTGGAATATCTTGTTTGTTGCTTGTTCATGAAATTATCAATATCTACTTTTCAGGAATACCACTGGTTTTACCAGGGTTTTCAGGACAGCAGTATCAGACCATTGATATGTGAAGAACCTCAGGAGCAACAACTCGAAGAATAACGGTTGACTCCTACAATGCCACTCTAACTTTTCTTCATACAGTAATATGCTAAAAAGTGGCCTTCTCCACCTTCTCTTATTACAACAAAACAAACTCAGCATCATTGCACAGAAACAAACTGGGAATTCATTACAAATATCCAAAAGTTAAAGTAAAATTTTAAAAATAAAATAATACTTAAGACTTGCACATTATCACTTCTCTCAATGCAAGGTTTTCCTCATGCAGTCAAACGCTATGTGTGCTAATACATAACAGTTCAGCATTACAGGGGCTACAGAACTATAAACCTTTCAAGCAATAGATGCAACACATACTACGATAAAATCAAGTCCCAATTCCAAAGCCAGATTTGTCAAGAGCTCTGAGTTTTCAATCTCACTGATATACTACAGCACAGGATCTGTGCATAGACTCCACTAAATACGACCTAAATGAAGCAAAGTTTTAAAGCCTGATATCCCTTATTGACAGCAGGAGCTCAATAAAAGTTGTTTCTTAATATATGCAGGTACGTATAAATACTTAGAATATTTTCCTTCTACTTGAAAACTTCATTAGTTCCCCCAGCATTCAACAACATCCACAACTGTCTCCCATGTTGGCAAAAGCATTTTACTTGGTGAAAAAAATTAATCTTGCACTCAGAATAACGACTCCTAATATCTTCAGGATTCTTTTTCTTCCCTCTCCTCGCCCCCAAATTAATAGTAAGGAAGAAAACTTAGCCCCTCCATTTGTAGATAAATTCTGGATTCACCGCAATCCTATTCATTACTTCTGTTTTGAAAGCAGTCAGAACCATTACTCTGGAATTTGAGTTAGGTATGCCCTTTATGAACAGCCTCAGAGGAATGATCATGCCAATGAATAGTAGTTTATGCCACAAGAATGAGTAATAATATTATGTAATTTTAGATTTTGACCCTCCTTCCTCAGTAACCAACTGTTATTGATGACATCGTAGCTTCACAAGAAGAAAATATATTCCTATATTGGAAGAACAAAAAATAAAACTGCTAATTAAACTGAGAAGCCTTTACAGTTCCTTTAACAGTTTCATTAGTGAAGTCACAGCCTTTGTAATTTCTATGCTCTTGCTGGAACAAATATTTGTTCTGTCTGCTCAGCAATTGGGTTTTTTCCACTCATATGAATGAGGGAATATACAGGGAACAATGTATTAGACACAGTAATAATAACTACAATTACACAGCTATTTCTCCTAGAGGATTTTGTACAAAGAGTACATAATTAGATTTTTTTTTTACCTATAATTAAAAGATAAATATTCTGTAGGCAGCATAGACACAACTGGAAAGCCTTCCTGTGAAAGGAACATGTGCTTCTTACAGTGAAGAAGTTACTCCTGAGCAAAAGTCAGAACCACACAATGCAGGGCTTCAGAGCTCTGGTAAAACAGGATTATTTTCTGAAGCTAGGTCCATTTTTGAATGTCAGCCTGAAGGCAGCATGTGTAAATTGATTTTAAAATATGGCAATAAGGACTAAAGAGCAATTAGTCACATAAATCTCCACTATTCTTTAGTACTTAAACTTTCTCATTTGTTCTGGAATGATTGCTTTTTAAAATATTGCTTTATTTTCTTGATTATATCAGAATAATGCTCAGAATTATATTCCCAGTTATCTGGCTGTCTCTCCTGCTTGGCTGTTTCCTTTCTACAGCTACTTTGTTTACCATTAATTCCCTGTCACTTCCCTGTTTTGAACACTGCATTACAATGTTTCACTGATCACATTTTCCCTTTGAAGCAAGTTTTTCCTCTCACCTTCATGCCTTTAACCTACAAAAGTGAAAGAAAGGGAATCAGGACAAAAGATCACTGTTACTGCTGTGGTCCAAACTGTAGTCTCCACTGTATTGATGCAGTGCTGCTCCTGTGACTAATGGGGCTTCTTTCAGGGCTATTTCAGAAATGTTTTCACAACATATATAACTGTGATTCACATCAACTTATAAGTGGGTTTCATACTGTCACGAGACACATACACATGGAACATAAGCGATGCTGGCTCAGAAAATGAAGATGCACCACTGTCCACCCAAAACCACTGACCTACTACCAACAGTTATTACATTTAACCTAATTTTCCCCCTGAGACAGGCATTGTGCCCGTCAAACAGGCAGAGTCTTTTCCCTGACAATCATCAGAAACTTGAGCTATCTCAACCTGAGCTTCCACTAACTTCAAGCTCTCTGATCCCTGCTTCACAGATTCCTCATGCAGGTCCAGAGCTGTGGCCCTAACTCTACCCACAAGAGTGTCCTCATCTAATGTTCATACAGGAAAAAAGCAATTTATAAACTAAACTCATTTTGTAGGACTGGACTGAGAAGAAAATGTGAGAACTGGACTGCAAGCTGTATATATATATTTAATGATGTTTAAGAATTCAAAGGAATGTTTCAGGTTTTTGAAATCAAATGTTCTAGTGATTTTCTCTAAAGGACACGTATCATACAGAATAGACAATGTCTCCAATTCTCTTCCTCACATGGGAAAGTTACTTGGGAGAAGATAGGGACCAATGATATAAGTTTCATACATATAAGACTTTCCAGATATTAATCCTCATCATATCTCAGATTTTAATGTTTCTCTAACATGGACATGGCATATTCAGTTGATTATACTATTTATTCCTTTCTATATAGTTGGTGTATTTAATTCCCCTGCCCATTGTTTTAAAACCTTGCAAACAGATTCAGTATTTGTTAGTTACAGAAGCACTTCTTTGATGAAGTACAAAATTAAGTAGATTAAGCACAAAATGGATAATTTCAAAACACAGCCTTTACTATGCTCCGAGTAAATATCTGTGATAACTAATAAAAATTAGTGAAACTTAAGTTTTCAGACCACAGAATATCTGTGTCCATGAGTAAATTTTCAGAAATGCAATATATTCGATAGAATATGTTCTGCCTATAAAATAAACCAATCTTTGCATCTGTGATAGACAGCAAATTCTATTTCATAAAGTACTTTTTCTTTCGATTTTTATCCCATTTTTTAACTGAAATTGTGATAGATGATAATAGCAAGAGTAATACATCTTTTCAGTCTTCAGTTTAAATGGAAGTTCTTTGAACAAAACTGGCTACAAACTGGAGTAACTGAACTAGTAAACCACAGTCTCAATATCAGAAGTACCAAAACATTCTTTGGTTTCTTGGCTGCCCAGCTCATTATTTAATCTATCCATTATAACTCATTTCTTGTATATGGAGAAGACAAAAATTAAGAAGCTTCATCCGGTAGCACTCAATTAGCTTACAGATTAACCACATGAAAGACTAAACTGGAGACAAAAAGGTTGTGTTGCTTTGCCTTACTGTGCTTTGTCTGCCACAGTTCAAACAGAACCAGCTCTACATATCCCTTCAGTTTTATGCCTTCTGTGTTCACAGCAAAGACAGTAAATTTTGTAATACATCAACCAATATTAAAAAAGAAAAAAGGACAGCAAGTGTCTTACGTAACTTCGAACAAAGCATTCCAAAATGCTGTTAAGCTTCACAGCTTCTCAGGATCAGATTAACAGCGTGAGGGCAAGACAGACTTTCTTTCAGTATAAGAACAGGATTATTTATGTCATACTATCTTCTTGGTGCATTTCTATGCCCACCAAGAAACTGCTGTTTTACACCTGTTCTGAGAGTCAGTCGTCACTAAGCAATGTACACCCAGAAAACATCATCTTTATTTTGTTGGGCATACAATAAGCACATATTAAACACCAGAAGGTAGGTTTGTACATGTAAAGTGTTCTTGGAATCAAAATAGTAAAATTAATTAAATATGTCATTATCCACATAATATTGGAACTTACCAGAAATGAAGGGATGATGTGTCATTCAACTTCTATAAAAATGAAATGTTGTGACAATACATGATGTCATAACCTTGAATGAATTTTAGAGCACTCTAATTTTTACCATCTCACTCTAAAGACATTTTAAATAGAAGATTAAGAATTGTGTGATTACTACAGGAATATTTTTCAACACTAAAGATGAGAAATACATATTTTAAGGAATTTTCTACAGTTGAAATTCAGAAAATGGCATTTAGGCCAGTGATTAACTATGAATATTATAGTGAGTCAAACATTAAATTTCTATATTTAACTAGTACATCACATTTATTGGAATCTTCCCTCTCATCATCAAAAATTAGCTTTTTCATAACACAGTGTAAAGAAAGGCCATTAGAAAATGGAAAACTTCCATAAAAATATGTAGTAATAACTAGTATTTTTCTCTTTGAGAGCAACTCATTAAAATCATAGTCAGTATTTAAGGAATCACAACAGACTATTTTTTATTTTTTGCTTCTTTTAATCTGAAGGTAGTCTTGCTCTCTAGATCTTACACTGAAACAGCCCGGGAAATGAAACACAGCAGTAAACAGGAATTTTGATCAAGTAAGGACACTGGGTCTACACCACAAGTTCTAACACACCAACTTCCTGCAGCTGCTGGTGCTCAAACCAAAACTATTTCAAATTATTATAAACACCTATAGCATTTAGTCATTGTGATAGGAAAAGCTTTTCTCATAATTAAGTATAAAAAAAAAGTAAGTCTTCTCCATATTAACTTTAAAGTTTTGTATAAATCTCAAGAAATATAATATTTTCATTTTAAATACAGAACTTTATACACACATGGAGTAGAGGAAAATTATTTAGATGCTTCTTTGTACACAGTACGCAGATTGTTAAGCAGGAGTACCTTCTCAGGAAGGCATTTTCACAGTAAGTGGCAATAAGCACACAAATATTTTTTTAGGGTTTTTTTGACAGTTTTCCCTTGGGCTGTATTTTTAGAAGAAGTTAGCATATTGCCTTTAAAAGAAGGAAGGACTAAGCAATTCATTTGAATAATTTGGTCTACATGAGTTATCCACAGGCTTCATTAAGAAAAGGAGCCCATAAAAGCTGTCTAATTTTTAAAAATGGAACAAGTGTCTTCCCGGATGAATTTTGCTCCAAATATCCCTTTTTCTACTAGTTTCTTCCTCTCCTGTCCCAAATGGATGATTCCTCCCTCCCACTAAAACAGAAAGAATGTCTCATCCTTTCATATCTGGTGTCATCAAAGCATAAAAATTGCATGAAGTGCTGCAATACACAGTAGACTCTATATTGCCTGAAGTACAAGTAATGAGAAATGACCAAGTGTCATAAAAAGCAGCTAAAAAGATGGGGAAGGAATTTTTGCACTAGCATGGAGGCTATTAAACTCTACCAAGACAGACCTAATTTGTACTCGTCTCTCCCTTTTGCAAGACAGACTTGAGAAAGGCTAAATAAGACAGGGTTTTTATCACAATTCATAAGTTTTTTTCCTGTCTGCCCTTCTGATTCCCTCCCTCACTCTGCTGGGTGGGAGTGTGCAGCTGTGTGGGTCTTAGCTGCCTACTGGGGTTAAAACATATTACCACTATAAATATGAAATACATATGTATTAAAAATACTCAGAGGAATGTTACATATTTATATAAACAGAAGATAAAAGCACTAATACCAAAAAAAGCCTTCAGAAGTAGCTCAGAACAGGGATTTAAAAAAAAAAAAATCATTTAAAAGCATGCAAGTTTCCAGTTCCATTTACTGTTCCCAAGTTAGGCGCTGTCCTTGCATCATTACAATCAATTGAAGCTTTATTATCAGATTCCCGCAATGTGAGAGCTGGGAAAAAACCCTGCAATCAGCAAAATTAAGGGTAACAGGACTTTCAGAAAACTGCTTAATGCAGTTCCTTAATTACTTAATGTTCTACTGAATTTCAGATATAGTCTCCAAGAGCAGCAATCCTGAACATCTCCCTTTTTTCCTGACAAAAAGGTCAATAAGTGACAGGTTTCAGTCTCAGCCAGTTTGAGAGAGAAAATTATTTATACAGAGGAGAAAGGAGAAAAAAGGAAAAAGGAAAAGAGGAAAAATATTAGTTAAGGAAATAGTTAAACATGACAGTGACTACACTTAGATTTGATTTTCTTGGAATAGGCTCCAGTATGCTTTAAATTAATTCCATAACAATACCTCATGAACAGGCATTATTCTCATAATACAATGACATGATGACATTCTAATGACATAAATTCTTCATGAAAAAACATTACGAATAAAGGTTCAACCCTGCTGCTCAACTTTTAACAGAGGTGAACAAATAATGGCAAAAGTCTGGAAATTATTCATGTTTCAAAGTTGGGAGCATTTGAAGCTGAGTTGCACAAGTCAACAGCATGTGATTTTCTCTGAAATTCATACACGAAGTCACACAAACCTATCCTTGGATCCTGTGTCCTAAATTTACAAGCTCCTTATACCTGAACTCTGAGAATTAGAAGATTTCTTTAGATCTTCCACTCAGACAGCTAGTTACATCAGATCACAATTTCTCTTCCATTTTTTTCTTAGTAGACATTCATGAATTATTTAAAGCCACAGATATAATTATTATACAGCATTTTAATTTTCTATATATTTTCTAACATTTTCTAGACATTATACATTTCAAATTTTTTTACACTGTAAGTTTTAATTTTCAAGGGAAGGTGTGGAATTGGATTACTGGAGTTATATAGCAGATCTGCTATGTGAATATTTTCTAAAAAGGAATTTCAATTTCTTAGCTTCTTACTGTAAACCATATTTGTATTTATATCAGAATTATTTGTATTCCAAGCTTCTAGATCCTTCTCCATCTCACTGATGTCATATCTGTTCCCATACTGATTTTCATTCTAGTGCCAGCTTTCATGTCCTTCACTTTTCATTTTAAATGGCAACTAATACCAAACTCATCTATTTTTAATTTTTATAATTATATTCTCCTTGAGTCGTAGGTAGTGTGACTTTGGGTTTTTTACTGGCTTGTAAACATTGTGACATTCACAACCATAAACATCCTGTTCAGACTATGAAATCTGCATGATTTTAATGCCTCAAAGTGATATGTTGCCCATTTATTTTTCTCAGCCTGAGTGCTGAGGGGTTGGAAGTGCTGAGACTGTATCAGTGTTGAGACTATTTCATGTATAAATACCAGCTATGCACAAACACAATTTTTTTTGTTTTCAATGCCAAATCAAACAAGAGTAAACAGCAGTAAAATGTGCTAGGTTGTAAGAATATGAAGAATAGGAGGAGAAAGGCCGCTTTAGTGGAAACTTTGCTGAAAACATACCTTATTTTTAGTCTTACATATTAATACAAACTAGAATAGCTCCAACTGAAATCAAAGGAATTGACCAAAGTGTGGGAGATGTCCCACCCACACTCTGGTAAAGGTATCAATTCCTTAGTTTGGTCAACAAATAACATAAATGGATCAGTTTGGGGTTTTTTTAGACAAAAGAATCCCTGTTCTTTTAAACTTTGAAATTATGTCCACAGTATATTTTCAACTGTCTGGTTGTCTGCCACTTTGAAATGATGAAATTAAAAAACCAGCATAAAATTTGATAAATAATCTCGAATTAATATTTGCATACTGCTTATCGTTTTTTTTTCTCTACAATATTTCTAACACTGAAACTGTGATGTTTTTTAGTCTTGGTTATGGTCAACAAAACTTTATGCCAATCTACTGCCTCTTCACAACTAATAACAGGGTACATATGATAGTCCATATTTCTATATACCTGATATAAAGTCTCAAAAGTTCCCACTGCCACAGATGATGAACACATGGTTTCAGGGGTTTTTTCCTGTTTTTGGTGGTTATTGACCCAATCAGTAAGACAGGTAATTAATCCAGTGTAGTGATTTCACTAGAAAAACTAACACAAACCCACACTCATTAAAGCCCTGAACTTATGTGAAGCCATCACTATACTCCCTTACTTTTGTCAATTCAAAAATTATTCTTCAGTGATTAAAAAAGAATATGTAAAACTATTCTTACTTTAAAACAGTCTTGCAAACTAAAAGGTGGATTTAAAGCCCCAGTTGAAATCTACAGTTGGTAGTTTTGCTCCTCTGGGAGTTGAAAGAAGATTGCATGAGCCTGAATCAAAACCAGAAAACAAGAGTCTCCAAAAACCCCTTTCCTTATTTTTCATCTTCAAGTATACATTTCTGGCTTTGATTCTCAAAAACCCCTATATACACCGGAGTATATGTAGTGTGTCTACATGAACATGAACTAGGAAATAATTGAAAAGAGAAACAAAAAATAAAAAATTTCATCATTACTTCTCTAATAATAGAACATATGAACAAACATGATAAATGATAAAGATGACACTTAATATGCAACTTCAAGGTCACCAGATTGCATAGTATGAGTGTATAACCAGAATTTGCCAAGTATATAATAAACTTCAATGAAAATGTAATGCTATTGATTGTAGATGTATGACAGCAAATCATTCAGTCATAAGAAATACATGGCATTCAGAAATATAAAGGATGTTTTGCCAGCAACTCAGAAAATACCACTACTTATTTGAAGTTATAAGCTTTGCCACAAAAGACTGGTTCCTTTTTTTACCAAAGAGAAAATGGGTCTTGCTTCTCCTTAGCATGGTCGTTCTTCTGAGTACACTCTCAAGTTCTCTCAAAGCTCTTTAAAGGCAAACATTACACAGCTGAAACATTAGAGACATTCTGGATCACAGTTTTGCCTGGTTTTGAACATTGTTCACAGTTCCAGTTCACTGTCCTTTTTTAGCATAATAAGGCCAGGAAGTTTCACCTGACCCATTCAGATATGTAGTTCACTAATCTGAGAAGTGTTATCCCCATGCAAGTTATATTTAGATATATATATATATCATCAATAAAGAACTTCAGTATTTCTCCCCTTCCCTGTGTAATGTACTACTTTTAGAAATGAAGTATTTTTATTGAGATTAAAGTTAAAAGCTACTGTAAGAAGTACTTTTTGTTTAGTTTCACCATTTCATAGCCCAAATTTAACAATAAAAATTCTTCATTTTATGATGGTTTTTAGTCTCAATTAGAGTAGAGAATTTCCCACAAAATAGTCTTTCAATGCAAGAATTTGGAAACAATGTCTTTCAAAACTTATCATGGCACATGAAATCACAGCAGGATTTTATTAGAAAAAAAATAAAAAACAAAATCCTAAACCACACAATTAGATCTTTAGTCATCTGATTCTCTATATTATGTGGTCACAAATTAATACTACTTCCACTATAAAATTGGAAAAAATCCATCCCCATTATTTTTACATTTTTTTTCCCATAACATTTTGCCTTTGACTTTGAATGGCATGTTTTCAGCTCTAAGGATTTAATTGTACTGTAGTTCCTTCAATTTTACTTTTTAAACTTCCATCTAAGGCTACAGCTGCATGAACAGGTTATTTCGTATATTTCCTGGCAATTTGCAAGTATGGGCTTTACTAACTATGGAAAGATGGGCAGGATTAACCTTAAAATTTAACTTTAACAACAATATTTTTAAGTGAATGTATGAATTGTTGTCACATTAGCATAAAATAATCTCATAAGTCCTACTATCCCTTTTTATTATTATCTTAATATGGAGTCACTACAACTTCATTATCATTACATGGAGTGCTACTACTATATAATGTTACTGTAATTCAGTGTCATGGTCAACAGTTCTAATTCTCATCATATCAGCATCTGAATCACAATCCACTCCCACATGAAGATAAACAGATTTGTGATCCAAACCTCCATGGCTCTGTGATTATGTAATCGTGAGCAATACTCCAGTCCCACCATCTTCTCCCAGAGAAAATTTTCACTGATTGCTGTGGATAATATCTGTGTGATGGCAACAGGAACAAAACACATGGCATTTACAGAGGATTTAAAGTAAATTTGTTCATCGGAAAAACAAAAATGGTTACTCGATGTTGACATTAGCTCTTCTAAAAGAAAGAAGAAATATTGCAAACATATATGGAGTTGAATGCCACAAATCCCACCCTGCTGATAGTATTTAGGAAAGCTTTTGTCTCAAGGACAGTCTTTCTCTGAAAATTCATCTTCTCAGTCTCTTCAAAACAAAAAGAGTCATGTATCAATCATCATTGCAATGATTACCAATCAGTCATTGCACATCATTGTAAAGCTGACACTTCCAAAGCTTCAATGCACACAGCTTATAAAGCAGGACTACTTAAAAGTCTGTTCCCTTCATTCTGAATACAAAAGTTTTTCCCATGTGGTTTCAGTTGAGCTTCACTTTAGCCATTATAAAATATCAAGTACTAATGATCTACATAGGAAAGCAACAATTCAATAACTTACTCTCCTCAGTAAATAGTTCTTGTCAGTATTTCTGCTCTTGTCACTTAAGTTAGTCATGAAGAGCTCTAATGAAGCCTCTGTCACTACAAACACTAGCTGCTAGTGAGGAAAGAGAGCTTATCTGGTGATTAAAATCTCAAATTAAGCAGAAATATGTTTGAATATGGAACATAGAGAGTATTCTTTAAAAAAATAAAATAACCCCCCTACACTTGTTTGAAAGTGCCCTAATAAAGCCATGTTCTGTATGCAAATATAGTGCATATATAATATGTACACATATAGAGGGTTCTCAAATTAATGAATAGGCAACTGGCCTCAAAAATTGCATATAACTAGAGATTTCAAAATTAGAATAATACTAAAAAAATCTTAACCCACCAAAAAAGCCACCAAACCCCAAAATCATGGAACAGTTTACATTACTCAATGTACATATGTACATATTCAGTGTACACAACTCAGTAGACAATCATAAAAAGTGGCTGAAGGCCCAGGACTTTAAGTTATTCCAATTTTAACTATTTTTCCTTTTCTGCCACAACCTTGATCTTTCTTTTGCAAAGTGAAAAACAACAGCAAAGAAGGTAGCATGTCCCAAAAGAGATGTTTTGATGAATTTAGATTTATACAGAACAAAAGCACTCAGGTATAGCAGATGTCACTTTAAGAAATTAAACAGATTCACCACGAGGATTAATTTATTACTAGAAAAAGTCATAGGTGAATAAGTATGAAAAAATTTGTGCAAAACTGTAGGTATGACAACCCAGAGAAACAGTTTGGAATAAAAACTGCAGTCCCAGTGATACTTTGGTGGTAGGAATTGAATATCCTGCCATGCTACAGAAACACTGGGGCTACATCTAGTCCATTCTCATAGTTAGAAAGGGGATGAAATAATGCAGACCCATTCTTAAAGTAAAGCCTTAAGAACTCTCCTGTTGAGGAGCATAGTGAAGTGTAGTCATTATGTTAAGATGTTTTCAAGACAAATGAACTTAAAAGTTTAGCAAAATTGTCTTTCAAAGTATTAGAACTTCCTCTTTCTACTTCACTTAATCCCCATCTAAATTCCTCATCCAGTCGCAGAATGTAATTTGAACTTCCATGAAGTTTGATGCAATATGATCTTAGCTTATTTTTCTTATGAGTATTTTGTTGTATGGTCACATGCAGTTGTGATTATTACAGTATTACAAGAATTTTTGGTGTGGCCAGAAATTTGGTGTAGACAGTAATTTGGATTTCCCACAGGTACATGTTCATAGACATGCCCTATTTTTAGGATGCCATTACAGCTCTTAACATTGACAGTAAGAGGAGGCACTACGAGGATCAAAGAGATAAAACACATCACATAACAAGAAAAAAAAGAAAACAGAATGCTTTTCTTCATATGTAGTAACAAGTTATGGTAATAAAATGCTCTCACTACTTCTAACAGTCACCGCATCACATATCCAGCAACTTTGAACAATGAGAACAGCTTCAAGACTTGGGGGCAACCTTCAATAGCTCTGGTACATTCACTACTGCAAGAATTCACTTTAATGGTATGGCTTAGTTGAGAATAAGAACAAATCTGTCTCTTCTGTTGCCAAAAGCTATAGAGAGAGTAGCAGGGAGAAAGGCTAGCAAGATGAGAAAGTATCCAAAATTGATTGTTTCTGAATTTCCCTGTTATTTAGGAAATGCTTGGAGCAGTTGCTGCCCCACCAGTCTTTTTATTAAAAGAAAATACAATTTAATTACCATTTCAATTAGATTACCAGGAACCAATATACACAAAATGTGTTATTGTTCTGGAAGCCTGAGCAGCAATAAAAACTTGAGTTTTGTCTACCTTTTGTAACTGATCCTAAGCCAATCTTCTTATTACAAATGAGTAATACATTTCCTCTTGTAACTTTAGGATAAAATTAACATTATGACACTGTGCATCATGTGAAGATGCTGTTAACAACCTTAACGATCACAGAACAAATACACCTAAAGACAGACTGAAAATATCTCAAGAATCACACTAAAAAATGCCAGCATGACTTACTGACTGGTTTTAAACTGTTGTAAAAGCAGTCATACAGGAATAACAACATTGGTGCTGTGGACAGTGGGAATTAATCTGCTGATCAAAATATTCATGTTTTTCAAAAGACTCTACTTCTTTCTCACTAGTACTTAAAAAGAGATAAATGGTTCAATTATTGAAGTTGTAACTACTGTTTAAAACATATCCTGACCTCATAAGATAACTTTTGGATGCCAAAGCATAGGTGTTTTTAAGAGAATTCTTTGATCCTCTGTTGAAGAAATAATGCACAGTGACAGCTGAGCTCTTCTCAAGAGACATCTGTTACTCCCACTTCTGTGTTCACCCTGAGTAAAGTGCACCATGGTTCTGGATTACTCCTCAGTTCATTTCCCACAGTCACATTTCTGGGAAGAGAGAGGCTCCATCACGCTCACTTTCGTAACTACAGGTCTCTGCTTTCTGGAGACACAGTCTTCTTTCGCTACCCTTCTCCTTTTCTCAGTATTTCATTTTCTTACATGGCTTAAAATTCTGCCAAGTGAATGATGTAAACCTCCACTAAAGTTCTCCCTCTTCATTTACTTCAGGCTTCAACCTTCTGACGGTACTTATAGGATTTACTTAGGCCAAAAAGCTTCCAAAACCATCTCATAAAATTTCTTATGGACTGCAGCTGTCTATCAGTTGTAAGGAGCACAATAAGACTGGTGAAAGAGCTCCTGAGCCAGCTTTCCTACAGAATCCTAAACTAAAGTAAGAACAAATTGTGTGTTCTGAGGCAAATGTGCTTGAGCCATAGACATACATTGACTCTACTACATTAATTTGGATAACTGGATTTGGACATTCAACTTAATAACACAAGATGAATTTGATGCTAGTCAAATACTAGGGAAAAAAGTAATTTTCTATTCAGTTGAATTGCTCTCCATCATTAATGAAAGTAAAAAGGGAGCTCAGAGTTTTGTATGCATAACATGGGCACTTTTCCAGCCTCTTTGTATGGAAGACAACAAGGGAACAAAATCCAAGGCATGCAAGCCAAATTTCATCTCTCTCTGTATCAACTTGTAAATTCTTCTAGCCTACCTTTATTGCCCCGGACTTCAGATTAATTAATTTCAGATAATACAATTCTCATGTGACATATGCAGTGTTGGACACAATCAACAGCAAAGAATTTTTAAAAAGCTGGAAATTATAACTGTATGATTGTTTTATCCAATCACATTCAATCAACAAATTACACATTCTTCCGAACTTTCACTTTTTCTCTCATAGAAAAAGGAGACACTATTTCTGGCCAAAACTACATGATGCAATATATCTACCAATACCTCAGAGGTATGGCTGTGTATAATGTAAGAAAGTCTCAAGATGATAAATCACTGATAAATGGAAAGTAATATTAACTGCACTTTCCAAAGTAGCATAAATTATGTAACTTATTTTTGCAAAGGTTAATCAAATGAATACAGAACACTGGAAACATACTTCGGCTACGCTATGCACTAGAAAATTATTCACTAGTCATCTATGCTACTACTAACTTAACTTTTTCAAGGCTGGACAATTCTTTTGCCAGTTGGACAACCAGCAAAATTACAGTGTTCTCTATTACACAAAATCACAGAATCTTTTAGGTTTAAAAAGACCTCCAAGATCATCAAATCCAACCTTTGACCAGGCACAACCTTGTCAACTAGATCAGAGCACTGAGTGCCACGTCCAGTCGTTTCTTGAATACATTTGTCCCTTGACACATTTGTCTCTTGACAGAAGTGTCCTTCATTTCACAGGAAGAAATACGGAAGGATATAGGGACAGAGCACTGCATCTGCCTCAGCATATTTCTTAGCATTCTGCTCAGTTTGTTTTGTAATGATTTAAAATATTTTCCACACTCATACTACTGCTAAATTCTTCCAATCTGATTGATCCAGCAACCTCTGGTTCTTTTTTCTTAAAATATTACGATATTTTTACATCCAGCTTACAGTTTTGATTATTTTTATATTTCTTCAGTTTTCTGCAGAAAAACTACTGAAAATTTAGTCACCCCATCACTGTACCTATTCCTTGCAGGTTGTTCCACATTTTAGTGTTTACTGAATATTTTTCTCTCAGATCAACACTGACTTTGTTTATATCCTTTTTTGATTATCTTTCCTTTTGTTTGTTTTGTTTGAAAATGTCACAGCTTGTAAAGCAAGTACTTTTTATTTCCTGTATTCCCAATTTTTTTTCTGGTCAAGGTAGTTTTCTACTTTGCGCATCGTTCATTTCCCTCCTGACTTTAACAAATATATGCATTCCTCCTGAGAGCCACATTGCAATTACTACCTTTCTTCTTCCTTTAATACCTTTTCCTCTTAGCACTGACTATCTCAGAGATATTTGAGTCAGTCACTGCTTCTGGTAGGAAAAAATTCCAGATAATTATTAAGTAAAACTTTTTGCAATATATGACTGTCTCAAAGGCAGAAAATTCTGCCTCTGCATATCATTCCTCCTGTAGCTTAGGTAGCCTTACAGCCCAAGAATCAAAGCACAGCTGAGTTGCATTTCAATTCTGACTGCTTGGAGGTGTTTACTAAGACAAATTAAAGGGGAACTTCCTTTAGAATTGTCATGTAATTACAAAGTCAACAACTTCTGCTTATCCACTAATTATAGAAAATTGTATTTGATAGCTGCATAATTTGATCATAATTGCAAATATTTGCTCATCTTTAGTGCTGTTTGAAGAATATTTCAAGGCGTCTGCTCAATTCTTCTGAATTTAAACGTATGCATAGTGTAAATAAAACACTACATGCCAATGGATTGCTTTTATGTGTCTGCCAATTTAATTTCCATTACATTAATTCTGTTCATCTCTTTCAGCAGATGCATATATTCTTTCTTTAAAACAGTGTGGAAATAAGCGACAAAACATTACACCATACCAAAAAGTTGAATAATCCTACACAGTTTAGTCTATTTTGGCCTGCACTTAAATTGATTGGTTCAGACTTGTATGTGTATCTCCCACATGTGCACAAACACAAGCTGCAGTCTCTGAAAAGACACAGCTATGTGTCTAGCAAGGAGGAGGAAAAGGTTTTTCCAAAGGGAAAAAAAAAACAAACAAAAACCTACAGAATTTTATTTTACCATTACATTAACGTTACCCCAGAAGTCAAAAACAACCAGAGAGGAATCTAAATCTAAGCCACCACACTTGATTAAGTTCTACGTAAGTAGAAAAAGCCCAGTGTCATTGGCTTTCAAAATTATTATTCTCCTTGAGAGTCTCATGGATTCATTCCTAAGTAACTTAATTCCTAATCCTCATTTCTTATCCTCATTTTACATGACAAGAATTTATCTATTATAAATGTAGCCTCGACAGAAGAAGTGGGTTTAAAATTAACAGAATTAAATATTCTAAAAAGAAAATACATAAAATACATTTTATTTTAATTTATTATGGACTTTGCTACACTATAATCTTAAGGGGTAAAAGCACATCTCACTACAAATATTTGGCAGTTGTTTATGCAATTCTCATACTGGCTTTCAGACAGCATGAATCTTTGAAAAACATTTTTCCTTACTCAAAGCAGTGCTTCTCTCCTAGAGCAGACCTTCAACACCTGAGAGTTATTAGAATTAGCTGGGATGATGAAAAAGTGAAGTTTACATGGAATAATACACGGAGTAAACACTAAACAAGAATACCATGTAGGAAAGAGCATTCCAAGCACTAGTTTTGCTAGGGTGGAGAAAATCAGAGCTGCCTTTATTTAAAATTCACCATTTAGAAAGAGTGAACGCAGATACATTAAAGAACAAGCAGAAGTAGCAAAATATGATGATTCTGAGGCAAACAAGCACCACTGACTTCAAGTGAAATGTGCACTATGATAATTAAGCTTCTCTCTGTCTTGAATTATTCCAGTTAATCTAAAGAAGAAACAATCATACTTGGACCAGTGGTTAATTCTACAACTGAATTCGTTGCCTCCTGTCTTCACAGGTAAATGATCCAGAATTATGTGCTTATCTTGTGAAATAAACATTTTTACTTATTTTTTTTCAGCAAACTAAACATCTTAATGAATAATTTAAGCTATACGATTATTATTGGTCACATTTTCCAGCTTAAAAAATAAAATCATTATTTCTTTTTCTTTCCTGCAGAGGTCCTCCATCAGCAGAAATCTCTGTGACCTTTTTAGTTCAGACTGACATCCCCGTCTACAAAGACTGAGACATTTCTCCAAACTGGGTACAGAAAAACCTGCGCGAGTAGCAAAATCTGCACGGTAAGAACTAAGGATGCAGAGAAAGCAAGAAAGACGCTTTGTGATATGAAATAATCCTGCAGGGAGTGTGGGAAGGGTGCCTGGTACCAAGGGAATAAATACCCTGAACAAGCAGGAGCGATGTCTGATGGAATCAGACTAATCCTACAGAATAATCAAGAAGGATGCTGGGCCTAATAATATCAATGATGTCAAGAATGGATGAGATCGTCTCCTTTTGGGAAGGTGAGAGGAACATAAAGAATCTTTAATGGGATGAAGATGAACCATGGTAGTTCTTTTTTCCTTGCACTTGGCGGCCTCTCAAATCTGACCACCTTGAGCTGGTGACATCAAGGAACATGGCCATCAGCACTAACTGCATGATAGTAGCTGCTGTGACAAGTTATAAATGGGCTTGACTCAGCTGTCAGGTGAGAATTATAACCACACTCTATACCACAGGAAGGGAGTTCTGCAATAGCTCCTAAAAATAAATAATTTTTATCTGGTTTGAGATGCCAATATGTACAGAGAAGCTAACCCTCCTTGATTCCCCCTCTGTCGCTAGAGTCCAAAAATATTCTGTTCCTAGCAGACTTGCTGGGGTTTTTTTTCCCTCTCAAAAGTCACATCTTAATTGAAATTAATTCTGGGAATAGGGAATAGAGACACTGTACATAAATATATATGTATTTCTGTGCACATATGTAAGTATAAATAACTATGCCATTACAAACCCTGGTACTGCTATTACTGACTCAGTATCTCCATCAGGAGAAGAGGTAGGAGATAAAGATGAACTATTTTTTTCCTAAGCTGTCAGTTCCTGAGCTGCTCATTCACATTTCCTGTGCTGCCTCCTGTTCCCTCCCTCCCTCAACTTTATCCAAGTTTTATAAGTAGGATGCAAATAACAGGCAATCTAAGAGACTACAGGGACAGGAGACAGGGAGGTTTCAGCCTTAAAAAAAGGTGATTTGGATTTAATGTCACAATGATGGATGAATTTTTTTGGGCTCTTTTAAACTTCCAGAAGCATTCAGGTATTTCTCTTACATTTAGGATATACCATGTATGACATAAGAAACACTGTCTTGCTAATGGAATTATTACATATTTAAAACAGATACTCCAGAGTAGGCTCTAATATCCTGATTTAGTATTGCATGTATAAATAAATTTGTATTTTGCAAAACTGCCATCTCACTGCCTCCATGGTTTTCAGACCTAAAATGTGAAGACTTTATTTTCTTTCTTACTGATGAAAACTCCATGGTGAGTTCAAGAAGAAGTTAAATCACTGCAAATACATAAACTGAACACAGGTGTTTGTTTTTTTTTAAATCCATAAAAAACAAAACCCCTTCACAAAACCTATTTGTAACTTGATCTAAAAGCAAAACTGAGTAATTATTAAGCAAGGCAAATGAACCTTTTGCAGCTAAAAAGAAAGTCAAACATTCCAAGTTCAAACACTTAAAATCAAGTTCATAAAATCTTGCTCAGCATAGTCAGAAAAACTAAGCAAACAGAAATCCCACTAAATGGTAAGACCAATGAATCATGCAGAAATGAAATTAAAAAATGACAAAAGTTACCTCATATTTTCCATCTGCATCTTTTAAATAACCCAAATATGTACATGTAAAAAGTCACATCACATAAAAAGGAAGGAAGTTTGGCTTGGAATTCTCAGATTGTCACATTCAGACTGAGTAGAGGGACAGTCATACAGAGATGACACTTATGATGGGCAGCAACAGGTATCAGCAATTGATTTCTCACACATAGGAAAGTCATGGGCCAAAAGGAAGTGACAAGTCACTTTTTTCTGCCTTCCTGGGTTTCATAGATGCTTGAGAACTTGTGACTGAAAACAGATACTTGAGATTTCGAGACCACAGAAATAGATTTGCTACCAAGAATAGGCAAGAGGGGTTCTGAGATAGAAGAAATTCAGCAAGTTCTGCACAATTTTCAGACTAAAACGTACCAAAAATAATAATTACAAAAAGAAAAAAAAAAGACCAAAAAACCCCCCTCAGTTGATATAATTATTTTTCAAACATATATTATAGATGGGAGTCAATAATTTGAATAGATTGTATCTTTTATCTTAAACAACTTCAATGGGAACAACCATTCATCCCTAGTAGCTCTATTATAATACAGACATTTGGTAAATCTCAGCAAGACTTCCTTCATCACACTCACCACAGCTAAAAACTAACGTCCACTGGTTGTGACATGCATTGTTATTGTTGAAAGGACAATCACTTTGTTAACAGGTACTGTCTCCTAGCAATAAAATTCTTCATTCCACAGAACGGTCATTGGAAATGTCACACTACGTACCGGTAGTCACTACTCAGTTTCAAATACAACCCATGTCTGTGCAACTTTTTGGAAAGAAGTAGGTCATCAATAAATAAAAATCAAGTTCTTATGCTGAACTAGTAGAGATGTAATTAAATTGCCATATTCTGAGTAACAACTTGAAGAACCAACTTCAAAGCAGATGCCTGGAAAATGGCATTGTATAATGCACTGCTGTCAAATCAAAGTATGAAGGTAGGGGCTGCAGAAACTCCGAGGTCCAGGATCTCAGGCAGAGAAACTCCTTACTAATCATAGAAGAGGCTGATAGTAGGAGTCATTGGTACAAAATTCAAGGCACATAATGTAAGTTATCCATGGTTTCTAAATATAACACTAAAAGAGCAACTTCATTTGGCACTAAGAGTGAGAATTTAATGGTTCGTCCTTGTAATGACTAAATTCATCAGTACAAATCCCTTCCATTCTAGGAAAAGCATGCACTTTAGGAATATAAATCAACTGACTTTCTGAAAGTACTTCCCTTCATTGCTGATAAGAGGAGTTGCGATATAGATATCTAAATCCAAGCAAATTAATCCCACCATATGTGTTTAAATCTGTTCAAATTCCTTGTATCCTGCATTAAAAACAGGAAAAAGCACTTTTGATAGAAACATCTATCACTAGAAAAAGCAGTTGAGCTGACATGAGCTTTCATGGTGCGCTTTCCTTGGATTTAAAATTGTGAAGATAATTGTTAAATTAGCCGATAAGAAAGCCAAAAGTGTCCTCCTAACACTTTTGCCTTTCTTATCTGTGTTGGTTTTGTTGTGATTTGTTTGTTTGGAGGGTTGTGTTTTGTTGGTGGTGTTTGGGGGTTTTTGTGGGGGGGTTTTTTGTTGGTGTTTGTATGTTTTTTGGAGTGTGGTTTTGTTTGGTTGGTTTGGTTTTGGGTTTTTTTATAGTGTACATGGCAGGCTCTAATCAATTGCTAATAAAGGTGTTGCCTCGAGCTGTGGGAAAACTGGACCTTGAATACTGAGTCATAGACTTGGAAAGCATGTTAAATGGATCTTTTTTCCATCAGAACTACACAAACAGTCCTTCAGAATTAAAAATTAAGATTTGACAGTTACTACATTATAAACATTATCATAATCTATTTGGACAGGAAGTAATTCAATAATTAGGAAAAAAGGAAAAAGGAAGTAATAAACTATTGTTGAGTAACAATTTGACTCATTTTACTTTGCAATAAAACAAAAAATTGTCTAATCAGAAATTATATTATTTGAAGATAATGTACTATTTAGTATTACAGGAATTTACTACTAAACAATACACTGTTTAGTAGTAATCTCATTTATTTGAAACTTTTCAATCAATTCATATCAGTGTTTTGATCAACATATGAACACAAAAAGGAAGGATAATTTCACTATTTTTTTAGCATTGCAGCAGTGAACGATGACAGTCATTTATAAACTCCTTTGTATGTCTTTTAAAAAGATAGCATTCATTTGGGATAGAATATGTATTTGTGAATTATATGGTGCATGCATTGGTGCCAAAACCCAAATGCAGTCCATATCTGTGATCCTCTTACTTAAAAACAGGAATAGCAGAAGAGTGGCTCTGAAAATAAATTCGGCCACTAGAATAGAGGACACTATCAAAAGAATTCTTAAAAAACTAATTCTCAGAGATTTTGTACACTAGTTATGAAATCTTGCCAAAAGTCAAATAAGCATATTATGTTGGCATTACATATTAATTTCTTTGGTGAGAGAAAGAATTCCTGCACTGGAATTTAGAATTTAACCACAAGGGCATTTTTCTTTTCTTTTTCTTTCTTTTTGGATGTGCAGGAAGAGGTGGGAAAAGTAACAAACATGTTGTAATGCAATGAATTACAAAGGAAAACAAAGGATGGGAAAATAATAATACTAAATAATAATATTAATAATAACAACAATAACAAACTGTAACAAAGCAGCTATTTTGTGCAATAATAAAAACAAAGGTAACATTTTTTGAATCCAAGCCAGTGTATTTAATAAACAGAAATTATCTGATCATCCTGTTCTGACTGCTGTGCAAGGAAGACACCTAAACCTGCATTCAACTTCTAATCGGGAAACAAACATGCACTGTTTAGTGAGCAACTAAAATAATAATGTGGAATTGGAAAATGATTAATTCTTCACATCCAACACACTATCTCTATTAGAGAAAAATAGCAAGAACTGAATTTACTATTTGCAGTAACAGTCAAGACATTACCAACCATGTTGCAATTCAATGAAAGAAAACCAACCCCAGTTCATTTAAATAAGTTTAAAACAGAAAAAGGTAAGAAAAATTTAAGTTATTATTTGTAGTCATCTCTGGTTTTGGTGTTTATTAATAGCCAAATACTTTGTTTTCTAAGAAAATGTCTCTTACTTTAATACTTCGTAATCTTTAAAACCTTGATTTTTTTTTTCTTATTTCCAATTATGGAATTCAAAAACATGACAAATAGTGACATACATCTCAAACATCCATATATTTACACTCTTCACAAGACTAAAAACTTTTCTGTGGCAAGTATTCAAAAAAATAAACTTGAGCCTAAGTTACCAAGCCATTAAGACTTTTCTAAATCCTGGAAACATCTTTTATTATGTTTACATTTTAAAAAAAAATCCAACAATTTTTTTTAAAAGCTTTAAAAAAGAAAGTGCACGTTGCATGAAGAAGGCAGTGAAGCCAACAAACAACACAGGGTCGAAGAATACTTCCACTGGAAAACATTTTCAATAAGCTTAGTTCCAACACTCACATTTTGGTCTTTAGTTGTTGTTCTATGCAGAAATACATGTATAGTTCAGAACTGAGGCTTCAGACCATAAAAAAGCAATTTGTTGGAATTTTTCAATTTGCTATTAATATTTGCCATTGGTCAAGTTAAATTAATTTCTAAAATGCTCTTTCCATTTCATCATCCGACTCTTTAATAACCTCAAAGGTAGATTAACAAAAACAAACACTAATCATTCAAAGGAGAAATGCATCTCAGGTTAAGGACTTCTTGATAGCCTAGGATCCCCCATTCATGGTCTCACATTCATCAATCTATTTAATCTTTGCAAAATTTAAGATGACGAGTTCTATTTTCAGATTGAAATGATCTAATATTTAAAGCATCACAGAACTACCTTTCATGAAGTAATTTTACAGTAATTAGTACTTTCATACATCACAATCTCACCCAAACGCAAACTGTCAGTCTGTGTTTCTACTCTTCTCTGTAGGTGAAAGATGTTGTGGGTAAGGTTTCAAAAATATTTACATACCTTTGATTTCTACTTAAACTACTTTTTGTTCACTTACAGCTTTCCTATCTGGAGCAGAAACAAAAAAATGTAAAAGTTTATTTATATGGACATTGTACTTCATTCCATCCTTAACATTTGCAACACAACATGGACTTATAATTTACAAATCTTTTGACTCTTTTCTGGATTAGGAATCATAGAATCATAGAGTTTGAGGGACATTTCAAAGGTCATCCAGTCCAAACAACAGGAGGATTTCCATTTTGCTTGCACTTTGGTCAATCAATACATTGGGGTTTTCTTGGGTTTGTTTAGATATAAATGGACACATCTTTTCCACTTTATGCATAATTTCACTTAAATATTATGTTTATTTCATAGCCATTTCTTTCACTAAAAAAAAATCTTCTCTCTGTAATATCTTGATCTGAAAAGAACTTCATGTCAAAAAGCGTTACGGGAGAGTATATTGCTGTACAAGCACAGAGATAACTATGCAGAAACTGCATTTATCAAAATTCTGGCCAGGTAAATCTATAAAAATGCTTACGTGAAATACATTTAATATTTATGTTGAAATACACAGAAGGTTTGCAATTTCTGGATTTGTTTTTGAGTTCTGAATTCCCCTCCCCCCTTGACTAGTTACCATTAACATACTTGTTAATGCATATGCTTTCCCAGATCATTTATATCCCAAAATAGACAGCTAATCCTTGCTGCCCAAATTTCCAACATTATATACACCACAGCTATTCTAATGAAAGATGTATTTAAGACCCAATATCAATCTCCCAGAAAAGGCCACAATAGTGTCATAGTGGTAACTTTTCAGGGACAAGAGCTTTTCACAAGAGCTCCTAGAAACGTACCTCCTGTAGCAATTTAGACTTTGCACACCTTAATTTAGAGAACTGAGTAAATATTCACTCTGAAAGATCCCACACACAACTCCCAGAAGTCTCTTGAGGGTATTTCCTTAATCCATAGTCTTCTAACATAAATCACTCCTCCTTATCTTGTAAAATCATAACTAAGAGTGGAAGACTAAGTATTCTTCTATTAAATGATGTTCCTGAGTATTAAAATAAAAAAAGTCCACTAATCAAGTCAATCTGCATGATAGAGTGAATGAAAATACCATTCATTTGACTTCACATGTACTCAGTAACAGGCTTTTCAATGCTTAAGTAGATAAACAAGTTACCAAACTGAAAGTGGTTTATTGCCTACAAAAGAGATGCTACTCCCTGAATGAATCATTATTTCAGGAACCGTGAAAAGTCTGGTATGAACCAGCCAAGAAGTTCTCTCTGACACTAGATGATGTCAACATTTTCGCTTACCTACCAGTATTTTTAAAATCAATAAGGTTCAAATGAGTGACTGCAAAATATGTTTCCAGAAACTGTCAGTCCTTCCCTGGCAGTGAGAACCTCTTTGGCACCTGCAGCATAAAGCACAAACCTTTAACTATCCGTAAAGTGAAAGTGCCAGTCAGTAGCCGATGGAAGAACAGTATCTGAAGAATCATACAAATTCTTATTTTTACTTCAGTAAACCACTTAGAACGGGATAATACATATTTGATAGGATGTCTAGACTTATGATGCAGCATTACTTGAACAATCATAGTGATAAAAAAATCCATTAATAAAACATGAATAAAAGAATTCTCTCTCTTTATCACTCTTTGGAGGTAAGTTGCCTCCATAGAGCATCTACCTCTAGAAAAAGCAGCTGTAGAATATGGTTGGTTCGTTCTAGAAACTTAACATTTTCATACACTTCTGTGTTAATATTTTGTTTCTTACTTTCCATAACAGCCTACTTTCTCTGCTCCTGCTGTGAAACAGCAGCTGAATCTTGCCTAACTGCTAATCTTTCCCTTTCTCTATATGAATTTCCTTTCTCCCTTTTGTGTGTGTTTTTTTTTTTTTTTTTGTGATGCCTGTATACTGTTCTGCACTTGTAGGCTTCCTCACAGGCTTCATCTCCTGAACTCTTTGTCATTTAAGCTTTTATTTTTGTCATTTTAAAATGCTATACTGAATAAATATGGTGCTCCAAGTGCAACCTAGTCAGGATCAACTAGGAGAAAAAGCATTTATTTCTTTGGTAGACAGAAGCAGTTTTCTTAACGGCATCTAAAATAATTGTGTCTTAAACAGAGTTCTCATTTCATGATCGTCACACACAACACAGAGATAATTCTCCCAGAACTGCTGTTAAAACATTGTTGCCCCATTATTTAATAATTTGTGCATCTGCTTAATACAGGAGACTCCAGACAGACATGCAGCTTACTATAAAATAATATGCTTATTCAACAGATGAAGCAACTTAATTGTCCTACCTCACCAGGGCACCACCCAGTTCCATGGACACCCCTTTAAGGTCTTGTCTGTGTTCCAAATTCTTAGTCTAAGTGAGCAACTATTCCTTTTAATGCAATGTGTAAGGAACATGGTGCTTAGAGACATGGTTTAGTGCTGAGTTAATTTTGGATTCAATGACCTTAATGGTCTTTCCCAACATAAATGATTCTGTCTCTATGAAAATATTTCTCTTACTTCAGAGAGGGAAGCAGACACCAAAGAAAAATAGTTGTCCCTGGTCTTCTCAAAGGACATGTAAGCTTTTTTCACTTAATAAAAATGAAAGTGGACACAAAATCACCACTGGAATAAGAGGTCAACTCCTTCTCAACTCTATCTGGCCACCTATTTCACTCTTGGCTGTAACACAGCCATGCTTGAGCGGTCTGTGAAGCAACCTGATGCCTCTGGCTCAAAGTAGTAACCAGAAAACAGGAGACACAAAATGAAATTTCTTCAACAAGTATATTATCAAGGCATTTTGAAATAAGCCTTCTTCATAAACGTGCATTTAACTATAATATTTAAATAGCTAATACACTCTGAAACACATCCATTGTTATACTACTCTCTGCCCTGTTGATTTTATCTATCCTCATTATTCTAACATCATAAAATGTTTCAAAAGAGAATCACAGGCTTAGAACATCAAGCCATTAACATTTTCAAATTATATTTTATTATTTTCATCCCATTAATCACAAGCTACTCCCTCTTCAAAAATTTCACATAGCGAAGCTACATAGGCAGCTACACGTGAACAACACTATAAATAGAACAAGATTAAAAAAGGTAAAATGAGGTAAAGTGAATCTCCAATTTTACTTTGTAAGAAAAGTATCTTGTTCAAGAGTTCAAATAGCTTTCTGGCAAAGTAAGGAATGGAGTTTAAGTACCCTTAAAACACTGTGACCAATAAGCAATTTGCCAGTAATTTATCCTGAGTTCTCCTTTCACCTCTCTTTCCTCCTAACAAGCTTTGAGCTTTAATTTTGTTTCAGAGACAGTATAAGTCATCTTGTCATACAATTATGCAGAATTTACTTTTTGCAAGAGTGTACTAGCTCTTGCAGGGGTTTGCAGAAGCCACAGATTTTGTAAGAATGTGGGTGTGTGTTTCTCATCCCAGCTTCCCATCACAGGATGTTTTTTGGGGTTTCTGTGTGAGACCACTCCTCCTTAGACTTCTTAAAACTCACTGGCGTTCTCCCTCTTCTGCCTAACACAGCTGCAAAAACCTGTAGTCACCTAGTACATATCCCTAGGACTGGAGATGGGAAAGGAAGGATACACAGAAAGCCTCTAACATCCTTCTGTAGAGATAAGTGCCTCTAAAAGTCAATATAAATAACCTGATTTTCAGGACTAACTGCTTCTCTAATTTAATAAGTAGCTCCCAGCACTAACTATTGTTTCATGCACACCAACACAATCAATCTTCATTTCCCTGGACCAGGTAAAATAAAGATTCTAACCCACAATTGCCAATCCTTCTTACACTAAAATCCAATGGTTTAATGTAGAGGGAACTGCAAACTTGTAAAACACAACTTGAAAGGCAAGATATGCATGGCTACTCCAAAGACTTCAGAACAAAATAAAAATATAAAAAATAAGTAAATAAATGTAAAACCAAAAAAAACCCTTGAAGTTGTTCAGATATGGTTCTGAAGACTGGAATTTTTCTGACAATCTGATCAGAAGTGACAGAGACAACAGGGTTTGCAACACTTCTAACATAGCAAACTTTTTCACACATTAGCCTACGATTCTACTTGTACCTCAGGATTAAAGCAAAAGCTGTTGAGCCAAAAAGTTACTCTTTGAACTCACAAGTATAAAATTTAGAAATACCTGAAATGCAAGCTAACATTTCCTCTAGAACCCTTGTCTTGCCAGATACATAGTCAAAACTGCATAACTCCCATCTTTCCCCAAACACCTCCAAAATGCTTATGAACTGCAAAAGTTATTCTAGATTTATTCCTTGTATGCAGGATTAAAAGAACCTTTTTAATATATAGCAACTTGTGTGATTTACTTATCAAAAGAAGTAACACATCTTTTCAACAAGCGTTTTCTGTCAATATATTAATGTGCCCTGCTGGGTCCCAACGCTGGGGAAACAATGGTATGCAGGGTTAGTCCTGGCTTGAGTAGGTTGGTAGGAAATGTAGTTACTCTCACATTTCAGCATTTGTCTCATTTCTCAGGCAGTGAAAGAGCTTCCTCTTAAAAGACACAGAAGCAAATGACAAAATTATTTTATTTCTGTTATAGATTTCTCCTGTATTAAAGACATCTAGCTTATCAAATGCTTATGAAAATTTATTTGTTAAGCTAGAACTTCAGTGAGCCAGAACCCTTGATGTGGAACTTTGCAAGCTTTTGACATGAAAAATCTTGTGCACAGCCCCTCCTGCAGCTTTAGTTTTCTCTCTATAGCTCTAACTCTGGTCACACTATTGATGGACTACTTTGAAAAACCCCACCAAGTCAGCGTGTGACTGTCCTTATAATCCAACACAAGGTTCCACAGCTCTTGATAAAATACAATTTGAATGCCACTAAATGAATTCCAGGTAAACAGCTGCTGGCACTCATCCTGGTTAAGCTGACAAACCTATCTTCTGAATTCTGATAAAGTAGTGCCAGCTCCAACACTCTTCATTTGTACAAAACCAAAGCCAATTTTGTTTCAGCAATCTGTATTTCCTGATAGTGGATGCAGATGCACTCTTCAATGGCAGTCCCAAAAAAGCATAAAACTAAGGAAGCAAATATTTGCTCATCCTAAAGCTCTAAAAAAATATTAATTAAAAAAAATGAACAAAAACCAAACCCTCCCACCTGAAAAAAGCCAGTCTTCATCTCCTTTGCTAGGAACAGTCCTACTGAAGGGATAAACTTGGTGGTTAATCTCAACAAACATAACAAACACAACAAAAATAACTTGCTGTGTGTGTTCCTCTGTGTAAGAGCTTCATTTCCAGGGTAATTCTGCAAGAACTAAAATATATTAAATAAAGGACCTTTCTAAAAGATATTTCATCTTTTATTTACTTTTTGCCAGCTTCAATATCTGTCTTTGACATTCACAGAAATGATAAAATACAAAAAAGGAGTGATAATCATGTACAATTGGGTCAGTTTAAAATCAGACAGTAATTGGAGAGTTTCCTGTAAAATTCAATTTTGTATTTAGACACTTCTATTCAAAATATTTTCTATATGTTTCTATTCTAAGCATAAATTTAACCTGGCTTTTAAAAACCTTTCAGCTCATTAACTGTACCAGGAAGTTGGTCTAAAAGTACCCATCCCTGTATTCATGCAGACCAAAAGGCAGAGAGAGAATGATACACAGATGAGGCATAACACCTGGCAACTTCAAAAATTATCTTAAGCTGATTAGCAATTATATTTTACCTTCAGAATATGAGGTATTTTTAATCTTAAAACCAAAACAAAACCACAAAAAGCCCAAACAAAACCAAACAAAAAACTTCAAACTAAGAAAAATCCCAACCAAACAAAACAAACCCACAAAAAAATCCCCAAAACCCTAAAACTCCTCTATGTATATCAGAACAACATTCAAAAGTTCGAATATTTTAAAGCTGTGCATTTATTTTTATTATCAATTGATTCTTAATAATTATATTAATTATTAATTATGATAGATAGTGATTATTTTTATCAGCAACATTTTCCCATGTAAAAAAAAATCCCTACTTTTCACACATAATTAAAAATTCTCTTTTTGCGTTTATTTGGTCTACTGTCATTTCAGAAGTAATACACTTAGAAATTAAGTATGCATTTCTTCCTTTTTTTAACTGAAAAGACAGTTTTTGTTAGACCTACCAACACTTAGTCAAGATCTTCTGACAGCAGTAAAATGAAGTCCATACCATGTCACCAACCTTACAACATGCACATGATGCATATAAATATCTCAGCAATGTATCCACAGGTATCTTTGATGTATCTAAGGAGCCTTGAAACCTGACAGGTAAGACAGAGGTCTGCTTTGAGTTCTGCTGAGGAGAAAGTATCATTTGCATTTCCTCTGAGTGATCTGAAACCACTGTCTTTACAATCTCTCAGGTGTTATCCAAAAGTGAGGTACTAAAATATCTGCCTGCACTTGTGCCCTAAAGATAAGTTGTCACACCTTGCTGGCCAAGTGCTCCCGAGTGCTTCCCAACAAATCAGCCTGAACGTGCACAAAACACTTCATATGTGAAATTTTAAAGTTCTAACATATCTAGAAAGTGCATCTGCACCTGCCTAATTGATTGTAGCAGGCTGACAGGTAACTACAGACATCCCCTTTCCACCTCATTTGAAGTACACTAGTTGCAAGCTAAAGAGACAGAGTAAGGTGAATTTCCAAATAAAAGAATGTCAAGTTTCAAAACAAACAAGTTAAACTTCACCTCTCTGGGATAGTTACCTAGCTCTGGAAGAAGGAGGACCCACATTTTTTTCACATGTACTAAGAACAAACTGGTTTACGGACTTCAAGAAATTTTGCTTGGCTTAGAAATTGTCAGTACCAGCTGCTCAAAAAACACCTAGAAGTAACAAAGTTTGAATCTTTATTTTCCCTAGACATATTTATTACAATGACAAGAAGACTACTACATGCAAATGCCTGTGTATTGTTCAAAATGTTTCAATTGATGGTTTCCACCATGCTGAGGAAAGTAAACTTTTAAAATTCAGATTTTTTGATGGTATAGGTATGGTTTGATTTGCATGCGATGAACAAACAATTGTTGGGGGAGATGTAGAGAGGATAATGTGATATTTAATTTATAATTAAACACGTATTCTTATTTATTTCATTTCACCAAGGTATTATGTCAATGTGCAAAACATCTACGTGTGCCAAAGGAATTTTCTTCTGAGTTAACTCCACATGTTTTTAAAACTCTATTCTGTCTCATTCTTTCCTGCATGATATATAGATATCATTGACCACTAAAAAGGTACCGTGGTTACCTCTGTAAATGTAATCAGGGATGTTAGACAGACCTAAGTTTATGAAATCCTTGGGAATCTTGGTACAGTTGATAATCAGACCTACTGTCAGCCATTGGACCATTCTGTCCTTGACTTCAGCTGTGCAAAGCAAATTAAGAAACACAAGGATGATTAGAACAGCCTAATTGGAAAACAAAAGGTTTAAGAACAGCACTATAGCTGTTTATGGGTCAGTAGTCTCATCTGCCTGTTTTCATATAGCTGCATTTACCAACAAATGAAAACAGAATGATTACTTGGGTAAGTGGCAAGGTCTGGAAACCATGATCCTAAGGAGAAATACATTCCATGAATGCCTCAATATATTAACTTAGAAGCAAACATGAAAAGCACAGTCAGTGAAATAATCAGCTCCATTTCAATTATGCTAATTTTATAACATCTGTAAATTAACATAATGTGGTGATTCAAAAAGGATGTTTTGTTTGGTTTTTTCACCACCATTAAATGACAGAACTATTGTGGATAATATTATTCAGTACCACAAATGAAAGAGACACAACACTGCAATGGCAAAATCCATTGTTTTAAAGATGTCCCGGAGTAGATAAGTCACCAATCCTTTGATTATTAAAAGATCTTCAGTGTCTTAGTTTAGGTTTCCTTCTGCATCTCCATTTTTCCCTTCCTTCTTTCCTGCCAGTAATGAACAGTCTTTCAGAAGTGAAGGGGATTTATACCCCTCCTTGCTCAGAAGTCCCACACTGGTTATGCATTAACTGCAGCACACAGATTAGGGCACTAAGTTACCTCTTTAATTTGTAGCCTAGTGATATTTCCTGTACATGATGAATTTTAGTACACTTGCTAATAACCCAGCACAGCTGGAAAGAGATTAAATATCAGTACTGTATTTATTCACGAAGGAACTCAAAGAATAAAACAAAAGTCTAACCACAACAATGTGTGTGTGTGCCAGTACTCTCAGGATGCCTCCTAAAGAATGCTTTTGCATCTCTTGCTTTAACAAAATACTTGCAATTATAATCAGCCAACAGTACTTTTGATTCCAGTAATGACTAGTAGAAAACTTGTGTCAGTTTTTTACCCTTTATTCAGATAATAACAGTGACCTTAAGCAAAATCACAAGAGTAAGAATCTTCCTTTTTCAACCTAAAAAAAATAAGAAAATTCCTCTACATTCCATTCCCAATTTCTATTTTCTAGATGTTTTGTATTTTAGTTGAGTATGGATTCCAGGTCAATCTGCTCACACTGACTAGTCAAAGCACTATCACACATTTTTCTAACCCATATATGATTTTTTAAAACTTTCTAGTCACTTTGTGTGTGGTTTTAGTACCATAAAAACTAATTAAATCTAAAGAGAAGCACTGTGTTTTAAGACTTCCATATATGATAGAATTACTGCTATTTTTAATCCAACAAGTAGGCACTGCTTCTGTCTTACAATGCCTAATTTTAATAAAGTATAACATCTATAAAACTCATATACCTTATAGTAGCAACAAACTAAAAAAAACTAAAAAGTATTTTTCCCAACTGAGGAGGTCATTATGCAAATATTATTTTTACTAACAAAGTGGATTGCTGAACATACTAAACAGTCCCTGATACTCAGTCTATCCTATCAGAATCAGAAAAAATATTTTTTGTAGAAAGCTATAAAAAATTAGAGCTTGAGCACATAGTAATTGAGCCATCCTGTTTTGTGGGTGAGGTAAGAGAAGTGGAACACAATTTTTAAATCTCCAAATACATCCAACTGCATAGAAAGTGTAACTATGAATTTAGTTTTGTATTTTTAAGATATCATGGGATAATCTTTATAATACTTAAACTGCCTTTTTTTTTTGTTGAAGTGTAAGTCATAAACTTTGTACTGCAATAACTTAACTTTGTTCTGTTTATGACTTTAATGAGTTACCTCCAGGACTGAGAAAAAAAAATATTTTTTTCCACTAGCTTATGCTTTGAACTTGTTCAGTAGGAAAAAAAAATCACTGAGAAGGCATGCCAAACTATTACACTTCTAATTTGCTTCAGATTTCTGCATACTATTTTATATATCGGGTCTTGAAAATGACAATAACGATCAGCATGAAATTAAGAATTGCATCCATCGAGTCAGTTCCTACCTGTCTAATTTTGCTTCAGTAACACACTTGTTCAGTTTTCTCAGTGAAATGATAAACCAAGTTCACCAAACCAGATAAGGATTAAACCACATTAAGAAAGTGCTACCCTGCTAATTAAATTTCACACAACTCTTTTAGCATAGAAACACCGAGATGAACTAGAAAACCTTCCAAGTCAATCAAAGAATGGGAAGATTTCCTTTATGTGGAAGATGATCAAAATCTCTCACAACTATGGAGGCAGCCAACCACAGAGTGAGTGAGTTCTCAAAATAGGTTGCAATTAACATAAATGCATCCTGGCACAAAATGTTAAGCAATGACTGGGAGACTAAGCAGGGGATAGAACCTTTCAGCCACTTCTATTTTTCAGGATGAACACTTGACTTTTTTTTTAGGGCTTAGACTACAGCATAAATTCCATTTATTCTTATAAATTGACAACAGGTGCAATATTGCTTACTGCATGCCCTTTCTTTCTTTGTCAGTAGGAGAATTATTTGCTGATGTGATTAGACACTTGGAAAAAAAGACTCAAGCCTTTTAATCCTGAACTCCCAAGTTCTGCAGCCAACATCATTAGAGGTCTTTCTGAATTGGTTAGACATGTATGTGTTAACATACGTGTCTTAGGGTGGAATGGTCTGACTTTGTGAGGAAGGAATTTTTTTTGTGCCTCGTATTTCAAGAGCTGTTACCTAGAATTCAGTGAGATAACTTGGCGAGGACAGTTGATAACTAACTGTAAAATGTTGTACGAAAAGTAATATCAACTGCAAGTTCTAATGTATTGGCATGTACAAATTTACATTCTATGCTAACTTGTTTTTCCAATTCTCCTGCTACATATATGTTCTAGAATAGATTCTATGTAATGGCTGTTCTAAAACATGGACTTATCAAAATTGTTTTTATGCACATGCAATGCCACAATTTTAACTGAAGAGGACTTTAAAGTAGAAATATATCCAATCTGCATCCAGTTGTATTCCCGTGTAAATCTGCCTTAAGTAAAAATGAGTTGGTCTTATACTAAATTTCATTAAACACATTTAGGTGTCTCATGTTGCTAAAGTTTTGTCACACTCTTTTCATGTTCAAAGCTCTTCTCAGATTCACTTCAGAATAAAATGAGAAATGAGAACTGAACAGAAGGACGACCAAAGTTCGTGATGTTTTTGAATGCTCTTCACTGGCACAATTACCTGAGGAAGGCATTTCTACTTTTTCATAGGAATTTATCTGTAGAGATTAACATCGAGAACAAACATTAAAATTTAAATTATCTACATCTGAACTCCTGAGAGAATTTTAATAGAACAGCACCTCTACTTAAAATGACAGAAGGGGCAGAAGGTAGCTTAAAAACCACCCAAAACAAACAGTTCACAGTGATGTGCCCTGGACCACACACCTTGTTTTGCTTATGACACTCCTGGAGCAGCCGAACTCCTCAACAACACTTGCAGGATTCCTTTTGGAACTGAGAGACAGACATCAAATTTGTTGCAATCTGTGCAAAACAGCTGTTCCTGAACGTAACCTTGGATGCCTGGTACAGCCACCAGGGAAAAAGAAAATCAAGGGTTGTGAGCCAAGGACACACTGTTTCAGTAGGACCTTCCATATTATGGCCAAAATTTGTGGAAGCGCCATCTGTTCGTACAACAAAGAACACGACTTTTGTTTGGTTGTTGTTTGATCCCCCCGGCTCCCACCTCAATGTTTCCTTCACCTGTGACACTGCATCGTGTCTCTGGCATTGCAAAGTGTGCACCACATACTACTGGGAGTGATCTGATCTCCTTCCAAGTTTTGCATTATCTAGCTCATAGTAGGGAGCAAAACTACAGATTAAACTGCAATCACACAGGAAGTTGTTTACAATGGAAAGCACAGGGAGTTTTCATTGTTCAAATCCCATTAATGAAATCCACACAAATAAGTCCCCTAGCTTTTTCCTCAAAAATTAGTGCTAAGGCATTTATTCATAACTACATGTTCTTTTCAAACGACTAAAAATTACCGGGCTTTAATGACATCTCTTTGGAGACTATGGATATATAATACATTTAAACCTAAAATAATTGTTTGGCTGGAAGCCTGGTTAAACCACAATTCTAAGAGTGAAAATTAATCTTTCAGATGAAACAATTTTTTTTATATTACAGTTACATTCATTGTACAAGTCAAACTGTACTTTGAAGTCAGCAATTTAGAAAAGCATTTTCTTTCTCCAGAAGTAAAATTAAAAAAAAGGAATAAAATGATTACTATTCAAACTAGCTGACATCCTTCTTACAGTGTTGGAAAAAAACTGGAAGAATCTGCATGGCAGCAGGAAAAAATGGCATGCTATGGAACTAATGTTAATTTAATATTTACAAGAAGAACTTTTTTTAAAGGTTCAGGTATACAGGTAGTGAAAACCAACAGAGGTATCCTGCTGTAAGAGTTAAAATGTCGGGGCTGGGAGTGGTGTGAAGAGAGAGGGGGGGGAAAAAAAGGAGATGGAAAAGAAACACAGAAATAACAATTGACTAAAGCATTAATCAGCTGGACAGATCATTAGCATAACAGTTTAAGAAAAATAAAAAATGGCTACAGTATTTGGTCACTAACACTCAGCAAAATTCCTACTGAAAACAATGTTTGGTTTTCTTTTCTTTTTCCAGGAAAAGTACTTATTTTAATTTCCCGTATTGGTGGTTTCTGTCACTCAAAGTTAATTATTTCACCACAATAACCAATAGATCTACAAGTAAAAAATCAAACCCATAGCCAGGGATAAAAAAAAAAACAACAAAAAACCAAACAAACAAAACAACTCCCAACAGAATAAACTAAGGGAAACTCCTTTATTACTTTTCTTCACATTTAAATATTTCAGGAATAGGTATTTTAAGGCTAATTAGTCACATAAGAATCCTGTAATTTTAATTTTTAAGTGGACTTTGAGAGAAATATCACTGCCCCATGAAGACATTCTTATTTTTAAAGTAGTCTTTTGTGACAATTTCTCCAATAAAACTGTAGTTTTGATAACATAGGTGAGATAAAAAAATAACATCAATTACTTAATTTATGAATTACATATATTCTAATACAACACTATATTTTAAAATATGCAATTACACTATAGTCACAGAAAAAAAGTCAGGATATTTTCATGTAGGTGGAAATCCTATATAGTCTAAAGAAATAAGGTAAATAAGAGACTAATAAGGTAAATAAGAGACTAATAAGGAATAAGGTAAGTAAGGTAAGTAAGAGACAAAGAAGGATTAGCATCTGTAGTGTACAGATGAGGCCACAAAGAGTATATCATGGTTTGCTTCCATAGAGTCTACTTCCCACCTGGATTTTACATTCCAAATACATTGTTCAGAAAACAGTGTGTATTTTTAAGACATAACATCATAAAATATTTATATAAACTCATTAAACACAAGTTGACATTGGATTGGCTTTATTTCACTCTAACTTTTTAGTTGTTTTAATAAGAATTTACCTTGTGTTTCACTTACATAAAATGACCAGATTTTCCAGGTGAACAAATGCTGTTAATTTTCCAAGAGTTCTACAAGAAATGCCTTGGAACAGAGTTGCAACCTTAAACTCAGGGCATTAATTTCAAACAGTATGCAGTCTTCCCTGAAAGTCTATATTAGCTGAAAGTTTTCAGCTATAAAGAGCCTTTTCCAAATTAGTTTGGTTTCCAATATAATAATTTCTCAATTTATAGGATAATTTCATAAACTCCCAGAAACTTATTTTCAAAAAAAGTCTGATTATTTTAATAAGCCTGGAAAGGCAAAACACTACAACTAAAATCCATTCTTACTACAGAATAGACACTAAATAAAGTCTAGGATGTTTTTTGAAAGTTTTTTTTGTATAGGTAGATTCAAACAAAGAATAATCAAAGAGAATGGAAATCTTCAACTATTGAGTATCTGTAAATACCTGACTCAATTACAAAATAAAGAAAGCATTGAGAAACACACAAACTATACTACATTTTTTGAGTTTTAGCTATTCTAATATCCATGAAAAGCCTCAAGTTAAAAAGCTTATGTTGTGTTCCTATTATTGGTAAGCCAATTGACTTCAGCCAGTCAATGAATGCCCTAAGACAAAGTAGTAGACTTAACCAAGTGAGTAAACTCAACAACCTAATGTACTTTCTTCCATGAACAGACCAAAATAATTTAGTTTTCCATCCTATCTGACATGAATTGAAAATTATAGGTGGGTCTCAGAATCAAGGCAGGAGGCTTTATGGACATAACCACATTGAAAGGGGCTGAATGAGTTACAAGAGCAGCTGTCTCACCCTAACTGGGAGCATTAATAATCTAAACAGACAGGGAACAATTTAGAAAGGGTCTATCTGGAAATTTTGTAGAATGTTAAGCATTCTATTTTTACCTTTGAGTTCAAGATGCTACTGCAGGAAAATCTCATAGATGTACATCTGTTTTGCTTTTTTCCTGGCTTTGACTCCTCAGATACCAATAAGTAAAATGACATAATATGAAGTACAAAACATTTATTAATACAGTAACTCACTGTATTACTCACAGTCCCATCAACATGTTGAAATGTAAGCATTTTTTAGTAAGATATCTTACATATCCTCCTGCCTAAAACTATGCATCATCTATTTCTACTATTTATATTACTATTTACACAAAATATTCTACAGGCAAATGTGTCTTGACAGAGGTACATAAACCCAAGAAGGACTGAAGTACTGAAATATTGAAGTTCTGACCTATAAGAATGCATATAGACAGCATCATTTTCCATTTCAGTGGGAAAATATCAGTGACTTGAGCTGTGTGCTCCCAATAACATTGGGGGAAAAGGCCCAATGGATGGAGAGACAGATATTGGGGTGAAGAAAAAACCTAACAGAAACTTACACCAAGAATTACTGAAGAGTTGTCTTAGAAAACAGAAGGAATAGTTCAGGAAATACTTAAAGACCCAACACATTTGGCTATGGCTATATGCTGATAACTGGTAAACCCCGTTCTCCCTCTCCATTAATCCTGGCTGCTCTAGTTGAGTGATGTGGCAAATGCAACTTTTCTGTGGTTCATTTCACTCCCAGTTCTTCACAAAACAGATAGATTTGATCTCATATAAGACTGCAGCTACAAGGTTTGTGTTGCTAGTAGTACATTTAAAACTAATACAGTGTTTGAATTACAGAAGAATAGCCTAGCTCTATTATGGGTGTTTCATCTCCATTTTAAAAACTCCTGCATAAAAGATTTGTAAAACTGAAGTGATAATTTCCTACTACACATGACTTCTTAATAATTTATTTAACTGGGAGACACACATTGTATGCTCTCTGCAGTTTTCCATGATGACACCCTATTTCTACTATAGGAAAGCATCGCTTTCAAAAACACACTTAGAATAATCGTTAAATAATACAAAATATTAGTATAATCTTTCATATGATTTGGGCCTGAGACACTAAGCAACTACTTGCTGCAATTCTACCATTAATATAACTTCCAGATAAATTTTAGAAAACCTGAGGTGTATTTCTGGTTCTAATTTTAGTATGAGTAGCCTTTCTAGGATTAGCAGGAAAAAGTTTGCCTTATTCAACAGAATTAAACCCCAAACTCAGTCCTAATTAGATCTTATCTTTTTCTGCATTAGTTACTGAACTGGAGTATCTTCAGCATGCTTAAGAGATGGGAGATCCTAAAGATAACAGGAGTCACTATAATACACTATTGAAAAAATAAATAGTAAAAATTAAGCATTTTTCTCATGGAAATATGTGCAAACTTACTAAAAAATGTGTAACACAATTACCAAAAAAATTATTCTGTCCAAAATCACCATTAACCAGTATTTCAAACCACATGGGGAAACTAAACTTCTGTAAACAGTAGGGGAACATTTCCATGCATTTTTTAAAATGTAATATAATATACTTTCCATAAACAACTGCCCATCTGCAGATGTGTTCCTATTACATCCCCATTTTATATCTACACCTATAACCAAACAGAATATTCTCAAAGCTATTCAACGGGCTAAAAGGATATACATATGGAGGAAGGAAGGATGGAAAAGCTGGAAGCACCACAATCAACATAAAAACTATAAACTATTGAAAAAAAAAAGGTCAAATTCCGACTATCTTAAAGGAAGTTAAGAATCCATTCTAGGGTCCAAGTTTTTACCAAACCACTCAACTGTTCTGAGATTGTTGCTGTGAACAAAGAACAGAAACTGTGAGTTTAAATCACTATTAAATTGCTTTCACAGTTCATTCAATGGGCAACAACCAGGTAATGGTCAGGATAAATACCAGTAATATTTTTCTTGTCATTCCTAATTCTAACCCCAGTCAGGCAAACTGCTCCACGAGATTTTCTCTTGCAGTAGCTCAAATCAATCTTCTTTAACATCAAGTTGGGTTTTTTTTCAGTCGGGACTTTTGAGAGATAAAATGGGGAAGGAGATGTCGATTAGAGATTCTTAGAAAGAGCAAGAAACGTATTAATACATTTAATACCATTCCCAAAAATAATAGGTTATAAATATTCAGAGTGAGCACACAGCCCAGCATACTGCAAAAGATCCTGTCACAATCTCTTAAGTGCTGCATTTTTAGGAAACAAAGTCTTACTGTACAAAGACAATAAAGACAACTAGTTATTTCCAGCCTTCTTCCAAAACTCTTCCCTGTTTTCCTACTTCAAGTAATGGAAACAAGTTCACAAAGTAATTTTCATCTATAAAACAATGATAAAGAAATTTTATCATGAGATCAATTAATTTACCATCTGAATCCAAATAAACTTGGTTTAATATATTGTTAAACCTTTTACTAGACCTAAGCAACAATACAACGAACATGGAACAAACAGAATCAGGAGAACACAATTTCCAGATAATTGAGGGCAGTGTTATTTAAAGGTCAGATTTTGTGTAGAAATATTGAAAAAATAACTAAAACATGTAAAGGATTTTTGTTTGCTTCCTACCTAAGACTGATGTGATGGTGCAGACACTCTTAAAAGATTTCAGATTGATAGTCCACATAAGAAAATTAATATGGGAAACATAAACAGGGAAGATACAGTAATGGGAATATTAGAGCAATTTTAAAGATGCAGGGTTTACTTTGTGAATACAGTCTCCATTAACTGCATTTAATGACTTTTGCATTTTTATTTTTGTAATTTCTTTCCTCAGACCTCTGACTTTTCTTAAAGGCATTCAGTCTTGTATTATATACAGTTAAATCTGGAATAACAGTGAGGCCTATATAAATGCATCTAAAAAGCACATTATAAAATAACTTTCCTTTTACATAATAAATACTGCAGGTCAGTTACATCTGCAAATTAGATGATTAAGGCAAAACTAAAAAAAGCAAGAGTAGAACTAAGATTTTTCAGGTTTAAGAGCAGAGAGAGATTCCTTCATATGTTTTCAGAGTAGCCTGTCATTGAATTTTGTTTATAGTTAGATTTTCTTTAGTAAAACTTGTTCATGTTAGGTTATTTTTTCCATTTTCTGGACAGTACTTTTTCTTAATGTATAACAAACTATGTAAGAAGTCAATAATTTCTGTTAAGAAAAACCCCATATAAGCATTTATTTTTTATTGTTTCCATTTGGTCTCCTCCATATTTCCATGTTTATCCTTCCCCTCCTTGCTCCCTCAACTAATCTGACTGAGAACACCAGGTATTCACTCAAAAATAGAGAGGGAACAAATCAAATAGCTTATTTTTAGGCAGTATCATGATACTATACCATTAAAGGCCTCTAAGCTTGAGCATAATGTGTATTAGTACTTGTGCTGCTGAACCAGATAGCTTCTGCTTTCAATGATTAAAAGATGGACTTGTTCCACCTACAAATCTTCTATTTTGCAATACTCCAGTAAAATGTTAATATACATTATAAATGTCACAGGGTAACAAGCATTTTCCTGCCTATTTATTTCGCCACATTGGAAAATAAAAGTCCAGTTCTGGTTGTGCATGATTATAATCTGTTTTCTCCTTGATGAATATGGCACACTTAGTGGAATTTAGATTGTATCTTTTCCCTTCACAGACACTACAGAGTCCTTTACTGCATGAATTTATATTTTCTTCCATTTGCCAGTGATTAAGTTGTGGCCAGCTCAAAAAAATAATGTGTCTCATCTCTCATTTCAAATATTTACATGTTTATAGTAAGTTTGTAGCCTCATTATTTGTAATTGAAGTTAAATGTCAAAAAACCTGTTAGTTTTGCTGATTTCAACTCCTTGGAAGGAATACAAAGTGGATTAACTAAACTGCTAAGGAAACCACCACAGAACATCAGCTCCCAGCCTGGTCAATAATTCATTGCTTTTTTCTCTTGGCTTCAAACTAGCATTGTCCAAACGAGCTCCAGAATTTGAATCAAAAATTGTTCCTCAGATGAACCCGTTCATTTGATCTCTGCCCCCTGAAGACATGGATATACTATGTTGGAACTGGAGTTGGCATCTCTGCAGGGCTCCGTACTGAGCCCTGTAGGCACACCAGCACCCTGGAGCTGGCTCAGAGATCACCAGGACATTGAATCATGCAGACAAGTCCACGAAATTAAGTATAAACAGCAGGTAACCTAATTAGGGGTTTCTATACTAGAAGAGAAAACAGCAAACATCCATCAGTAAACACATGCCCCAACATCTTGCAGTGCTTGAATGGATATGAAATAATCTGTCATTGGTTAGAGTAATGATGTCTTAAAAAAAGTTATGTCTTTTTATGTCTCTTTAAAAACACAAAAAAAATAAAATTGCAGGATAACTTTATAGAAATGCTTAAGATTTGCTTTTGTAAAAAAAAAAATAAAATTGAAGGACTATCAAGTTAAAGAAACGAGTTAATTGAGCAGGGTCAGTTACCACAACTAATGAGACTGAAGCAGTAACGTTTTAATCTCTATCCATTATCTTTCATTATCATACCTTCAATAGTTTGTAATTATAGTATACCAAGACAGAGGGTATGGCTTCACTGAAGAAGCAACATGTATTAAAATTATGCAGGTTTTTCTTGCCACTTTAAACAATAGAAGTTCATGCATTCTATGCCACAGTGAACTGCCTGCAACGAAGGTATTTTGACATAAGACATAAGAACGTATTCCATTAAAATTGTCCTCGCAACTATTCTTTCCCCCCTTTATCCTACTGTCACAGAAACCCCATAAAAGATTCTTGTGCTTCTCCAATTTACTGTCCAAAAGGTAGCAATAAAATTCTAGTTCGACAATGAGGAACAGCACTAGAAAACACTAACCAACATTGCATAGGAGTCACCTGAATGTATTGGCAGATTGTAAGAGGAAGCAAGGGTAGAAAGGAAGATTATTGTAGTTCTGTATATTTTGGAAGAATCTTTTGTTTGCAAAAGTAACAAATTTGGAAGGCGCATGAAAATTTCTGAGATAAAGAGAGATAACAAATAATCTCATACTTAGAAAAACAATGCTAGGCAAAGAAATCTATAAGATACAGAGAAAAGTGGCTAAAGAAATTCCTCAGACAACCTGTGAAAAAAACAAAGACACCTTGAGCGTCTATGATACTTACCTAAAATATCCAATATCAGACACTTTGTCTGATATGACTCCTGAAAATTTTCCTAAAGTTTTTTCTCTAGACCTCAAACGGTTAAGCAGTGATGCACATAATCAATGTCTGCAATGTAATGGCTTGATAAAGCTTTTAAATATTATTTCTATGATCAAAGATCTCTATAATATTTTCTAAATTACGACTGTTGAAACTTCAAACTGATGAAATTTAAAATTTGCCGATTGCTTGTTGACTCTAATGACTTCTTAAATACATCATGTAAACTCCCTGCCTGGTTTGAATGCTGACTAGAACTTGGGTACAACACACAGTCATAACTTTGCAAGTATTTGAAACAAATCTAAATAATTCCTGCCTTGTGCACAGCTAAATGCATGTCTGATAAATCACTTAACTTTTGCTTTCCTCCTTCTTCTGAAGGTGAGGGCACATGAGTTACATCAGCTATTTTATTAATATATTCACTTTGTTGCTGGCACACAAAAATACCTGGTTTATATTCAGTTTGATAACAAAGTCAAATGCCTTTCAAACAACTCTACAAATTTTATTTTAAAGGCTTTAAACATGCTTAAGTTTCTGAAATTATTCGCATATCCAGAAAGTGGAGTCACAATCCTTTCTTAGTCAAGTGTAGAGCATCATCTAAGAAAAAAAAGTCTCCAAGTCATAAAAATGGTGCAAAGGAAGGGCAGGAAATGCAGCTTATTGGGCAACAAGAATTTCTCTGATCCTAAGGACTAACCATTTACTAATTCAACTTTAGTTCAACAGGTACCTGTCAATGCCATTTCTCTTCCCTGCTAGAGAAAATAATTTCTCTGAAGGATCTGCACAGAAACAAACAGGTAGGAGGATGGTACAGAATTATTTGGGAAGAGTGAGTTAAAAGTCCCACAAGGACATGAGAAGGATACTTGTTTTAAACCACAGTGAAATAAATGATTCAGAACACTAATATATGTTTTATACATGCATCATTTCCATGTCCTTTTGATGAAGGTAAATGCAAATAATAATTGACATTGTTGTAGATTACAACTTCATATTTTCATTCTCAAATGCAAAAATCCATCTTTCATGTGTAACATGATCCTAGTTTTAATGAGGACTTTGACAATTGATGAGAAAAGTGTATAGATTTCCCTTTCAAATATACCTAAAGTCTGATTAGGAGCCTACAAAATAAATAATTAAAATATTTATTTATAAATAAATAAATAAATAATTATTTTTGTTGTTTCAGACAGTTCCTTTGCTACACTAGGTGAAGTTTGATAGCAGTGTTCCCACTGTCAAACAACACTATTAAAATTCAAGACATGTACTATATCCTTATGGAGAAGGAGATTAGTGATTTCTGGAAAGAATTTTGCTTCTAAAATTTTAGTTACCATTCTTTAGACAGACTGATGCAATCAGTAGGTCCATGTTTCTCATGTTTAATATTACATTTTTATTATTTTATTGTTTATTATTTTTATTTCTCTATTGTTTCAGTATTATTATTTTGTTACTTCTGTTACTATAATTTTTATTCTGTTTTCATTGCAGGAAAAAAATTAATATATTTACCAAACTGCATTGCACATGAAATCCATCATTCTATTACATACATTTAAGTGTCCATATTAAGAACAAAAATCATAGGAAAAAAAGAAGTGCACAGTACTTTTTATCTAACAATATAGTATCACTATTCAACAGTGCAAGACGTTGTTACAAATAGCAACATAAGGAAAATATTATTTAACCATATAAATGATTTCTACATTTAACAACTTGCACACCAAGTAAACCAATTAGGAATTATTTTCAAAATTGGTTCTCACGTTATCAATTAGTAAAGAAGAAAATAATTTCAAAATAAAATTATCAAATATATTAGAATCGTAAAAGTATAATAATTTTCATCTTATCAAAATTTCCCAGATTAAAGCCTAATGACTCATCTTTCAATAACTTTGAGAAAATTCATAGGAAAAAGATGATTAATGTTTCATTATATTAGATATGGATCTTGGTTTTCTTTCTATGTTGTCAAACAATAAAACTTAATAGTTGCTCATTTTTTTATTTCTGATTAGTAAACATTTTTCCCACATGAATGCATCTCGTTCTTTAAAAACTTTTCTGCCAAGAAGAGGTCAAAATAAGATCTTAATTCCAATTTTTTTTAAGATGACAAATACAAATAATAATTAACAAAACCTCAGGAACGATTTTTTTCCGTCTCCTTATTTCTGTGGTGGGTTTTCAGGTGATCAGTTGTTGCTGTCTGTCACTACATTGACTTGGAGAAGTCAAAATCTACCCACGTTTGCACTACAAGTTAGACTTACACTTCTAAATGCAACAGCACAAAGACTCAAGCTGCATTTTACTTTACCGTACATTATGTAAATCTCAGTATAGAAATACAGTGATTAAGTGTCACTTAAAATCACCACATGCTGTCAAAAGTTCAAGTAACTGGAAACTTAACAGCATTTATGATTTTTGACTCAATTGAAAAAGCACTGTTTAAAAATCTCAGCCCATGAAGCTGAGTAACATTCTTAAACTCTAGACATTAACTGTAAAATCTGCTTGTCAACAGGTTCCAAAGGCAATACAGAGCACTTGGCAATTGCCTTCAATGCTACATATAAAATAATACAGTTATTATAATAAACATTGCAGAATCAAAATATAGGAAATGTTTCAAACATTTTCTTCAGTTCAAATAATGGTTTAAAAGGAAACATTTTAAGTGGCCAGAATTTGGCCTCTCTTGGTCTTGCAGCAATTACCGTAAGAATGATAGATGAAAGCAAACAAAAACTGTCAATGTTTTAAACCAGACAATTTTGCTTTGAATTGATCATGACTTTTTATTTCTTACATGGAAGAGATAAGATGCAGATGAATGCTCTAATACATATTTTTATAACATTTGGAATTTTACCTCCTGGGTTTGGGAGATAATTTTATGTAATATTTTCATTCTTTCAGTACTGTACCAAACTACAACCCTAAAGTAGCTGTAAAATGCTGCATTTTATGTCACAGAAATGTTCAGGTAATTAGTACTTGTGCTTTAGCATTCCTCAGAGAAAGGAAATATGCAGGAGTCCTGGCACAGAGATTACAAGTTTGCACCAGCAGAGCACTGAGGGCCACGTTGAAGAACATGAATTAAACACTCAGTACTGGGTGTAGTTCCAGGAACCAGCCACAGGACCTTTTACATTTCATGGCCTGGTGAGTTCTGACCATTCAGTAGCATTTGGCCACTCAGAAATATGCCCTGCAATTAGAGGAGCCAGCTTGTCACTCCCTAGATAAAAGGAGTCCTGCAGGCACTTTTGCATTAGGTTTATCAAATTTTTTGAAGAAAGTGTCGTGCACATCAGGACATAAAGTTCAAAGGATACTTATGGAGCCTGCCATCCCTATCCGAGTCTACAGTGTGCATGCAAATTCTCTTTTTGTTTTAAAACTCACAATTTAGCTACTGCAAATTCTCAGAGGTGCTGAATATTACCAGGAAAAGGTTCCTGACCTACCTGGGGGCTGCTGGTTAATATGATTAAGGGACATTACATCAAAAATTAATTGGACTTTAACAAACTAGCAGACTAACAGAACAAGTCACTGTTTAATAAAGTTAAATGTTCCAAACTAAAAATAATTACACTGTGAGAAGACTAGAAAAAGAGGAAATATTTTTTGCTAGTAGCCACTCCACACAAACAACAAAGTTTCAATGTTATAGCTACTGTCACAATATTTATGCATAGCTTGGGCTCACTGTCAGCTTTCATCTCCTTGCAGCTGAAGTGTCAAACCAGATCAGCAGCAACAGGGTTATGGTAAAGAATGGAAAGAAAAAGATGAAATAATATCACAGAAAGAATTAAAATTTGCAGTGCTGTTGAGATTGAATACAGATACTAAAAACCTACCATCAAGGTGAAGGGTAAGTATAAATTTGCAGGATTTTGTCAGTTGACTTGATTATTTCTGTTAATAGTGACTACATTAGCAGTTTTTCTTTGAAGCACTGATGGTGGTTGGATGTGTCACCATTCAATTAATGACTATATCATGGCAAAACCAAACAAGTTGAACAGAAATGAATCATTGGCTACTCTGCTGATAGGCAGATTGGAGGAGGGATGGAAGGAATTTTAAAGTAACCGACTACATTTCACTGAACTGCCTCATCTTTGAGGTACATGACCAACTTGTCTCACACTTTTCCCAGCGTCCAACAGAAATAAGTTCTAAGTTAATACTGGGGATGCAGAACCCCACAAAACCAACCAAGACATACTACTGATTTCCCATTCCCTGAGACTGAATGTGGTGTGAAGGTATGTAGAATTTTGGTCACATAGAAGTATTTTTGTCAGAATACTGGTACTCTGAAACTGATGGTGCCACCCTCAGAATACAGATGTATTGTTCATCAACTCTTTATCTCACATATCGTAATGCTTCTTACTCCCAACAAGCTTAGAGATATAAAAATAGTTTGGGAATAATCCCAAATAATAGGACTTCAATGCATCAATTTCCTTTCTCTACAGGGTGATTTCAGTATCTGGTGCTTTTCAGATAAATGCTAACACAAATGTCTAATCCAGTATTTAAAAAAATTGGCCAGAACTCTGGTGTGTAATAGAATTAGACCTTTTCAGAAATTTCTGTTGGCTAATGGTCTTGAAAAAAATAGTCTTCCAATAAAACGAGAAAATGCTGAATGGTTTTTATCTCAAGAATACCAGACGCTTTCCTAGCATTGCCTGTTGCAGAAAGATTGTATCGCAGGAATCCAACTGTGCGGACGGACGTTACAACTGAGGAACAGGATAATCACCTTTCCTATATTACATATGTACTTACTTTCTTAGCACCTCCAAAAGAAGCTTCTTGTGTTGGTCAAAGATCATAGAGGAAAATTGATGTCAGCCAGACAAAGCTATAGCAAGTTGATTCCTGCTGTTCTTAAATGTTTTCAAGGCATTTAAGAGCTTAGGATCTCCAGAGGTGAAAAGCTTGTCCATACTGTAACAGTATTAAAATTAGATTTCCCATTATGAAAATGAACTGGAGACAAGATTAGAGATGTTGAAGAGTCAATTGCAGTGAATACTTGGCAACGTGCACTCTTTCCAACAGACCACTGATAATCAGCAAGATTGCCTTTTGTTTGGGTTTGGTTTTGAGAAATCAATAATACATTCAAGAATGTAGAAAACAAATTTGGGTTTTTTTGAACAAGGGACACAGACAAGTTAATATAACTGCCCAGTTTTCACTGTGGTATTTTTAGTGGATGTTCAGTTGAGTTTCCGACTGAAGATAAACACATCAACTGCGGTCATGGAGTGTGCTTGTGGAGCCACAGGCTTGATGAATTGGCAAGGTTTCATCATGTTACTGTTAAGCACTACACAAATCTTGATATTGAATTTGTTTGCCTAAAAAAGTATTGGAAGTTCTGAGGCATCCATCTATGACAGTATAAAAATTATGGACTCCATTTGGCAGATGCTCAGATTATTGGCAACCAAAGAGAGCGAGGCGTTCACCACGGTCAGAGGCAAACTCTGTGATAAGCAGATAATCAGAGGTAAACTCTATGATAACCACACCAGATATTCAGAATAAGTGGAGATGAAAATAATAGGTTAAACCTAGATTGTTTCAAAAGAGTCATGAGTTCACAGATAGCTGTATCAAAGGCAGAATGTGCCCAGGAATGGTTCAAAGGGTTGCAATACAATCTAAAATTATCATCAGAGAATTTTCAAAGGAAAATTACCCGAGGCTCCTGAATTAACTCCTGTACAATTAAATCAGTTCAAGTTAAGAAAGTAAATCAGAGCATGAAAACGTATGGAATTAGTAACAGAAGTGGCAGTATTGAGCCTGTGATGGTAAATAGTATAGTCAAAATTACTGACTATACACATTAACTAATTCATTATATTCATCTGAACAAAATAGCTGTCAGAAAATTTAATGGGAATTACAGCCAGTTCAGTGGATTTAACAACTAATGAACCCCCAAATCTACTCCATTTTGACCATCAGTTTTCCCAAAAGCCAGAGTTCATGCATCAATCAGTCTGATTAAAGTGAACAAGATGGGCTTGGAAAATATAAACCAGACTCAAGTTCCTCTCTGAGGAAAAAAATTAGTTAGCATCTTTTCTCAGAAACAACAGAAAATCTTTTGTACACTAATTAAAATAAAAGAATACGAGGACATATATAATTAAATCTCAGAAAACAAGACAGCACTGGAATATGGAATCTATGAATAAGAAGGATTATAAATGTCTTCAGTCAAAGTAAACAAGAACCATTAGATCATCATCATTAGTTCTTTAACACCCATGAGTTTTCAGGTTGAGGCATTGCATGGATCAATAGCACAGTCTTCCTCATTAAAAATCAGTCAATAATTAAAGTTAGTCAGTATGTCATGGAAGCATTAGACCATCACTGATTGCTTAATGCTTGTTATTGTCAGTCCATTTATGTCATTATTGCAAAATTTTATGTTATCATTTAATGTCAGATATTTCTTACAGATGAGGTCAAGTACCAGCTCATTTCTCAAAGTTGAAATAATAATCTTTTGGATCAGAAGTATCCAAAAAGGGAAATTATGGACTGATTTCTAAGGAACCTGAAAAGTAGTCTTTTACTGTAGAAGTGTCAAGGTGATACAGGGCCTTTACATCTGATTGAGATATGAGGAAAATTTCCAGTAACCCACACAAAAGTTTAGAGTCTGTTAAAACAGAACAACTCAATTACAAACCTAATTTAGCTGTTGTCTGCTAAGATGAGACATACAAATTTCTACTGGAGTAAAGGGTGACCTGAAATCTACAGAGTAATGTCTTGCACATCACATTCCAGACTCCCAAATGTCCTTCTCATAGCCACAGGTTTTACAGGTCAAAAAAAATTCTGAAAACTATTGTCAGAAGCCTACTTATTTTTATTTGAAAAGCACTTAAATACTAATTTTTTAGAGAAGTGTTTGAGAGCAGATGAATTACCACATGGAAAACTTGTCAAGTAAGAAGATATGAAATAACAAAACTCTTCATCATGAGGAACATGCACATAAGAGAGGAGGAACAGCAAGAGGAGGAAGAAAAAAAAAAACAATTTTCACTCCTGGAAAATTACTATACTGGCATTAGAGAAATTAAATAACAGCTCAGAAACTGAAAACGTTTCAAAGCAAAAAAAAAGAAAAAAAAGGACTTTTAACAATTTACTGGTTTTGAGGCTATTTCAATACTTAATTTTATTCTCTTAAGGGCCACAGTGTGATTTTTTTTTCCTGACTAATACATTTAGCAGCACCAGCCATTATAGCAAAACACCCTCTGATTGTTCAGAATCTTGGTTTTTCTAATTATCTACTGGTTTCTTTTTCAGTGTTCAAGAAGAATTCAGAAAGAATACCTGCCAGTGTAAAAAGCCACACTATTTTACAGGTATGAAATCCAGAAAAACACCCACACAACCTGTGTCACGGTCAACTGGAAGGAAAGCCAATCTGGTAACAGAATTTCTATCTAGGCAAGTCTGCAAATGCATTGAGAAATAATTAAGTTGTTTTCCTTATTCACTCTTGCCTTGTTTGAAAGTTGAGAAGGTTCAGAAATGGAGCTTTGAAACCTTTTTCATTTTCCTGCCCTGTGTTCTCCCACTTCTCATGTCAGTTTAAGTCAAGGATAAGTTTTCAAAGAAGGAAAAAAGTGCTACTCATTTCTCCCCTCTCATCCAACAATAAACAAACCCACACCACTCCTGTATTTTACACATCAACACTTTACACTGTGGGAATGGTTACAAAGGCTGTAACTGGGAGCTGGTTGTAAACACAGAGGAACATCAAAAGTTGCATTAAATTGTTTTTCTTCCCCTTAAAATAAATGCAGTCATGTACTGGTACATTATGTTATTTGCTGTTTATTCTTCTCACAACTAAGATTACAAATGGAACCATCTTATTACCTCTATCAGGTTTCATTCACACAGTATATTCCCACACAACATACTTTGACAAGCAAGCACTAAGTACTTGTCAACAAATCAGATTAAGAAAAACACTTGATATTTAAGAGTAGAGAGCTTTCTAACTTATTATAAATCAATTTCCCAACTCCATATATTGTATAAGAGCAGTCCTGCACACTAGTTGTGTTACCAGACAGCAGAAGTAGATAGTAACAGTAAGTAAAAAATGTTAGGATGACATTAAAACTACAAATCCATAATTTTCAAGTGAAATAAAAAAGTGGCAAGTACGTTATAAAAATGACAAGGTAGAGAATCAATGTTGTGCTGAACACTAAGCATGCTATGCTAAAAATGCACAATGATCTAGTCTAAATAGTTGTAGGATTTTTTCAGTGATCACATCATTTAATGCCCGTATGATTATGATATTTCAATAATGAAGCTCTAGGGTCTCAAGAGAAAAATTACTTATTTTTTTAAATTTTGTCTTAAAGGCACTTAAATTTTGGTTTCTCTCATTCTCTGCTTTATTTCCTGATAAGAAGAAGGGATAATAAAAATTGCTTAGAGAGGGTATTAAAAAGGGGAGAAAATGACTGGGCAGAAAGAAACAGGAGAAAAAAATAACAATGTTATTCTTTGGCTCTGTTAAATTTATGGAGACTGTCATCATTTTAAGTCTTTCTTGGAGACCTCACTTCAATAACAGTCACTCCTTGCGCTGTAGTTAAAAAGAGAAAGAAGCTCAAACCCAAAACCCATCCCAAAGCAGGGTTCCTTATCACTAGAGGTGTGAACAACTTTGGAATACCTTTCAAAAACAGCAGCATAGCACAAGTCATCTACAGAAAATACTGTGTTTGGATAACCTTGAAACTTGATTCATGTGAGAGACAACTGATTTCATCCGACTTTCATCCTTCCAGAGGCAGGGGGTGAATTCCTGCCTCCTACCTCACACAGGTGAAGTGTGCCTTTACCTTCCTATTCTTCACTTGCTGTAGAACTCAGACACACATTTCTGTCTTCCTCCTGCCCAGCACATAAATTTTGTTTGGCTGGTTTCACTGATGGCTTTCCCTAAGGTATTTAGGATTGCACAAAACAAAACTAGGGATGTCATAATATGTGCTAATATTCTCTGCAACTCTGAAGTGCTTCTTACAGAACCACACCTATTTTATTTCATTTGTTCCCTTGAATAGTGTACAGCAATTTTTAAGGCTCTAAGGCTACAGCATGAAATACATATCTGTGACATAACATTTTGGAAGCTTCCATTCACTGGATGTGGAAAAGTAAAAGAAAAGGCAACAGTTAAAGCCACTCACCAGCTACTTATTTTGGTCTTGGTGTTACACGGAAAAGACTAAGCCAATTCAAAATGCCCCTACACGTTATATTTTCTAGAATCAAAAATTATTCTATAGGGTGTAGGGTGTGTTTTTCCCCCATAGGATTTGCAGGTAACACACATCACAATTTACCAAAAAAAAAAAAAAAAATACTCAATTTCTTGAAATTCATGCCTTTCTTCAAAATTCTTCCTCCTTACTTCTATAGAATTGCTCCTGAGTTATACATAAGCAAGGGTATAGTTTCACTTGAATTAAAAAAATTTAACTCCCCTCTAAAACTGTATCACAGTAATTGCTATTATTATTTTAGAAGCTTACCTAAAATTTTTCAGCAATGCATTTGGAAGCACTGGTCTCAAACATGAAAAGGAAATATTTTGGGCTATCTCAGAAGATATTACATTATTTTTTAAGGTATAGAGACTATATTTCTTTTATTCTTTTGTCTTTATTCATATAAGTAAGTAATACTGTTGAAATCTAGAAATTCACATGCTACAGTGTATGTTAAAACCATTTGTGCTCACAAATGCTCCCTTGGAAAAACAACTATAGTATAGTTCTACCATAGTTACTATTCTTCTGGTAACAGGATAATAACTCTAAAGACTTATTACTCTTAAGGCATGAATCATGTCAACTGTCTTCTGCAATTTGATGTTCACTAAAGGTGGTTCTGCAGCCAAACATGAAAAAATATGAAGTAAAAGAACCTTCTTAAAGAGAAAAGTAGAGTAAACCACGTTCAGGAAACTTTCACTCCCTTCACAACACTTGCTTTTCAGAGCATGTAACTGCCTCGTCAGAGCGCTACAGTCCTGTGGAAGGGCACCACTGGAGAACTGCACATCAGTAACTACAGATGACCACGGGATTCAAGTATGTTAGACTTGAATGTAATTAATCCAAAATCATTGCTGGAGAAGAATAACCAAGGAAGAAAAACTAAAAAGTTTGTATGTAAAATGAAGTGTCAGAAAGAGAAAGTTGCAGAAGTTACTATGAAATTCTTGTCTTTGAGACAGTTCAAGTTCCAGTTTTTTTACTGTTTTTTTGGTACACAATAATCTTTATAACATACATAACTTTCAGTGCTGCTCACATCTGAAACTACTGTTTTACTACGGAAACATTCCACTGAAAATTTTATTTTGTAAGAAAGCACTTTATTGAAGCTTGTAATCCTGAATTTAATATTTCAATCATGGAAGTTTATAACAAAGCTCTCACTACTGTTATGTAGATTTTTTTTGTTAAGCAAAATAATAGAAAAAAAAGGTAAACCACATTTCAAGTTGGAATTAAACCCACACATTCTGTTAAAATTTGAAGTTAATGCAAGTGTTACTGGAAGCTTTTTCTGCCAGCTTTTTGTAATCCTATTTCAGTTCATGACAAAGCAAAGACAAGTATTTTCAGTCCCTTTGATTTCTGAATAAGTTCAGGATCAAGTTTTAGATTTACTTAGGACTTGAATCAGGTTTTCTCATTAAAAACACAGCTATCCTACATAACAACCTTATTTCCTTTAGGCAAACAAGAATGGTACCAGTGGAATATAACAGAACTATGAGTTAGTTTTGTTTAAAAGTTGCACTGAATGTTAAATCAATATTATTTTTATTAGCAGATATATATGAAACAAATTCATGTTTATGTCCCTGTACATTTTTTCATTCAAGAGTTTCTGAGATAACTCTTCTCTTTATTCAACCTTTATGCGAGGGAGGGCATTTTGAACATGGAGAGAATGATTTTAAGCCACATCTAAAAATACAGCTCCTGTCTCACAATGAAAGAACTATTCTGAGCTCCAGGATGGAGGAGGGTTACTGACAATGATCATTGCATGGCAGAATAATCTACCTTGAAAAGGACCTTAGGGGGTCTCCAGTCCAACTTGTTGGTCCAAGGAGGGTCAACTATGAGCACTAACCAGATTGCTCAGGGTTTTATCCAGACAAATCTTGAGAAACACTCAAGATGGAAATAGCATTTCTCTACTCATGTACTTCTACCATTGGCTATGCTCACAAGGAATTAGTTCCCTTACATCCAGCTCCTCAAGATATGAGAAATCTCAGGAAAGACCAGTCGAGCACTGCAGTTGTTACTGAGCTCTGATAGAGTATGACTCATTAACCTCTACCCTCCTAATCTGATTATTAAATTTTTTTTTTTACACATCTGGTTTGTGTGTCGCTACAGATCACAAAGTCCTAACATGGATACAACTTCACAGCTACAGTTTTAGCTTTCCACAAGTTTTCTAGTCCCATACGAAAAGAGAGTTGGGGAAGAAAAGAATAACCTTTTTTGCTTGGGCAGGTAGGTTTTTTTGGGGGGGGATGCCCTAGATGCTCTTCCCTTGTACACAACTTGCATTCTACTCAGTGTGATGCTGAAGATGCTCTTGCTTTAAGAGCTGAAATCAAGTCCAATATTTGTAATGGTTCCATTCCTTACCTTTCTCCATGATGGTATCTGGGTCTATCCTGATTTTAAGTCCAAAATATTCAAAAGGTTTGTTAATTAACTTGAAGAAAGGAAGAGCAGGCAAAATAATTAAGCAATCTCTGTGGCACAAGCAACAGAGCAATGGAGACAAACATCCTCATATTTGCCACAAGGATATTCAAGACTATATCTGGACTGTTAAATTTTAAGTTTTGGATCAAACAGTTCAAAAGTTGAACTTAAATTCTGCAGCTTTTCTAAAGAAAATGGTTTTGTGAATCCCATTTTAACAATTAGCATTAACCAATAGTTATCATGACTTGGCTTTAATGGTGCCTTAACAGCCTCCTGGAGGGAGGGATAGATCTACTTCATTAAACTCTGCCAGGACACTGAAATTTGCAGGGCAGTTTCACCCTCCTTTGATTCATTTAAGAAGCACATGCCAGTTTTAAACTAAAAGAGGAACTATTTGGATTAGATACTAGGAAGAAGTTCTTTGCTCAGAGTGTGGTGAGGCACTGGAAGAAGTTACCCAGAGAAGTTGTGGATTCCACCCTTGCAAGAGGAATTTTATTTTGGTATCATTTACAAGTATCAAATCATGGCTATTTGTAAATATTTTTAAAATTTATTAAACGTTTATGGAACAAAGGGAGAACAGAAAACAGCACAAACTATGCATGTGCACAGAAGCATTAAAAAAATTAATAAGCATATTTTTTCTTTTCTAAGCTAATATAGTAATGTTTCAGACAGCTCCTATAAGTTTAAAAGGATGGTTCTAATTTTCAGATGGATCTCAGTGACAACTGTGTCTAAAGCATTTTTATTCTATCAGTCTGTTTTATGAACACAAAACTCTCAGTCCTAGGATACAGTTTATGTATTTAAATATCCTCCAAAATTTTACATTAAAGACTGGTTCATCATGCTTTTGCACAGAAAGAGAATATAAAAAGGCTTCCAAAATGAACATTATCTGTCTGCCAAAAATATGATTCTTAAAAACCACAGAAAAAAGTGTCATGAACCTCTAAAAGCAATGGGGACATAGTTATTTTTAAATACAGTCACAAAGACCTGTCTGTTTGATAATAATAAAGAGATTATGACAGTATCAACTGTAGGATTATCAGGCTGGTTTCTTACTTATGGTTTAAAAAGCCCCCTTAGTCAAAAAAACCTTTGTTTTCCATCTGTTGCCAGTCACAGGGTTGTATTAAACCTAATGAAGCCAGAATACAAGTTATCATTATACAAAGAGAAATTTTGAACCAGGGCATAGTAAAAACACCCTGAACTTCAATAATCTTTTCCACACAAACACCAACCCCAGCAATCAAAAAGAATCTGTTGAGTAAAGCCTCTCTCCATAAACTCAAATTTGGTTCAGGGAACACGACACAATTGTAATTACTGATCTGCTGTGTACAAATTAAAGTTCATAGAGTTCTTCAGCTTCTTCTATTTCCTTTCTTAATTGGACTTTATCATTCTGTCCTCTTAACAACTCTCTTCAAGCTTGGGTAGATCTAATTTTGCACTTGTTTGTCAAGTGTTCCTCCCTGAACAGTAAGGTTTCTGTTCAAGATCATGAAGTTTAATTTCAGTCCTGGTAACCAGAGCATGGACAGCATCCTTCCCCTCTCATCCGCTGCCCTGCTTCTGCAATGACTCAGAGGTAAAAACAAACATTCCAGTGCTATTTTTTTGACTTGAAATAAAATGCAATGCCTTGAGTCACTTCCTTGGAGTGGAGGAACCCATTTCAAAATCACTACAAATCTTTACACATCTTCAAATTGTCAAGATCCCTTTTTGTCATGAAACACTTTTCCTAGTAGCAAGACCTTCTTTGTCTGGATCTATCACTAGTATACAAACCTGCAAAAGCCAGACTAAAAATAATGATAGCATCTTCTAGGCTAACACAAATGCAATAAATCAGATTCACCTAAATGCACATGTCCTCTAAAATCTCACAAAACATCAAGTTGTATTCTGATCTTGTATAATTCACTTTCATGCACTTTAGATAATTTCACCTTCAATGGGAAATAAGAAAAAACAGCCACATACTGCTCATACTGATTTTAACATTAAACTTTGAAATGTTTGCTCCTTAAGAAAGCAGTCAAGATTATAACATTCTGGACATGTATCTACTGGAGGTTCAAACTGATACAACTTAAAGGCACTCTCAGAAAACTCCAGGCATAGAGTTATAGAAAAGCAGATCCTTTAAGATTGCTCACCTTAGATGCCCACAAATGACTAAACTTAATAAGTTAGTCTTTAAAAAACCTATAACCAGTCTATTTATTATCCTCTTTTGAGCACAGGAAAAACAAGCCTTATTAGGTTTTAGTAAAGGAAATTCAATTATTTGCACATTCATACTATAAATAACCTCCATCTTATCAAATTTTATATGTTACTTTTGAATTAGCTGCAGTACTATCAGGTATTTAATAATGAACAAACATCCTTTCAAAATCCTTTTACAAAATCTGCAAAAATTATTCTCCAAAACATTTCAGAACACCCAAAGCATTTAGGAAACTTATTCTAACTTAAATAATCTTGTCTTAAAAAGTGAAGAAAGTAAGACTGACTTGTTTCTCCATGACAACAGTATTAGAAAAAAAAACAATTCTAAGAAGATAGAATGTTAATGTTTATTAGGGCATGTCCTTGATACTTTTGTACTAAAACATTTTTGCTGGAGAAAGACAGAGGTATAATCACAACTAATCTATAAAGATCTGGAAAAATGTACTCCCTCTGAAAACAGATATATAGTTGGCTATACATTCAATCATAGTCTATAAGGTAGACATCAGGGGAAATAATACAAAAACCAACTAATGTTACCTATATTCTTTCTGAAGTCCTGGTAATTAGAACAGTTTGAAAAGGGAAGAAGTGAAAATAAGGTGGTTAATTCTCTTAGGCTGCCTGTACAGAAAGTAGAGAAAGGTTTGACTAAAGGGGAAGTAAAACTATGACACCATCAAATATTCCCATCTTTCATAACTGAGGATGTTCCCTAATTTAATTTTGTAAGAGTGAGGCCAAGACTATCACCTTATGCTTTCTCCCAAATGGATCCAAGGGGAAGCACTAACAAACCAGAGCAGTTAGTGCTGAACAAAAGAGAGGTAAATTTATTCTCTCTGTGGATGTCTTAAGGCTATAAAGCTAAAACTATTCTTTTATTATAAATTAAAGCTGAGTTGAACAGCAATTTACTAGGAGAAAAAAAGAAATTAAAGGCACTACACTTGCAGCAAGAATGTTAACTTTGATGTTAACATCTTAAATGTAATTTATGAAAGCTTATGCTCATTTGTTAAATTACTAGCACTAAATTTTGCTGAACACATTTCTTAAAGAAACTCCACTGATGTCTGCTAAAATAATGGAAAGAAATATATCCTCATTCTCATGAATGAGAATTTATGCAGTGAATTGCCGTCGGCAGCGATGGAAGTTGTATGCAGCAATCCCAGTGGACACTAATACAGAGGCATTCCTAAATACACAAAGGAAGTGAAAAAGCCTAAGAAGACTTGAAAGAAATGCAGAAGATATTTATTGTACAATTTAATGATCTAGAATGAAAATATTGCCGTATTCAGGTGCCACATCAGATGTATACATGCAGATAAGCGTATATGACATTGTATCCCTCCAGCCAGGAATTAACAAAGCAGCAAAAAATTAACCTCTGTCTTCCCTTCTCCACCCTCCTCATTCACACAGGGCTGAAGGGAAGGAGCCCAACTTATTCATAAGAGAGAACAGATACTTCTGTTCTCATTCCCAAGGTCAGTTAATACACAGAAATAGGACATGATCTAAAATTAGAATGAAAATATGAAGTACTCAGAAAGCACCAGCCTCCACAGATATATAATTATGATATTAAAATGCAATATATAATACCCAATGTACAATTTCACAGGAAAGGGTAAAAATTTAACAAAATATTTCTTTCAGGTTTGTTGGCATAGAACAATGAAGGACTTAAAAACCTGTGAGTGGACTCTTCAGTCAACAAAAGTGAGCAGGAGTTTTCATAATTTCCTTGCAGAAGCGTACAAACAGATTGCCTTAAAAAGTTTACATTTTAAAATTATAAAAATCGAGGCTATGTGTGGAAGTCCAGAATAACATTTTCTGGAGGATATCGTTTCTCAGAGTTAGGAAAAACAACAAAACTGGAGCAAAGTGAAACAACTTAATGAAAGAAGATACAGAATGAATGAAATTTGTTGATAAAGGAGTTAGAAGTAACAAAAACAGTAAAAAAGGGTGGAATAATAGGATTAGAGAAAAAAGCAATCTGGAGTGAGTAAGCAAGAAGTACAGAAGAAAGAGCAGATAATGATTTTTAGTCTTTGTGTTGATTTTTATGCCTTTTTTGTAAACAAAAAAGTAATACTGATTCATATTCTTTGATCTCCTACAGTAGTATCTTTTTGAAGGTTCAGGAGGTGAGGATAATGATCCTGAAAAAATGCCTCACAGTTAAGTTTATTCATTTTGAACTGATCAGTTGTTCCATACAGACATGCAAAAGCCAACAAGAATGTTTTCAGAAGTTACTGGATTTCAAACAAAAGAAACGAGAGGGCCATACTACATTATTACAGAAAATTTCCTCATTCATATAACTGGAACAACTATAACCTAGCCAAGATCTATTTCCTCCTTCCCAATCCCCAGAAATATTTTCACTGAAAGACTATTTTAGAATCTGACTTGGTTGGCAATTAGCATCCTCCCTTCCAATTTTCAGCCAAATTAATTCTTGGAGTCTAGCAACTTTATCAAATTCCATCTTCCCTTCTGTAATAAGGAAGAATCATATTTAAACATAATATTCACCTTGCTGAGCTAAAGCCCCAAAATTATTATCTACCTGGGAAGGATGTGGTAGCTGGGGTCCCCAGCATTACATCAAGCTGGATGTGAACCCAGTTGGGGGTCTAAAAGATGAAGGTACATTGGAATTATAATGTTCTGTCTGAATTAGTAAAAAGGCATAGACTCACAAACTTTAGCACATTCACTAAGACACCATTTCAGGCTTTTCTCCTAGGACATGTTCTCTATTACCCTCTTTTTCTAGTGACTTCCCTCTTTTACATCTGTTTTAACTTATTAAACTCATTAGGTCTTTTTAACATGATAAATGGGCTTCAGCCAAGCCCAGTTCCAGATGAAGACTCATCAGTGCTAATTTACAGATCAGTAAAAATTGTGGAATCACCATTAAAATAACCAACTCAACCCTGATCTGATTGAATCAGAGTGAGAACCTTCAAAGCCTTTCACTGAACTACTGGGCACCAAAAAACTTAAATATTTTAAGTAGTAAAACTGTAAAAACATCAATTCTAGAGCTTTTTGTCTCTAAAAACATCTAATGTTTCTAAGAGATCTCTTCTATGCAGCACTGGAGACACTATTACTAGGCAAAAAAAAAAAAAAGAAATATCTCCTTCTGCAGTCTCATACTTTATGATCTAATTATTCATTATGTTAGTTTCCTAACCTTGTAATTTTCCATAAGAAAGTAAAAAAATAAAATTATCTAGATGGATTTGCATTTTCACATGATATATTTTGAGCTCGCTTTAACTCAAAATCATACCTAGAGCATTATGGATTTACATAATGTTCATATCCCAAAGTATTTACTTTTCCGTATTAATAATTGGCAATTATTTGTGTAGTGCTCACATCAAAGGCTTGAGCTTTTTTTACTTTTCCTCTACCGAGCTGTGGTTGAATTCTAAATAAACTAGAATGAGGAGCTGTGGCTACCCCATCCCTGGAAATGTTCAAGGCCAGGTTGGATGGGGCTCTGAGCAACTTGGTGTAGGGAAAGGTGTCCCTCCCAGAATGAGATGATCTTTAAGGTCCTGTCCAACCCTAAGTCTTCCACTATTCTACAAGGAGGGAACTTACAACAGCACTCTGTCTTCACAAGTAACTAGAAACAGGTCTAAGAAAGAGAAGACACTGCAAACAAACAACACCACTTCCTTGGCACACCCACAGTGGACAACCAGGAGCACAGAGGTGTGTGAAGCAGCACATACAGACTTAATCACAAAAAGTATAGTTGTATCAGAAAGATAAAGTAGCATTTTGGATCCAGCCATTTGCACTAAAATGCAGAGGAAACTTTGTTAGAGTATAAGAATAAGCAATTATAACATAGAAATATGCATTCTAAAACAGCTGCTTCCACAATACTTGTTCAGAACCAGTTACAGACATTTTCACCCATCTTAGATCTTGCACTTTTTTCATGAGGAAAAGTATTCTGGTGATACACCCAGTAACTGAGAGCAAGCAGTCACATAAGCATGGTCGGCAGAATTACTTAACATACATTTTATATTCCAAAGAGATGTAGGAAAATGACTTTATGTGTCAAAGAGATGACTCCTCAGATCTCATCACCGTGAATATATTTAAGAAAGAATGAAAGAATATCTTAAGACACAATGATGCAAAGCAGGAAACTTTTGTCACATAGGAATAACTTGAGAAATTATCTTTACTGATGGGGTAAAAAACACACAGTGAAGTGCAGTTTGATTAATGACAGTAAATATGGATTCAGACAGGGGAGGCCATGCTTAACTAACCTTCTGAAGTTCTTTGAAAACAAAGGTTTTATGAAAAATAAAGAAAACCCAGTGAATACAGCATGGTTGGATTTTCAAGGAGCACTTGACAATGCTTCTCATAAAACATTCAGTGCCAGACTAACAGATATGCAACAGAGACAGGCTACTGAATATGAAGTTCTTCCAGAAGTGAAAGGTACATAGTTACAAATAAATTTCCACAGTAACTTTGAGAGTTTTCAAAACCCCCTTATTCACGAATATGCAGAGCTAATTAAGTCCTGATCTTCATAAGAGTGACTTTAAAAAACAATACTTGTTATTAGTAATAGCAGTATTAATTACTATTAATATTATATCTAATAATATTAGTGTGTATAGGAGTCCTCCATATACCTTTCACTTAATTTTTTAGAGTCTAAGTGAAAATAGAATTCAGTAATGGTGACATGAAATCAGAATAATGTGTTTCCAATTAAATCTAGCAGCTGGGCAGAGCATTTAGTCATGTACACCAGAGAAAATATGGCAGCAGCTACCAGCTCCAAGTGCCAGACACACTGTAACACTCACATTCAAAGAGACACATTTGAGAAAGTTACACAAGAAAGCTGAAGGTGAGATGGTTAATTTACTTTACATACATCACTGCCACTCTGACAGTGCCAACTTCACATCATCCATTTTTCTCCTCTGCAAGATGGAAAGAACAAGCCAAGTAGATTGATGAGATCAACAAGGTTGAACATAGAGCTTCTCTTTGATACACATCACAGAGAAACAGAAGTCTGGCTATGTTTTTCCCCTAATACTGCAATTGTATCACGAGTTTCGTGAAGGTTGGAGACAATACAAAATGAATCAATTAGATAATATCTGGGTACTCTCACAAGATAAACTATGACAAAAATTATTAGTCATACGGCATAAAATATTCAATTAGGACACAAAAAGTGAGTTTGAAAGTCTCACAGAAGTTTTAAATAAGGAAAAGGATGGCATGTGGAGTTACAAGTAAATTAGATTTGTCAAATCAATGTTTTCTGGTTTCTCAAACTCTTTTTCTTAATGTCTGACTGATTTATAACCACAGATTTTTAGTTTTGTGTTAGCATATCCTTTTCTCTTCATGCGCAGTCAAGACTGAGCTTTTAAAAAGAACGAAGCTTCTTTCCAGGTTAAGGTCAAGTGTCAACTAGACTTGTATAAAAATACTTCAGTAGAGAAAGGAAATTTATAACCACATCAGAAGCAGAACGAAAGCATAAAAAATTGAAAACAACAGCAAAACAATAACAACAACAACAACAAAAAAAAACCCCCAACAACAACAAAAAAAAGGCCCAAAACAAAATAAAGCAAAAAGCCACTCCAAAGAGACAAACAAAAACCCAAAAATCCAAGTAAAAAACCCCAGGCAGCAAGCAGGAAGAATGAGCATAAGAAAATATGCAGTGCATGATCTTTTATTAGACTTAATGTCACAAATCTGACAATATTTCTACAATATCTGATGATATTACAGAAGTATCCAATCTATAATATACTCCCTGTAGCTAACTTCCTTTCTGTTTACAAATACTATGGATTTTTTTAAAATGGATCTCATGTAGCACCTGGCAGATTAGAACTCTTGTAAAACATGACCCTGAAAAAGGCAGCAAATAGTACTGACCCCTCACAGATAAACATTATTTAAAATACTCAATGCTTGGCCACATTACAAAGTTTTATCATAGATACTGCTCCAGAATAACTGTTGTGTTGAAAGATATCAATGAATGTGCAGTTCAAGTACCAACAAGCTGTTTTTATGACCAAAAGCCAAGATAACATTCCCATAAAAGAGATAAAAGGGTGGCCTTGCATCTTGTAAAACCTACAAATGCCATGTCAGCTTTTCTCTATGGTGAAATGGAAGGAGTACAATCCCGCTTTTATCTGCTTTGCAACTTGAAGTCATGGTCATTGTATTGACACAGAATTTATATATATATAGGATAAAACTATGTATTATACATATACACTTGAGATTGCCTTTGACTTACATATACCGAAGTGACTGAACAAAAGCATCATTAAGCACTAACAAGAGAACACATCTGATTACAGAAGCAACCAGTAAAAAGGGCACATGAAAAAAGTTCAAAATAGCAAGTACAGGAGGATCTCCCACCTCTTCCCCTTGCTAAATGTCCATTTGATGTAATTTCTACATGTAGGCAAATGCACAGATAAGTATTAAAAGTAGATAACAGCAAAGACTAGGTGTTTTAATATCTAATGCAATGATGTTGTACCATAACTTTAAAACTTAATTGCACTTTAAATCTGCCTCAATGAAGGTAGTAGAAGTTCCATTTACAGTGAATGGTCCTTGACCATTTTTATTGTTTTGTTTCACAGTAAATTCAAGCAAAGCTGCCTAACATATACAGGAAGGGTCAGCACCATTGATGGGAAAGACAACCAACAAAAAACAGAGCAAACTCCCCCCCAAAAAAAACCAAATCAAGCCAAACTAAGCAAAAAATATTCCCCCAAAAAACAAGAAAACTTAAACCTACAACTTCAGCAAGAAGTGACCATTACAAAGTTTGTGAGTGGATGTGTTATCCCTCACTCTTGGTAACACTCTGCAGTTTTACTGAGTTATGGAGAAAGGCTTTACATAACTATTCAGGCAGCATTTGGTCTTGGTGAACTATTTCTGTAGCACTAAAGTACCAAAAAATTTGTCACAACAGGAAAAAAAAAAAATCAGAAAATGAAGCAAAAAGATGAAAGTATAACACAACAGCATATATTGCTACAAAATTTGCCTGTACGTGTCAAGAAAATGGGTGTGGGCAACAGGAGCACTTCATAGAACTACAGAAGTAGAGGCTGGCTGAGACAGAAGGGATCAGAGAGTCCAACCCCTGCTCAGATCAGGTCAGGGTGCTCAGAGCCACGTTCAGTAAGTTTTTTAGTATCTCCAAGGATTAAAAGCACAGAGCTCTTAAGGATTAAGAGCTCTCCAGGCAAACTGTTTTGCTGTTTAACCACCCTCACTGTTCAAATAACAAAACAAAACAAAACCCCTCCACATTTTTTGAGGAAAAGACTTATCTGTGGGGAGCTGACCTTGGCTGACTGCCAACAACCCATTCATCCACCCTCCCACTGTCCCTCCCCCAGCAGGAGAGGGGGATGAGACAAAATGAAAAAGCTTTTGGGTTTAGAAAAAGACAGAGCGATCTCCCACTACTATTGTCAAGAGTAAAACAGACTGAACATGGGGAAAATTAATTTGACCCAAATTAAACAGCCCTTTCCTCCTTCACAAAAATCATTTAGGTTGGAAGAGACCGCCAAGATCATCAAGTCCAACCTTTGACTGATTATCACCTCATCAACTAGACCATGGCACTTAGTACCACGTCCAGTCACTTTTTTAAACATTTCCAAGGATGGGGACTCCACCACCTTCCTGGGCAGTCTGTTCCAAAGCTTGACAACTCTTTCCAACTCTTCCTATCAAGAAATTCTTCCTGATGTCCCACCTGAACCTCCCCTGGCACAGTTTGAGGTCATGTCCTCTTGTCCTGTCACTGGTGGCCTGGGAGAAGAGTCTGACCCCCACCTGACTCCAAGCTCCTTTTAGGTAGATGTGGAGAGGAAGAGGTAGTTGTAAAAAGACTGTCCCAGACTCAACTTCACTCTTGAATTCCTGACTTCTCTACCTCCTCTCCCACCCTGGGCAGTACGGAAGGGTAAGCAAAATGCATTTTGGTCAGTCCATAACAGCTCCTCTCTGCTGCTCCTTCCTCTTCACACTTTTTCCTTGATCCAGCGTGGGTTCCTCCCACAGGCTGCAGTCCTTTAGGACAAACCTGCTCCAGCACAGGTCCTTTCCACAGGCAGCAGGTCTTTCACAGTAAACACCTGTTCTAGCACAGGTACTCCATGCTCCACAAAGCCTATCAGGAGAACCTACTCCAGCATGGGCACTACATGAGATGAAGAAACTCCACGAGTTTCTTCAGGAATATCCACAGTTTCCCCTCTCCTCACCGTTTGTGCAGTGTTTTGCCCTTTTTTAATATATTTTTACAGATCCACATCCAACTTACCTGATGGGATCACTGTGTCCTGCAGTGGCTCCACTGTGAGCTGGCCACTCTTCTCACTAAAGACACCCCTACAGGCCCCCCAACACTAGCAAAAATTTGCCAGCCTACACCAAACACACCTTATGCCATTATACACTACTTTTGATCTTCAGAAATCTTCTTGAAGTCTATTTTTTTAAATCTTTTCTCTTTGAAAGTGTCTTGGAAAAGGTTTTGAGCTAAAGAAGAACTCATCACATAAAACTAGTACTTCTTTTTAAAGGATTTTTTTTTAAGATAGTTGAAGATAAAAAAAAAAAAAAAAAAAGCCTCAACAACAGAAAAAAAAAAGAACTTTAAAAAAAACTTCTAATGTTCACACTTAAACAACAAACTTTTCCTTTTTTAATGTCCCCAAGCAGCAAAAAAATTAAGGTCATTAGGTTGTCTAGTTTGAAAGAGTGAATAATTACACTATAGGATGCATAATAGTACTCATATATAACTATAGGTGCAGTTTTTCCATACACTGGCTTGTAGGAGGTCAAAACAGAGGCCCTTGAGTCTAATTAGAAATAAATAATTATTAAATCTTCTACTCCTCCCTGCCCAGGTTTCCAGCATGAATGTGGAAGAAATTTTAAGACAATCACAACCTACTGCATAATTTATATACTTGTGAACACTTTTGTTATGGTTGGTTGGTAATTTTCACCCTGTGATCTGTGTTTCACTGAAAAATGCCCTAACAGAACTTCTTCAAAGATCCATGAACAACATCTTTAGGAAGAGTAATCCTAAAGAGATGTGAGTTCAATCTGTACTAGAGTACTGTTACTATATAATTAACCATCTTTATACACATGAGGAAAAAGTAACATGAAAATGAGTAGCATTATTATTAAATATCACCCATTATCACAAATATTCTGTGTCACAGTAAACAATAGAATGCTTAACATTCTGAACAATCTAAAAGAAATCCCAGATAACACCCAAAACAAGTTTAGCTAGGTGAAAATAAAAAAGAACAGTTACTTTCTGTTCTCCCCCATGCTCAGTTTCTCTGGAGGAAGAGGAACCTAAAATAATTTTCCACATTCAGACTTTCAAGCACACTCACAAAGACAGTAAATATACATTTGAAATAGGGTTTATTTGAATGAGCTAATTTGAAATATAAATGTCTCTTTGAGCATAGCTGTAGACAGTGTAGAGAGAAGCTACTTCTTGGAAGACTGGAAGAAGTAAAAATCAACTAATGACAGCCTTTCATAGCACAAAACCTCTGACAGTACACTTTAATTGAATGTTTATATATAGATAAATAGATTATATATTAAACATGCTATATTTTACAGTTTAGAAATTATGACTCACATTTCACAGTAACATTAGGTATCTAAAACTAATTCCTTGCTAAACCAATGTTAATAGTAAAATTATTTTCTTTTGATATGTTCCAACATCAAAAGAAAACCAAACTTGAAAATATTTTTAAAGAGCAGTTTGCACACATGAATAACTTAGTTGGTATAAAACAAATTGTAGGTCAAATATAAATGAAAGATTAAACTTGAGAAGTAACTGTAAAAATCTGGGAATTTCCCTCATGAACAATCAACAGAACTGATATTTTACCTAATAATTATAGTAATAAAAAGGTTTCTAATTTATGACAGTCATTAGCAGCCACGAGTATGTATGAATATGCATTTTAGCATCATATCTAATCTTATCTTAATAGAAAAAGGATCCCATTTCTATAAATTTTTTATCTACCAGTAGGAATCAAATTAACTATTTTATTGTGAATTCTTCTCTGTCTGGGCTGAAACTGTTCTATATGTGTAAGTTTTCCTAATGTTGTGTAGTATTCACCCAAAATTAAAATTATTCTGCTAATTGTTAGTAAAATGCATTTATTTTCTAATTATCATTCCTCAAGTATAAAGAGGAGAATGTTGTTCAGATTTATCCTAAATTTCAATCTAAATAAATATGGAAAATAAAATGTCAGGGATGACTGTGAAAGTTTTTTTTCTTTCAGTTTAAAGGAAGTTTCATTAAATTATTAGGATCTGTTAAAAGTGTAAAAAAATTAATGCAAAAATGTTTATAAAAAAAAAAAGGCAGAATAGGGTTTCCTTATCCCCTTTCCCACTCATTCAGCACATGCTATAATAAAATCTCACAGGTAAAGGAGTTTATAGTATCCAAAGTCCTCCAAATTAGAAAATAAGGGCCTGCATCACATTACTCAATGCAGAAAATTTATTCCTCCCTATTTCAGCATTATGAGACACAACACTATTTCTTACATTGCTTGTGCATTCTTCATGTCTTCCTGCTGCTCTTGGGCAATGTCAAGATGGGATTAGATATTTAAAGATATTCTGACACTATATTATTGTAAATCCATGAGGAAAACAGTAATTTTATTACCTCCTTGTGAGTGAGGAGGAAAAGGGTTTAGGTGGACAGAATATTTTCCTATGCCTTACTGCAAAAGTCTTTGAAAAAGGTTAAATCTTCAAACTGAAATTCACTACATGCACAGCAAGAAATACAACCTATTGTATTTTCTTGCCGACTGATCCATTGTAAATTAAGCTACATCAATATTATTTTCACATTTGCTCAGCCAGCAAGGGTACCACTGCTTTCAAACTTAAGAAAAGCACATTTTATGCACTTCCTGTTTAGTTGAACCACTTAGTCACTGCATTTAGATGTACACAGATTATGTTTCTGTTCAATTTGGCTCTGTTGTTCTGTTACTCCCATAAGTCCAGTGTTACATTTCCCCTCTTTCTTTCCACATCCATTCTGACCCAGAGTAGCCCTGCTGAGAAGGACTTGGGGGTGCTGGTGGGTGAGAGGCTGGACATGACCCAGCCATGTGCACTGGGAGCCCAGAAACCCCCCGTGTCCTGGGCTGCATCCAAAGCAGTGTGGGCAGCAGGGGAGGGAGGGGATTCTGCCCCTCTGCTCTGGTGAGACCCCACCTGCAGTGCTGCCTCCAGCTCTGGGGTCCCCAGCACAGGAAGGACATGGACCTGTTGGAGCGAGTCCAGAGGAGGGGCACAAGGATGATCAGAGGGCTGGAGCATCTCTGCTATGAGGAAAGGCTGAGAGATTGGGATTGTTCATCCTGGAAAAAAGAACCTAATTGTTGCCTTGCAGTACCTAAAGGGACACTACAGGAAAGATGAAGAGACACTATTTACAAGGGACTGGTGACAGGATAAGGGGGAATGGCTTCAAAGGGAAAGAGAGTAGATTTAGATTAGATATCACAAAGACATTGTCCCCTGTAAGGATTGTGAGGCACTGGAACAGGATGCCCAGAGAAGCTGTGGATGCCCTATCCCTGAAAGTGTTCAAGGCCAGGCTGAATGGGACTCCAAGGAACCTGGTCTAGTGGAAGATGTCCCTGTCAATGACAGGGGGACTGGAATGACATGATCTTTAAAGGTCCCTTAGAACCCAAACCATTCTATGATTCCAAGAAGTACTGCAATTTTTGCAATATATTAGAGAATTCTTTAGGGTTTCTAGATATACAGGCTCCACTGTGCCACACACTCAGTGTGATTCTGTTGCCAAAACAAAATATTTTAAGTGACTTGGAATGTCCCACCCTTGTAGTCTCGTAAAGATGACTCATACCATAGAGAGTCCCAAAGTGCTACTAGGAGTTCTCCACTTAGCCAAGATGATCCTGTCTTTTCTGAAACACAAATTGATTATTTATCCCACTAGTTTAATTAGGTTTTGTGCTTTCTGAACTCTCGTCTGACTCAAACAATTCAGATCATTATTTTTGGAGGACTTTTTCAAAATCCACTGTGTAGAACACAAGTGTTAGAATTAATAAATATTTTTTAAGAAGCAAAAGATCAAGTCAGAACAGTCAGCAACATTTAATAGGATTCAGACAATCACCAAATAGCAGAAAACCATGGAGACAGCAACTTTTTTTTTTTTTTAGGAAAAAATTAATTCCTGTTATTTCAAATCATTATGAAACAACCACTATAAAAACATTACTAAAAATTATTCAAGCTACACATCCCAATGAGGGGTTTTGATTATGAAGAAACTATTTCTAACATTAGAAAGTAAAGGTTGTATGTTATTTTCAGTAATCACTAATACATTCATGAGGCCTTTTTTATCACTCTCAGCAAGAAGAATAGATGACTGCATCCAACTACTGTTGGATGAAACATTCCCCTACATAAGCTCTCTGTAAGGAGAAAAAAGGGGAGAAAAAGGGAAAAAAACCAGTGGGAAAAGGGAAGACTCTATAAAGGAAACCATGAAATCACAAGAGACAAAACAATTAAGTCATGCTCCCACATACTCTAGAAGTCAAGAGTACAGAGAGAATCTGAACATGTGACCTTGGCAGAGAAGGAACATTTGAAAGAGACAAGACTACAGCAGAAAAAAAAGGTTTTGGAGATATGTACAGTCTGGGAAAACACCTATGTTACAATCCTATTAGACAGGCAACATGCCATAGGATGCTACTGAAATAAAAGTTTTTAAAGAAGTTATTGAAGAAGTAAGATATTGAATTGTTCCAAACAAGATGTTAGGACAAGGCAGCATTCACCAGAGATAACTGGGAGAATTCATAAATGACAGTGTGATGAAACACCAAACAGTAATTCATTCTCCCCTGTAATGCCCAATGTTATCTGCTGGTGTTTAGGACTCTAGGTCACCTTTACTATATAGTTTACATATATATATAATGTTCCATATCTGTCACTATCTCCCTTTAATTCATTAGAAAAAATATTTTAAACTGTAATATTGCACAGCACTCTGGAGTTGCACTGAATTTCAAACTGGATGTACTACACGGAGTAATAGCACAACGTGTAGACAAACCACAAGAGGATGTCCTTCCCAGAGTCTTAGAGAAGGTCCTTGGACAAGAGCCAGCTATTATGCACAGTTCGTGGTGCTGAGATGTACTGAAATCTCACTAATAACCACCTAGCTAGCTTTTATCTTAGGGAGGAACCACTTAAATACTGTGCAACACTTCTATTACTATTTTTTGGTTATGACTCTGTGTACTGCTTCTGGATGAGATGGAATTAACTTTCTTCATAGTAGCTTGTTAATGGCTTTTGTTTTATCTGTTAAACTCTCTTGATCTCAACTCACAAGTTTTACACCTTTGTCCTTCTGATTTCTCCCCCACCCCATCCTACTGGGGCTTCACTGCCTGCCAGGGTTAAACCACAAAACTGCAGCATCAGTCATAGAAAAGAGCATATACTTCGGTTTCGGTACGTTTTATGCAATTTTCTTTCTTACCAAAATAATTTAATTTAATTAAAAACTAATTTAATGAATCCTAAAATATGGAATGGTTCCTCACTGTCATAGAACTAGCAATAATCACACAGAAGCATTCATAAAATTATCATGGGGGGGGAAAACTCAGAACAGGTATGTAGTCAAATCAAGATAATCGTAGTAGTAATATGTTTTCTAAAGTATTGCTCTTGAGGAAATAGCTTTGTAATGCCTCTTTCAAAATCATCATATAACTCACAAAAAGGACATTTAAACTAAGTGGTTAAGGAGTTCTCCTTACAGATAATATTCCTTTTGATATTAATTTTGACATACTCAAATGCTCCATGGGACTAACACCTGAAAAAATAATTAATGAGAAATAGAATATTTTTATTTGGAATCACTGATGAGCAGATTACTGTAATTTTTGTTAATTTCAGTCAACAGATCTCAACCAATATCTTGTTTAGAGGATCTGAAAGTTTAAATACAATTAAAGAATAAATTAACAGATAAATTAACTCATTTAAAATTTGTAGGATTTTTGTGCAGTAGTTTAAAATATTTTTAGCAGAGAAAGTAAGACAAGTGAATCAATGACTTAATAAAAAACATAACACAATAACCAGTTTAACTTATTCCACGAAAATGGGAATTCTATAGGGAAACTATCAAGGAATAGGAGATTTTCTAGAGTGATCATTCAGATTAGTTCTCTGATTTATAACTAATCTAAATCACTAAGATTCAGATGAAAAATCACTAAGATTTGAGAGCATGTTGAGCTTTTCAACAGTTTCTCTTCTGTTTTTCATCTTAACAATTGAGAAAGTTGTGCAAATGCAAAATTTCATTATTATATAATCTTTGTAAATAACAGATTCTTAATGACTAATTTTTAGAGTGAATCTGAAAATGCTCAGATTAGCTTTTGATGTTTAAGATTAATATTTTGTTATTCATTTTGTCAGCCTTATCCACAAGTGCATCTAAACACTTATTTCCATAGTTATGACTCATTTTTACTTCATTACTCATATGACCAAATCTTGAAAATAATTCTAAATTCACAACTATACACTATATTTCCAAATCAAGTTTCATCTCTATACATTTAAATGCATTTAGAATTTTTTCCCCCACAAACTAAACTACTGTACTATGAGCAGGAACAATGCAATTATTAGTCACTCAATTCACATTTTTTACTTATTTACTCATTACTTATTTACTTATTTTTACTCATTTTTACCCTCTGTACATGAAAATCTACTGAAAACCTACCTTTATCACATATTTCTCAAACTTGCTGCCAATTACAAGTATATGTTTCTTTGCATTTGATGCATATTTGTTTATATTTTATCTTATAATTTCTTTCAAATGGTACTGGGGATTTGGGAATACTAGTGTTCCCAAGGTTTTCTTAGTTTGGGCTTATTGATGGTAAACAATTCAAAATGGAGGGGAAATAAGGGAGATGATGATAGCCTCTTTTGTCCCACAATTTTTTTTTTTATTTTTTTTTTTTGTTCTGAAAAAATTAACCTTTATTTTTCAAAGACATCATTAGGGCACACCAATAAAATATGTATATGTATTGAAGCTCCTATTTCACTGAGTTAAAACTAATACAAGTAATTAAATTTGTGCTGGTAAAAGAAATAGAAAAAACCCTGTTTAGTGCAAGAGTATAGTCATACAGGAATTATTCTTGGCTATAATTAAACTGCCAATAGCCATAATTCAAGAAGATACACAGATATATTGCCCACATGCTTGTATTATGCACAAGATAGAGTGGAAAGTAAATATTTTAAATTAATTTTCTGATTAATGAATTAACAAACCTCATTATCTGCTACATGCTACCCATTAGATTTTAAATTCTCTGTAAAAAAAACCATCATAGTGATGAAGTTCTCTTGAAGTGAGTCAGTATCTTAAACAATAAACACCACTGAATATAAATAAACTAAGATGACTTTCAGATACCTACTGGACACTTATATAGTTGGGCAGATTACAAACTTCAGGAACAAAGCAATAAACCTGTCGTGCCAAATTTTCTCCTCACAGAATGTCTTGAAACTGTATGGTTAGAAACTGTATGGTACATCCCTGCTTGAGTGGAAGCAAAGGAATCAGCATTAACTGAACAGCAGGATAAAAACCACTGGGTGTTAGTCTCCCTTCCCCCAACCCCCCCCATTCTTTCTGTTCTATTTCTGACCTATGGAGTCTGCACTTTCTATGAAGATGAAAAGAAAGAGCCATTAAGAGCATCCTCTGGTATTGTCAGATGCATCAAAAGCTGCCCTTCATCTTTTCCTTCTCCCCTTCTCACCTTTTGCAATTTCATCTGTAGAACAGAACAAAGGCAAGAGATCTTTTTCTTAACGCCTTTATGTCCACCAGTAACAAACAGCTTCTCAACTCCACATTTTGGCATTTTATCACAGTTTTATGCCTTTGTTAGTCTCCAAGGATGCAGTGCAGACCAAAGGCTTTAAAACCTTCAAGTCTTCAGGCATTGCACAGTCTCATACATTATACTATACAGTTTCATGAATGAAAGGTGCTATAACACAACCTAAATAAAGCCCATAACTTGACTCTGCAATTATCTATTCCAGTTTTAAATCTTTTCAGTCTGAGAATACATGGGGGCAATCACTTTCAGCACAGGAAGCCAAGAAACAGTTTGCACCTAGTCCAGTATGTGCTCAGGGAATTTGACACAACTGCTTTCTTTCACGAAAACTAATTTTTATTGCTACTGTTATTCATGATAAAGGTTAGTGAGGTGAAAGGAAAATTGAAAATAACTTTTATGTCTTCCTATGCAGGCGACTTGTGTACTCATTATGTACTGCTGGACTATGACTCAGTGATAAACAGAGCACAAATTAAAGCTTAGACAGCCAAGGACCACCTTGACATCTCTGCTGTCTCTAACTATGTGTTGTTATATACAAGACCAATTCCATAAGGCATCAGAAAGAGCTGCTGAGGAGAACATCAAAATGTATTAACTTTAATACAGAAAGTTGATAAATACAAACACAGTCATTCTCTGAAGAAAGAGTAGACTACTTTGAAACAAAGTTTTAATTTTTTTTTAATTATTTTTTAAATGAGTGGGGGCAGGAGGATTTACCACTGGTATTCAAGTAATTTTTCCTTAGAATTACAGTCTGGTTGCAATTGGAAGCAACCTCTGGAGATCACTTGGTCCAGCCTCCCTCCCTCCCTCTGGTCTCACCTACAGCCAGTTGCCCATGATCATCACATATTTGTTTCTGTTTCTTTAATACCCCATTTTTTACAGATTAACATGTATTTTCTCCCCATTAGTGCCACAAGGTAAGAAGTTGAACTATATCTCAGGAGATAGTCAACTGCTTGGCCTTAAAAACACATATTACAGTTTCCTAGGCTTGCCTGGGATTCTGCAAAACTGACAGACCGTAAACCCTCACCAATTTTTTTGTTCCATTAAATTCAGTGACTATCATTACAGTAAAATGCAAAGAATGTTCTTAATCAACTCAATGTTTATTTTCTATAGCCTCCCTCTGCCCAAAGTAAATGAAGAATCAACTTCTTCGGTTAGATTTCCCCCACTTCAGTCAACATATTTCACTTGCACATATTTCCAACTGGCAAAGCCAGGAATGCCTAGGAAGGCATTCAGGTCATGAACTTCTGTGTTTGTAATTAAAGCCTAAAACCAGGTAATTCTCAGCCTTGTCACTAAGCACTGGAGAAATACACTTATCTTTATCTCCATTCATAAAATTTCTTCAAGAACTCCAATGATTATCATTTGGCATGCAAAGATAAAGTTTGGTTTCCTTTAAGGAGTAGCTTTAGCCACTCATTGCCAGCCAGGTTGATTTCAATCTTTAATCAGCTGCTGGGATCCCCCGTCAGTCCAGAAATACAAATGGATTCTGCTCCTGCATAGCTTGGTGGCATTAGGGTACACTGTGCCCCAGTGCCAACTAGAGCCTTATACTTCTGCAGGTCCAGCATTCCAGGATCCACAGAGTCCAGTAAATCTGGTTGTGCCCCTCCTTCACCAAGCTAGAGGAAGGGCCCCTCTAATACTGATCACAGGATTCTCCACTTCTTGTAGAAGTGGAATAAAACTTGTTTCCATGGAATCAGAAGTAAAATCAGGCCTTTCACTCTGATAGGGAAACTGTCTGCTGAAGACAGGAGCAGAAACTTGCCTCAAAGAGCCTCCGTTTGGCTCTGTTTTCCCCTGTAATTCATATACCTGGGCCTCTAGGGTTGAGGTAGGTCTTCCATCATGATTCCTCACCTCCTCTCTGTGGCGTTGCAAGTGAAAACACAAAGTACCCTGTAGCACATACCTTCTATATCATCTCTGGAGTGAAAGGACACTGCTGTCAGTGGCTGAGATACAAACCCACACAGGTGGGAGTAGGACATGTCTTCTCTGAATCACTGGAACTCACAGGTCAGTTTATCAGGCAGTTTCTCCACAGCTGAGATAAAGGAGTAAGAAATGCTGTCTTCATAGTCCTCAAGTTGGTGAACTGCTTCATCCACCGTTGGTGCCACACTCTCTTTCCAGACTAATGTTGCCAGTGGGTTGGTGTGTGACAATGGGGCACTCTGTGCAAATTTCCACCACATAGGTCACGTGGATTGGACTTCATCTGGATCTGCAGGTAACTGTGTGTTGTTCAGGTCACAATAAAGCTCTCTCACAGGGCTAATTCCCTCAGGTGTTGGATACCTTCCTCTACTGAAGTCCATTTGCCTGGACAACACGTAGTATTTTCTTTGTAGGGAAAGCTTTCCTTCATGATTTATAGAAATGACCTTCAGAGGTTAAGGATTTGAGTCACTTTTCCAATTGCTTTGTCAATTCCTGCTTCCCTAGAAAGTGGTTTCTCTAATTCCAAACTGCCAGACCAAGTGTCCCTGCATCAAAACAGCCAGGTGGTCAGGTGTTCACTTGAATGATGGATGAAATCTCTTCATATATACTGCAGCTCACTCAAGAAGAGGAATCATATGATGATTACCTCTTGTTCTGTCTCTCCCTCCTATTCTTGTTGTGTTCTTTGTCCTCCTTTACTAAGCAAGATGACTTTCCTGTGCATTTCCTCTTGTGAACAGGGATGACTGATACCAGGGCACGCTGGTTCTGTGGTTCAGCTGCAGGGTCTGTCATTGGGGTTGGAGTAGCCACAGGCCCTGTTGTCTTGTTATCAGATCCAGAGAGGTTCTCTTCCCTTTGAAGGTACTGAATAGTGCTGAACAGGTGTCCATAGGCCTGAGCAAGGTCCCAGCATGTTGCAGAGATCTGTCTCTCTGGAATTGTGAGGGTGACAGCATACTTTTCCCAAATATTTAGGTAGTTCATACCAGATTCTAGACTTACTAAGGTGCAAAGTTTCAAAACACTGGAGGCATCCACTGTCCTTAGGTACTTGCCCATAATGTCCCACACATCCTGCTACTTGCAATTATCCAGCCTCTGGGCAGATCCCCGGATGATGTTCTTAATTAATTGTTTAACCTTAAACAAGACCTGAACCATATGCAGTAACATGCTGGTTCCTAGCAAAAGGACCAGGTTGGTTTCAAAGATATTCAAAAATCTTTGAAATTCTCAAACGCTGCTATAGTCAGTATAGAGGCAAAAAGGGATGTGGAGACAAAAAGGGACGGAGCTCTCCCACAGGTTGACTCCCCAAGGAGAAAAGGCAAAAGGTGCAATTATTAATAATTCCCAATAGGTGACTCCCAATGTACAGAGGTGACTGCAATACTGAATACATATACTGGAGTAGTTTCATGACCAGCAGTGCTTTCATATCATAAGCCTTTCACATCACCTTTTTTTGTACTACAAAGTACAACAAAATGATAACCTTAGCTCATGCCCCATGGAGGATAAACATCACCACAGGAAGCGCATACAGCAAGGTATTTCTTAACACGACCCTGAGAACAGAACAACTCTGATAGCAAATAAATCAACATTGTGAGCAGAGGCTACTAAACCTACACAGTAAAGGCTTACAACAAATTTGTTTTAATATGCTCTGGTCAGATCTGTCATTATCTCAACCCTTTGATCTCCATGCTGAGGGCCAAAAAGACTGTCATAGTTTAACCCCAGCAATGATGTACCATAAAGTCCCTCACTCACTTCCCCCTCTATGCCACCAGTGGAATGTGGAGGAGAAAAAGAAAAACAAAAGAACAATTTAGTAATTGTAACAAAGTAAATTATAATGATAATAGTAATAACAGGGAAAGAGACAGCTAAAACCCAAGAAAGATAAGTGATGTACAATACACTTGCCCACCACCCACTGACCAATGTGCCCAGCCTGTTCCTGAGCCGGAGTAACTCCCCACAGTTTACATCCTAAGCATGTTGCTCTGTGGTATGGAATATCCCTTTGGCCAGTTCAGGTCACCTCCTCCCAAATCCTTGTCTTGGTGTACGTACTACTTAGCAACAACCAGAACTTCACTTTGTCACCAACACCATTCTCATACTGAATCTGAAACACAGCTTGGTACCAGCTACAAAGAAAAAAAATAATTTCATCTCTTCATGATGAAAAACACAGAGTACATCAGAATATGAACTGTGATAGGCTGAAACACATTTCCAAAGGTGACACTTGCACAACTTCAGTTGTCAGATGGGTACACGGTCCACCCTGGCAACAGGAAGTTGGAACAAGTTCTATTTGGAAGGCATTTGGACTGCCCATACCTGATCAATGAAGCAAAAAGTGCTACAAAGAACAGTTGATGGGTCCCTTGAGGACCAACCTCCTGACCTGGCCCAAGGACTTGCTCTGCCAGGATTAAGATTTTCAACATGGCAGAGACTGCTGAGGCTCATCTATTTCTAAGACCACTTCCCTTTGATACTTATTCAGATGGGTGCCATTGACATCAAAAGGGGAGATCTTGAGGGTGACTACAAGCTCTGAATACTTGGGTAGGGAATTTGGAGAGCCAGACACTGCTCCCATTTACACTGTGGCCAAGGAAAATGACTTAATATGGAGCAAAAGTTTCTTACAGAACAATATACCTCAAGATCCAACTAAACACAGGCAATTCCACTCCATTTGCAAACAGGTTTTCTCATACTGTCAACTAATAATAGTTTCAGTCCACTGAAATTCTCAAGAAAACTGTCGAATTTTATTTAATATTTGAAACTTTCCAATCAACATTTCAGATGAATTAAGCTAAACACTAAAGAGAGATTATAACACATTCAAAAAATGAGAAGACTCAAATAATTGACCAAGGGGGAAGAAAGAACAGACGGCAGTAGCTAGGAACTGGAACACAAACAGAATTGGGATATCCAGTTTCAACCTGCTTTCCATATTCTTAGACTCATTTCTAATCAAGGTCTGCTTCTTTAATGTTGCTCATTTTGGAATTTCACTTTGCTATGCATATTCTATTTTTATTTAGAAAAAAGCAATTATTTTCACTCGCATGATCCTTTTCATGTGTGAATTATAAATATGAAAATTTAGATAAAATAGGCAGAGTACAGATGTTAATCTCAACAGAAAACAATTTTGTTTTTTATATAAAATACTTACTGAAAATATTTCATATCTCTGCACATACAGTAGCAGATTGAATTAGATGAAATAAAAAAAATTCTTATAGTTACCATTTTTAAGTGTAATAAGTTACCATAAAAGTCAAGATACCAAAAAAGTAACCTTTTATCCTGCATTAGACAAATTTAAACAATACACTATTCAGTAAGTCAGTAAATCTGATCCTGTTGAGATCATGCACCCAGGTTAAAGTGATATTTTATTATCTGAATCCTGTATCCACATTTTGAGTCAGCTCCCCACAGAAGAGAATAAAAGAAGAGCAGAAAAGCAGAATAGAAAAACCTGTTTTATGAATTTTAAGATCATATAATTACAATTGATGTTCTACAGCTAAGCAAAATAAAAAAGATTTATTAATGAACATACTTTTCAATTTCATATGTCAGGATTAGGTGGAGCAAAAATTTGCAGCTCATCTCCAAGATTAATTCTGAAACTACTGTCAAAAGTTAAGTCTAGACTGAATGTAACTCTTATTTGCTTTGATATTTGCTTGATACACAAAATTGCGTTTCAGGATAGTCAATTCAAAGACTGTATTTCTGTCACTGAGATCACGTCTTCTGATGGAACTTAACTTTTTTGCTGAGAAAGTATCCAAGAAAAAAATTAAATTATTTACTATGGCTCTGAGAATGCCATGCAATCCTTCTGCTGATTCAATCACAAAGTTTTTTATTTGGAAAGAGCTAAACAGAAAGTTCAGCATACTTGTGAATATATAGCTCACATAAGAAAAACAGTCAACAGAATATTTAAGAGAGCACAGCATATTTCTTACATTTTAATCTTTGCTGAGTAACAGGATCCAAAGGAAAAAAACTGTAACATTCAGATTGCAAAAAGTTCTGCAAAAAGATTGCATAAACTTTAAAACTAAATACTTGTTCTGAACATTTGGAAAGAACTTTTGGTATGTAAATTATTTAGGTATTAAAAATTTCCTAAGCGCATTTGACTAGTGAAGTTTATTTTTATTCATGGTTTTCTCAACTAAAACATGTAGTCCAGTATAAATGGTTATGCTCCTGGTGTATTAATTCATCATACTAAAGAGACAATGAAATTAAAAAGTTTGGGAGTTTATTACTTTTCAGTGTGACACTAAAGTGTAGTGAGTAAATAAGTGTGGTACTTCTATACTGGGACTTCTTACTGAATTAAGAAATAGAAAGTAAGGTTGTCTCTAGAGCAGCACTTAAAGTAGAACAGACAAGGAACTCCTCTGGCAGGTGCTACTCCATCCCACCAATGCACAGAAAAATGGAAAGAAAAAGAAGCAAGACTACTCTGGATCATCCAGAAAATTAATGGAGCAAGCAGAGTTTTTCTCATAACTACCTATGGCATGATACCTGGAATTATAACTGGGTGAGAAACTGAATCATATATTTTCCATGCTCTTTGCACTTTGTTATGTTTTTATTAAACTCCGTAAAAGTATAACTAGAGGCCACTCTAGAGCCCAGGATTTAAAGGAAAGCAATAAGAAACATTGTTATACAAATCATTATTTTCAGTTTTAGGATTTAACAGTTTCTAATACAGTCTCTCATTACACTGTTGTTCTGCCTTGTCTTTACTACTATAATATCACTTACCATACAGGCCCCCTCCTTTCCAGATCCTTCTCTAGTCACTGAATTAAAAAAAAAACTATTAAAAAATTCTCCCCATTTAAGCCTCATAAGCAGGGAGGGGATTCTGCCCCTCTGCTCCACTCTGGTAAGACCCTACCTGCAGTGCTGCCTCCAGCTCTGGGGTCCCCAAGCACAGGAAGGACATGGACCTGTTGAAAGGATTCCAGAGGAGGTCACCAAGTTGATTAACAGTTGAGCAGACAAAGCCTACCAGCACAACTGATCTCTTCTCTCTGGTGACCTATAACAGGTCCTAAGGGAATGGCCTGAAGTTGTGCCAGGGGAGGTTTAGGCTGGATATTAGAAAAAGGTTCTTCACACCTAGAGGGTGGTCAGGCCCTGGAACAGGCTCCTCAGGGCAGTGGTCACAGCACCAAGCCTGACAGAGCTCAAGAAGCATTTGGACATTGCCCTCAGGCACATGGTGGGATTCTTATGGCTGTTCTGTGCAGGGCCAGGAGTTGGACTTCAGTGATCCGTATTGGTCCCTTCCCACTCAGAATATTCTATGATTCTGTGATCACTGTTACACACTGGACCATCTAAGATCTGGGACTGCTTGTCCACAGGTGACCAAGATAACCACATTCCCATCACACATGGTAGGCCTGAGCCACTCTGGTATTCTCAAGAAGAAAGCCAAAGCAACAGGCACGAGAGAAAAGCCACATGTTCCCCATGGAATTGTTCAGTATTGTAATGCAGGGGGTTCAGGAACAAACGAGAAATAAGGATGAAGGCTTGAGCCTTTGTCATGGCAGGGAAATGGAACATGAACCTTTTCAAAGCTGCCCAATTTTTTTTTTTTGCCTTCTGTACAGATGATCCTCATATTTGTCACATACAACAAACCTATTTTCTGTGCTGAAAAGGCTTCTGCTGAATCTAGAAACCTCTTTCAGCTATATTACCTTGAATCAGATATTAAGACCTACCACACTTTGTATTCTCAAACCTGTCCTATTTTTCCATTTTTGTGACTGGCAGAGGATTAAAACCTTTTGAATACAGCAAAGATCTTATTTGAATATTCAACTGACCACTGCTCATTTCCAAGTTAGAGATGTGTATATGGGTAGTTTTAATCCTCAAACTGATCATGCACACAGACTGGAAATATAATCACTTCCTGCTATCGGTAAAGAAAATGTTTATTCTTTCTCTTCCTCTGTATGCAGCAAAAATTTACAGACCACTGGAAATCAGCAATTTAGCTTTTTCCTCCAAGTGAAAAAGAATCTTAATATCTATCTTAATATGATCATTAATATGATCACGTTCCTGTTGAAATCAGTTAAAGGATCCAAGACGTGTTATTTCATTTCTAAAACCTTCATGTTGCTACAATGTAGAAAAACTCTACTGTATGTATCTTAAAAAAAAAAAAAAAAAAAAGGAAAACAATTCACATAGAATTTCACAAGACCACAATTTCAGTAAGGATCACTATGATAAAAGGATGTGGACTGAGCTGCCCCTCCGCTTTAATTTTAAGCCACTGTTAGTTTTTCTACATCACAAATATGGCTAGAATTGGTATATAGAAGCAAAAGGGGTTCAAGCAGCAGCCTCACATGTGAGTAATACAGATCTGATTTCAGAAATGAATGTGGAACACAAACACAAGGCTAGGTATTCAGTGTAATACCCAAAATATCCATTTAAATTGAGAAGTTGCACATCACTGACTTTTGTTACAGTAGCAACAGTTTCTAACTTCTCCAGAAGTAGTAGTGGCTTAAGCAGTTGAAATTTCAGTCTTATTAAATTAACATTCCTAATTCTCTAAAACAGTGCAGCTACTTAATTTTAACACTGTATATATTCTTAATGAAACCGAAAAAAAAAGTTTATATACCTTTTTAAGAGAAAATTAGGAAAAAAACCCCAGTGCTTCACATTAATAGCAGTGTTATTACAGGGAGTAATGAAAAGTGTGTTTCAACACCAAGCATCAAAATACCAGCACTATATTGAGACACATCATGAAATACACTTGGATGAACTCCAAGGTTGAGAGCCACCAGAAAAGTAATTGAGTGTTTAAGAGTTCATCTGTCTTTCTGACATAGTATGGATTCAGTTTCCCCCAAATGAAAATGTCCTGGCAACCTCAGCAATAAACTAACAGTCCTAGTTTCACTCCATAAGTAAATAAATGGAAATGTAGAATTTTACCTCGTTGTCTTGCTTTGACTTAGAAGGCAGAAAAAAGGTACAAAAAATGCAAGACATATTTAAAATGATGCAACATAACTATAATTGTTCCAAAAATATTACATTTATTCATAAAGATCTTCCTCTAAAGAAAATATTAAATACTGGGATATACACAGCGTGTCAGACAGGATATGTCATGACAAGAAATATTAAAAAAAACCCAACCAACCAAAAAAAACCAAAACAAGAGTTGTTTCCTGCACTTATACTATGCACAGATTTCCTTTATTAGCACCAACCTATGAAGCAGCTTTAACTACTGTACAAGCAGAAATAATTCCTTAAACATCAACAGGGATGTGGCAATACCCTATAACTCCTAAACCATATGATACCCTAAGATATCTCACCTAAATTTGATTATACAGCTCTCTTTTGGGGGGTAGCAGCAAGTGCATAGCTAAAAGCATATCACCTTATAAACACTCAGCTGTTTGGATTTGCTGAACGTCCTCATGAACGGTGATAAGAAGAAATCAAATTTCATGCCACAGCACAAGAATTTTTATTAAAGGTCATTCTATATAGTCATCTACAAAGACTACCCATAAGCTCACTGCCTACTTATAGCATTAAAGACAACTTTTTTAGGGCTTAGAGGTCGGTTTATAGAATGAGCAGGAGCTCATTTGAATTCAGCTCAGTTGAATGTATAAACCCTGTGCAGGAGAGGCATGAACATGATTTCAAGCAATGCAGTTGTTTGGTTATATTTGTTGCTCTTACCTTAAAATATTCCTTGCTTCCAAAAGCCTGCCCCTTTTTTCACAAATTAGTTCAGATTAAAATAGTTTAAAGAGAAAAACATTTAAAAATAAGGTACTTCAAGAAAAATCAGTATAAAAAGACTTTGCAAAAAGTATCCATCACTTTTACTCTAAACAGTAACAAAATTGCTAAGGAAAGAGCACAGAATTCAGTGCAAGTTATAGCAATCAGATGTTAGAGTCAGAAAAGAAAGAAGTGGCCAAAAGTATTAAATTAAACAGCTGCTGAAGAATTACATAATGAGATTCCCAAGCCAATTCCAGAAGGGTTATATTTTTTATTTTCATGTCTCATAAGGGCTTCACAAACTCCAAATATACACCACTAGAAGGAATTACTTCTCTATGGTAAAGAATAAAGATTATTTAAATTCATTTATACTATTTCAGATGTCTTTATGACATGTTGTGATAGAATGGCCCAGTAGTCAATTTTTAAGAAGAAGTTATAAGTACTAGAAAGTAAATATTCATTTCCTACCCTTTTTTTCCTCAAGTGTTAACCTAACAATTGTTTAGCTTACGTTAACAAAATTTTCAAATATCTTAATTCTATTATTGTTTACTTTGACACTGTCCATTCAAAGCCTCTTTGTTTCCCCCCTCTCCCAACATATCAAGCAGCAAAATTAAATCAAAAAAGTCCTGATACCACCCAGCACTGTAAATTCACACACACAAAAACACCCTACACCAACCACACCCCAAAACACCAGTCAAAAAACCTGCACACCAATCAGCGCCACACAACACTGATTCTGCCAAAATAAACACTAGCAAGCCATGAATGTGGTTCAAGATATGAACCTGTGAAGAAGAAATAAGACATCCATAGGCTTCCTATAAGGGAAGGAATATGGAAAAGGAAAGAGAAATAAGCCTTCACGGGGCTGCTCTTTCCCTTCACCCCAAGGTGTGGGGACAAGTAAAGAGGAATGAACAGGCCACTGGGAAAGCTTTCTTGCCTTCCCAGAAGGAAAACACAAAGTCTCAGACCTACAAATGGTAAAAATTCTCAGAAAGAAAATCAGCAACTGGGAGTCTGGTTGTCTGAATCTCTGAAGCAATATTGAGACATTTTAGTACCTGGCTTGGACCCTAACTGGAGTTCTGTCAGGCAAATCAAACCTTTCAACAAGCCTTCAGTGTTTCTTATTTTATCAATGTTATAGGATTGAAAAAGCTAAAAGGAGTGATACCTTTTCATAATAAATAAAAATTTGCAATGAATAAAGTAGGGAAGTTTTCATCACTTAAACTACACTGTCTTTAATGACAGTTTTTTCGTTCTAGTTACCCTGTAGCTTATACTGCCTGATCTCATCAGTTAAGAGTTGGTCAGCTGAACAGCTGCAGGCTGAAATATACTACAAAGTAAACCAAGAAAGGAGGTTAAATCAGCATCTAATCTCTTTTTTAGATACATTTCATTTTTATAGCTATTCAGTAATAACCAGCGGTTTGTTATAAAGTTTAGAAATACATTTGCGGCCCAGAAACTCATTGATGAATCAGAGAAACATGGAAACCTTTTTCCACACAAAAGGTTAATATACAAAGAAAAAAAGACCCTAATAGAAAGTTTGCCTCAACCAATTTATTAGATAAAAGTAGTATGAAAAATGAACACTATATTCCCATATTTATGGTTTATAAGAGATTGGTTGTTCAGCTATGTAAATATAATTTGTTTGTTTGGAATTCTTTGTCCTTCCCCTTCCTTCCCTGCATTCATATTTTAAGTACCTCACACAGCAGAAAAATAAGGTGAGCACAACCAACCATTTCAAGACTCAATGCACATAAATGATGCTTTAAATGAGTACTTAACTACTTGTGTCCCTTGTTTTTTTCATTTAGTGCTTACAGACAACAGTTTCTGTGACCCATTAAGCCTAAAAGGACTTCAGCAAAGGTAAATTCCCTAGCTCTTACCTAGAAGGATGATATAAATAGTATTTCAACCATAAGAAACGACCCCACAAACATACATCAAGATCTGAGAACAGAGCATGGATTCTGCCACAAAGACACAAACTTCCTTTAGTTTGGTGTCAGTCTATTATTTACTTTTTAATTTTCCTCTTAAAAAACCCCAAACACACACAAAAGCAACCAAAACACTTTTCAGCTTTTCCATATGAAGTTCTGAAGGTTTAGGGTCTTTGCAGTTATGTTTAAAACACTAAACAACTCATCACAAACTAGTATATGTTGTAAGCAGTTATATCAAAATCATTTCACTGCATAAAGACTGTGCAATGAAGTAACAAATTTAAACTCAACAATAAGAAGGCTAACTTTTCCTTTTCAAAGGGATCTACAGGTCTATTAAAAAAAAAAAAAACAAAACCACAAAATTGGTATTTGATTCAATCTTTGTTAATGTAACAATGACAAATAATATTACATACAAAAATATATCTAAAAGCTTTTAATCAGTTTATGGTTTTGCTACAAGTTCTCAGTTGCTAATTACCTCTTATCAAAAACGTTTTGACATTATGATTTACTTTTTATTGGGGGAGAGTGGAAAAAAAAATCAAAAAATGGCCACTGTAGTTTCAGGCTATATTAAGTAAAACTGTGGTATTTTTTTACTCCAAACCCAAGTATTTTCCACAGAAAAAACCATAACCAGAGACTGAAAAATCTCTCCCAAAGTTAAAGACATCTTTCATACAAGAATTAAGCTGGTCAAAACACTTTACACCATCCAGGGATGCTGTAGCTTCCTTTGGTTATAGAAATTTTTGAATGTACAGAATAATCTCTAACTTCCTTTTCAACTGAACCCTCAGAATGACTCTGGAATACTCCTGAAATTTTAGACAGAGATATAAATGTGTAACATTTAGGAGATGACTTTATTTGCAAGACAAAATAACCACTCAGCTGTGGATAACTAATTAAGTTTTTCTGTAAAAATCTTAATATTACATAGTACTTTTTAAAAACTATATGGGATTGCTTGTATACCCTCAAATGTAAACCTTGTTCAGACAATTGTGATATGTAAAGTCTTGAGGTAACTTCTTAAAAACAGGTTTTGATCAGATTGGTGAATTCTGTGCTTATTGTTCTGAAAATGTTTCCTTTCTTCACTGAGGAAAACTGGCAACTCAGCACTTCAGCGAAGAGCATTTCTTTGCCAGAGACTACAAAAACATGTTCTAAGAAAACACATTATGCAAACTCTGCACAACCTAATCCATATTTTAGAGTTACAGGAATAAGTGGAATATATATATGCAGAACACTCTTGAGTGTTGACTGTCCCCCTCGAAATACCTGCATTGTTCTGTTTAGGGGAAGCAATAAAAAAAGCATTAATACAGTTGTGCCAATGGAGCTCTTGCCAACAAACGTGCATTTTGAAGGCATAGGGTACCCATCAGTTAAAGATCCATCTAGTGCTTACATCCAGTTACATACAAGACACCACAGTTCAGCAATAAAATATTTCATGGATATTTACAGGGGTTTTTAAGCAATAAATGGCTCGTCTGATTTAACTAGTTTGTTGTTATGTTTCTGTTAAACTAAAAGAGTGCCCCGGTTCTGCTTGTTACTCCGATGCTAGCTATGAGATACTGCCACCAGGTGGAGATCATTTAATAAGAAACTACCTATTTGTGTATACAGACAGGGGGTGGAATTTCATAACATAAAATGTTTATTGTAAATTAACCAAAGAAAAAATAAAAAGAAATTTAAACTGAACTACTTAACTCAGATACATCCTTTGTATTTATTTCTAATATTAGCACATATAGAGGCCAAAACTTGACAAATATCCTGGAAAATCTTCACAGATTTACTGTTAACAATTCAGAACATGCAGAAATTCATTATCAAGGCTCAGCAGCAGTCACAAACTGGAGAAAACAGTTCAAATGCAATCCTGCAGGGTTACACTATTTCACCTGTGTGTGTGCAGAACTGCTTAACAGAAGCAAAAGACAAAGCAATTTGAGGCCACTGGGTCATGAGATCAGTTAGAACTGCTGCTTCTCTAACAGATCCAATAGACACCAGACAAGCGTAAAAAGAGTAAAAAACCCTGATTCTCAGAGACAATACATGGCTGCTGTCTTCACAGACAGATCAGTGTTACATGGGAAATAGAAAAAAGTACATTATTTTCTTCAGGGTCTGTCCTGCCACTTACACCACATTGTTTCACAACATAAAATATATTTTAAGGGGAATACAAACAGCTTTAGAAACCAACCAAACGAATACATTTGAATGATGTAGCAGAATCATCTCATCCTCTTCATGTTCCACACTAGCAATGCAACCCACTCATAAGCACCTCCCTGCTTTAGACAAGAGGGAGAGCAAGCATTTCTTTCACCCTCAAGTCCTTACTGGATGTAAATAATGGAGAAAAGGCTGAGAAACAACAAAGACATTTTATCAGTATTTGGCCCTCTGGACTTCTCCAGCCAGACTCTGCACTCTTTAGAGCATGTCATCCTCTACGTAAGCTTCCCCCTTTTCCCAGGGCAGACAGCAGTAGATTTGCAGTCAGGAATATTGTATGGAGTTAGATCGGTGGAGAAGTTCATAATTGCCTCCACATCAAAACAAAATTAAAAGCACCAGACCTCCAGTTTATCACAAATTGCATTGCAAAGCAAAGATGGAGATGATTTCTCTAGTGAAAAAGACTTGTTAATACCTAATTTTTCAGATATTTAGTATTACACAATAACTAAAAGTAGGCATTCTTTTCTTCATATCATGAATATGACTCCCCATTCTTCATAACACTTTTGATTTGATTTAGTCCTTCAGGACTTTAAAAAAATAATGATGTAATCTTCATATGTAACTCCCTTAAAAACACCTGCTTTCTGTTGTTTTAATTTTTCATCATATGTATTTGCGAGTGTTCCTTTTGCTTTAATTCGTAATACAGAATTTCCCATCTGGGTAGAGAGCACAGTAGAAAATATACTGATATCATGAGAGATATGAAATCTTTTAAATTATATTGCTTATCTATTTTAAAATATATAATTAAGATATTGCAAACAAAGAAAAAACAAAAATGGATTAACTTAAAATATTTTTGCTGTATTCCTTTGACACAAGTTTTAATATGTCATAAAATGAAGAATAAAGTAACAAAGTGAAGACTGTGTTTCAGAGGTGTTTTTAAAAGCAACACATTATTTCTAAATTACAAGTCTCTCACTGAAGTACACAAAGCCAAGCCTATTTAGGGAATACAGGTGGAAATCCTGTGGTTAGTGTTTTGCAAAAAGCTAAAGATTCTGGAATCGTAGATGGGATGTATCAACTAAGGATGTATTAAATTGGAGTTAGGATGCCATTTAATGATTTAATGTGAGCCTGGAAAAGCATTTGAACACGGACCACAACTAGAAACCAGGTGTTTCCAGAAACTAGAGAACAATCAGGTTGCATTACATACTAGAATAATATGGATACAAGGTTGCAAGAGCAATTACATAGAAGTAGTAAGAAATTAGAATCCTCTAAACTTGCAAGAGGTTGCCTACCTCACAAACTGCCACCTGTGTTTTCTTGTGGCCCACCAGGGTACAAGGTTAATGCTCAAGCAAAACAGTATTCAAGCAATTATTGGGTGGTAAACAGGATTTATCAGTACAGGGAATAAAATTAGAAAAAAACATTGTCTGCCACAAACTATAAGTACAAATAAATTGTGTACTTTGACATATACCAGTATACTTTGATATACTCCCAAGTCATATGAACTTACCATTAGTAGTGGCATAAATTTTTCTCCTCCATTGATTACAGTGATACTTATCAGATGTACCTTATCAGAAAAATATGACCAATATTTTATGTTTGGGTTTTTGAGGTTAATCTTGAAATCTAAATGACATAGCAATGCAATTTTAAACTAAAGCCCAACCATCTTTGATGTGCATGAGTAGAGTATCTACAAATGAAAGAAAAATGTTTGTTAAGTTACAAGATTTTGACAGTATATCCTACCAAAAATACTGCTGTTTCATAAGAGAGGATATGAAACATTCCAGACTACTTCCACTTGTTCTTTCTTTTCAAGGAATGTGTGGAACTAGACTTTGGCATTTTGAATGTAAGTTATTTGCTGGCACTATGATTCTCTTTTTTTCTTGGGGAAAGCTGCTTCTATGACATTAACTGAAACCATAAACAGATCACATTCAGGAGAATATCTGCCTATCTTCTGGTTGTCCAGGTTTCTTTTCTGCCCAGAAAGACGAGGAAAAAAAAAAGAAAACCAACAGCTACATTGAAAAAAATGAATGACATAACCATAGGAAGAAGGCAGACATCTGTCTAATCATTAATTGATTAAAAACACACACAAAAGCCACAAGTAAAATCCTTCTCTTCAAGATGAGTCACTTCTTCAGATCATATCTGCAGGGAATACAAATACTGATCATTTCATTTCATGTTTTCAGTAACAGCTTGGTGAAATTTACTTGGCTACAACTTCTCTAAATACCAGATTCTTCTTTAAACATACCCAGAACTGTTTCTGCCAGTTCCACAAAAACATAATTAACGCTTCTGTGTTTCTAATGGCCATAATTCCTACTTTTTTCACCACTGTTTGAGAACTGCTACTTATTTACTAAAATTAAAGCATTTAGAAAGCATTTATTTTTGTGCATGAGAGTAGACTCTACAGTCATATTTTCAAGTACTAGTGAAATGCTAACTATTTTTAACGTCAAGTTTTGGACTTAATCATCACTAGTCCATAATGAGATCACGATGTAAGTGAAAGTAAGGTAATTCTCATTGCACGATAAGTCATTGCACACATTTTAAACATCTGAAAGTTCTAGAAACAATATTCAGAACAAATATGTTACTATTTAGAATGGATTATTTAAAATATTAAATAGTTAATTTTTTTTTTTAATTTACTAAACACAAACTTAAAGGAGAAATTTCAGAGTTTAATTCCAGAAATAACTTAATCAAGAAGTTGGGGAAACAGCACTTTTGGGGTAAAAGATACTAATGTCCTTCTGTAGGTACAGCATTACAACATCCCCCCTAAATCCGCTTACCCCCTTCTTAAAAATCACTTAGTTTTGCACAACCACTTTTTAAAAGGCTATTTCAATTTCCTTCACTCTTGTGGATGGAAATAATCTTTACATTTTTAGACTAAAGTTGTTCATTCAGCTCAAACTCATTCATTCCAGCACCAGGAAGCTACTTTTAGTTAAATAAAGAAGAACTCTTTTTTCCACGTACCGCTCTGGAATTGTTAGACTCCAAACATATCCCCTCTTCACTCTAAAGTAAACAAGCCCAATTTCTCCCATGCCCTGATACCCTCTCTCTCATCTTGCATGAACACTTATTCTTGAAAATGGATTACTAGACTTGTATACAATATTAAAAGAACAGATTTTATTGGAACATAGGAAAATGACATGATGGAATAAAATTATTTATATTTAAGGTATATGATATATATATATGTACATACTTTTTGTGTTATAGCAGCAAGCCTGTATTGGTCAAACATCTTTCTTTTAAGCAAAAATTCAGCATTTGCCAGGGAACCTTAAGTTTCATTTGAGATAATGGGATGGAATTTATCTACTCATTCATTCTGGCTTCAGCTTGCAATGCCAAAATCTTCCTCTCATTGCCCCCTACCATTGAGGTTTCCTTTCCCTACCTCCTTCCCCTCCTCACAAAATCTTGGCATTGCAATAACTCAATTTAGAATGTCTTGAATTCTAGAACACACAGTATAAACTCAGAACGTGCTCCATGGTCACCAGCATGGTCAAGAAGAGTCACAAAACGTAACAGTAGGAAATTATGATGGAAGTGGTTGAGATTTCAGAAAGATAAAACTTGAGGTTAAAGATGGTTTGTATATCAGATAGGAATTACTAGATTTCTTGATTTAGTTATCTCAAATTGTGTTGTCTTCTAAAGGTCACAGATCTTCCACCAGAAGAGAAAGGAAGTGAGAAAAACAAAACAAAAATGAGTACCTGTTTCTTACCCTGCACACTAAGGAAGTTTAGGGTAGACAAACAAATCCTGCTCATGACTCACAACCACTATTCTACAGATATGGAGAATTATGTATTACAAATATAAAACATTCTGACTCATATCTAGGGGGAAGTGCTGTCTGCAGTCCCCTTCTAAATGAAACAGCATTCCTGCATAAGGAGGAAACTACAGGAGCAAGTGTGGGGGTGGCACAGAGCAGGAGGAACAAGTGCTGAAGGACTGGGATTCACATTCTGTACATTAAGTGTAAATACTACTCTCTGCACAGGCTGCACCACTGTCAATGTGTCGAAAGGTAACATTTCATTCCACAGATCTACACACAAAAATCTAGAATTTCTAGCCATGTGAAGACTATTTCCCTCTCTCCTTCAGTCTCTTAACACACACAACCTCTTTCAAAAATAGAAGCTAGAGAAATTATATTTTTCTACAACTTTCCTTGCATTTAAAAATTCACCCACCAGTGTATCTTGCTGCCAACCACTCAAGCTCCTCATCTAACTCAGAGCACACATTCAGAGTGATCCCAATTTGTGTTTTCCAGAGGCTGTTTTTGTTTGGTTGGCTGGTGGGTTTTTTTGGTATCATATATAACAGTATCAATTTCCTCGTCTTGTTAGATTACTGACATTTCATTGCATGGCTTCCTCTATCTTTGCTCTGCCTAATAGGACATTCAAACCTTTCACTTGCTGCAACTTGAAAATAACAGGGCTCAAATGAACTAGTCACAAAAAACAATCCTGCATCTCTGCAGAGCTCTATCACATGTCACCACTGTAAGAAAACAACTGAATCTGCCCTCTTATGCAAGATATTGAATATGACACCTGTTACAACAGCCCCTTTTGTATTCATTTAGTACCACTACTTTCATGCTATGCTCAGCAAGACAGAATATACAAAAATACACCTTTTAAGATAGAATTGTAGGAAAAAAAAATCATACACATACTAAAAATTGAGTTCAAATAGGAGGACTTTTTGCTGGAATCACTGATCTAGAATTCAGAATAAAAAGATGTCTACATGAAGCTTAAAGAATTATATACATTGTGGGTTTTAAATCTTCGCAGTAAACCATTCATATTTTGCTTGCAGAGGAAAATTTGCCAAAAAAAAAAAATAGGCAAAACATAAATATTAAGTTATTGTGACTTGGTGCAAATACTCTGCAAAGAAACAAAACCCCCAGCATTAATAACTTGAATTAGTAATTTGTGAGGAGGAGGAGTATCATTAACTTTCCTCTAAATTCTGATTTTGTACTTCTCTTTAGTTAGTAGCTTTCATACTCTCACTCAGGTTCTCTGAATAATTTAAGGCATTTTTTTTCCCTGTGATATTCTTTCTCTAATAAATATCTCAAACATTATTCTAACAATTCAAGAGAGTTTTCTTGCCTTTTTTTCTTTTTTGGGGGGAAGCCAGAAGGGGGATGGTGTTGTTTTTCTTTACACATGAGTGAAACCAAGACCGAGAAATATTGAATTATATAACCCTTTATTGAAAAAGACCTGTAACTGGCCATAACTTCATTAGATAACTTCATTATCCAGTTATCTGGCATGTTTTGATTTGAAGAATCAGCTAAGTATTTTGGTCTACCTTAAACTTCTACCTTCTAGAACTGATTTTTATTTTCTTTCTCTCAGTGGCTTTAACAGCCTGAAAGGTTTTAAATACAAAATGTGCAGTACTTCCCTTTCATTTGAGCTGTTCCTGCCTTTTAAACTAGCTGTTAACTAGTCAAGAAACAATGAACTGTATTTGTTACAGCTGACACATTCAGAAGTTAATCGCTGACATAGATTTGGCAGCTGTCCCAGTACAGGAAAAAAGAATGTATGGATTCAAGCTACTTTGCATTCTGGTCAGAAACACACACTAGCAACATGACAACGAACTTTGCACTCGAAAAGATCCCTCTTTCAGAAGGCTGTATTAAAGAGTGGAGATTAAATAAAACGTCTTGTTTACCAAAGTGACAGATTTGGTCTGTAAATTCAGCAATCAAGACTATAAAAAACAAAGTACGTATTACATGCAACAAACTAATGAAATTATACCTGGTCTTGTCAAGAAGCTTATTTAAACATGAGAAAAAAATGCACCACATCTTCATTTAAGCAACAAAAAAGGTACTTTTTTACTAAGATACCCACATCATCTTTATTAAGTATTTAAATTATATGAAAACGTATAGGGTTATGAAATGCTTATAGGGTTGTGTGTTTCCCCAAAAATATAATGACAAAACACAAGAGAAAATAAAAATAATATTAAAGATCAAACTGAATAAAGAAATGAAAACTATTCTCCCCACACAAAAGAATGTCCTTATGTCTCTGACTAAGTTGTACTGTCTTCCTGTACAGAATTACTCCAGTGGTAAATGCTATCAATTTTAAATATAATTTAACTTGTTTGGTTTAGTATAAGTTATACTTTTGTTCATCTGAGTAGTCCCTACAGAAAGACAGAAATGTGGTCTTATTTTAACCCTGCAGAGCCCAGGAGAGGAACACCTCAGACCACTGAGGGACCTCTGCAGAAGCAGTGCAAAGGCACCTGCCTGTGCCTCTCATGCCATCACCACAGCTGAAGGCAGGGAAGCTGCCCAAAACATTCCTTTTTGTACCTCAGAGTACACTGAATAACATCCAAGCACTATAAAAAAGTTAAATAGAAGTTGTTATTGACTTTGAAGAAACAACTATATATATCCATTTCGAAGGCACATCATCATTTCTTCATCTGGGGAAGAAGTGTAAGGATGAATATTCATAGATACTCAGAGGGAGGTGGTGATTGATTTTATGAATTTATGAAACATGATTGGTTTAAAATATGCATTTTCAACAGCCCTTACATACAGATTTAAAGCTTCTACTGAAATGTTGAGTCTCAAGCTCTCTACATTACCAGTGGTTAAAACACAAATTCCACTGTATTAAAATACATCATTATACACCACTTACATCAGTTACTGGTACAAAAGTACAGCTGCATTCTCTGTACCTCTCTTCTCTTTACAATCCCCTTCTTGTTCTTCCACTGTTCTTTTCTGAGTCTTTGAGACCTGACTTTAAATAAATTATGCTGCTGTTTATACAGTTAATCCAATTTACAGCATTAGATAATCTCTTGTGTGTACAAACAATGCAGGGAGCACATAAATTTGGCCCCTCTAATTACTGTGTTCTCTCAGCTCTGCTAAGGAATCAGGGAATGTGTGTTCCAATCTGCATTCCAGAGCTCTCCCCATTTCTGCTGTGAGGATTAAAGAATCTACACAGGTTGTACCAGTATTTTGTGCCCTGTAAAATGTTCACTCAAAACACTTGCAGAAATAACATGATTGACTTTTTAATATGTTATCAGTTGACAGAATGGATATAATAATTTTGCTATTTCTATATTTGAAACTAATATTACCAATAATTTAGCATTTTTGTACTAGTATTTCAGGATCAGACAGCTATGTAACACCATGTCAACTGTGTTTAAAAGGACACAAAACTGAGGAAGACAAGAGTAGGTCCGCCTTCGTTCCCAAACAGATACAAAAGCCCAACACTATAGATGTCCAGCCTGGCAATTTTAGTAAGTGAAGTTGGCAGAAAAGAAGAAGAACCCTTGATCAGGTTCTGAGTCATCAATACTGACAGCATTTTTCTCACCCAATTTCATCAATCAGGTGATCCAGGTTTTTCTTCCTGGCTGACCATGGAAGGAAAACATTTTGGTTATTCAATTTCATTCTTCAAAGAGATCCCCGAATCTAGTTTCTCACCAAAAAGAACATTTCTATTTTGTTTCCTTGACTTCTTAAAAAGGACCAACAAGCATTCTACTGCTAATGTGCAGATTTAAATAAAGATTTCTGGGGATACTCCTCAGGGTCCTAAAGGATTGCCAAATCAAACCCACCAAATGCTCTAGCCTCAGATTAGGCCCATTTAAGACAGAGCTTCTGGAGTCAACATGCACTAAAGAGCAACAGTAAAATCAGTTTACAATCACTGCACATTTTCATGTCAGTTTTGATTCCGTATCTTATCATAAAACAAAAGCAGGGTGACTGGAATGAAATCAGGACATCTGGTTCAATTCTGGATTCATGGTGGACTCTGACTTTTCTCAAGTTCCTTTAAGTTTAATTTCACATCAATTAAGGAAAAAAGGTTCACAGGGGCATGAGTTCTCTCATTTTGTACAGAAAATACTTCATATACACATCTGGACTGTAACACAAAAAGAGAAACAAATTTTAACAAAACCAAGGCAGTAAAATTCAGGTAATTCTGTTTCACATTTAATTAAAATCTAATATATTTAGTAAGGGTTAGTATCTAAGATGTAATATTTATATCTCCCTTTTGTTTCTGGTGCCTGAAGTAGTTGATTCAGAGTGTTCATTGGGCCATATTGGCAGGTAAAATCCCTGAGGCACAAGAAAGGTCATCTGTATTAAGTCACAAAGCTTCACGATGGGAGAACACAAGTTTCCTACCTTCCAGCAAAGTTCCAGCAAGAAAACTATAGCCTGTCAACTTCTTCATGAACTTGTTTACTCTGTTTGAATGGATACCTATCCTATTGTCTATTGGTTGGTATTCAACACCTATTCTCTGATTTTATTTGTATGAAGAGCAAAAATACACAGTTTGAAGATAAACTAAAGACTTTCAAATTTAAAATGCTCTTGAAGTATTAACAATTTAATAAATCCAGGGTTCCCATTCTCATCAGTAGCCGACATCCTCTCAGTTATACCACTTTGAATCTGGTACTGGACCGTCTTCCAAAAGAATAATGTTTGGCTCTCACTTCATGAATATAAACTCTGTGGGCACCCTCAGAACATTGTGCCACATTGATGACATCTACTAACGCTGGAATAGAGGTCAGTATGGCTTTTGAGAATTTATGAAATAACACTGGGTGTCTGAAGAGATGGTTCAGCTGTCAAGGTACCATCCTAAAGACCCAGGAAACTCAACCAAATTGCTCAGTGAGACATCTCCTCTATTTGGCTCATACAAGGACAGCTGGGGACCAAGCCAACCGTGCCAATTACAGCAGCAGCAGAAATATGAATAACTATGATGCAGAGATGCCTTAAGTCAGTTTAAGTCTGGAAACAATATATGTATGTCAATGTGGTGCCTGGGGCAAATAAAACTATTAAGTTGAGTCAGAAGTCCTCTTCTGGCAGGAGTGGGTACCCACAAGGGTGATGCTGTGCCATTCAGATTCACTGGTTCAGGCTCCCTTTAATTTGAGGATCTCTGCACCACCCTGCCTTTTTCTTGCTCTGTGCATGCCAACACCATCTTTGGAAGGCAGATGCTTACTCTGAGATGGGCAGATGCAAACCTAATGGCAAGTGCATCTGTAATTACCACACCACCATGGGAATGTTAATAAGCCATGACAACAGTTTGTTCAAGCAATGGCATTTCCCCGCTCTTGATTTGGAACTAGTTTGTCTTCAGTTAACTGGGAACATGTGCAAGGAGAGTTTGATTATGCCTAGAAGAGAACAAGGGGACACACCTGCTAACCTAATTCCCTACTTTTCCAATGGTGAGGTTGAAGGTGTTGTGAGGTTTAATACATTTCACACTGAGAATTCCTCAGCATCTTATTGATACTGGGTGGCACACACCTTCCAAAGACAAGGACAGAGAAGCAATTTCAGACTTCACCAATAATACTGAACAGATAATTATGGAGAACACAGTATTTAGTATAAAACCTTTTAGGATAAAAGTGGTTTTCTCTGATCTGCAGAAACTATTTCTAAAGTAAAAGCCAGAAAGTCTCCATTATCTTTTAACTTTTTTTAGTCTCACTCCTCAGGCTAACAAAGATGCCATTTGTGCTAGTTATAATAGATTTGGTTATGTGACTATCTATGCATCTGAAATTGAATAGCCAGACCATGGACTTTTAAAAATGGCAGGGACAGTATTTTAATAACCAAAAAAAAAAAACCCAAAAAAACCCCAAAAAAACAAAACAAAAAAAAAACACCAAAAAAAAAAAAAACTTTTTTACCTGCTGCTTGTAATCACCAGCAAATCACATACTTAACTTTTCAGTTGAATCAGCTCTTTTTATTGTCAGGTTGTAAACTGACTATCTGCATTACCACATCTAAGAGACTGGAATTGATAGCTTTACCACAGAAATATTTACCTCTCTATTGTCATACCTCAAAACTTCAGTGTAGATAATGCAGGTACACTGCACAGCACAAGTGAAGGGAAACATTACAAGAGAAAAGAAATCCTGCCAAAAGGATGTAGGGCAAAAGCTCAGCACTAACTCAATGAATCTGAGCAAGTTAACTATTTCCACTCATATTTTACTTCTTGTAAGACAGCAGGATTCAAAAATAAATAAAACACAACAACAGAACAACAACAAAACCCCCCAAAAGATCTGTATCTATTTGGGAATTAAACCTTACATGAAGATGTTTTAAGAACAATTGAACTCAGACTGGTAATGCAAATGTGTTTTTTTGCATAAAAGTGTTTACTGTGAAAAGTAGTTTTTGCTTCATTGTGCATTTTTTTCCTAAAAACTGCTTAGAAAAGCTTATATTCTTATTTTTCCTCTTTTAGTGATTCTTTGCACATGCAGCTGTTTTTAGGACTGAATTTCAGAAAAACCTCAGATTACAGAATTTTACGAGTAAGGCTTGTCCTCCAACGTCATGAACTCTGTGTGAAACTTCATGTGATGCTTTCATTAGGAAAAATTCTTTCATGGAAAGGGTTGTAAAGCATTGGAATAGTTTCCTAGGGAAGCAGTGGAGTTACCATCCCTGGAAAAATTCAAAAAAACGTGTGGATGTGACACTTAAGGACATAGTTTAGTGGTGAACATGGTGGTGGTGCTGGGTCGAGAGCTGGACTTGATGACCTTAAAGGTCTTTTACAACCACAGCTATTCTGTGATTCAGTGGGAACACCCCTGGACTATGAAATCAGAATTTTGTTTTTAACAGCTCCAGCCCCCAAAAGAAAACCACAAAACCAACCAAACAAAAAAAGGCACCAATCCCCCCAAACAAACAAACCCACCACCAAAAAACACCAAACAAATCCAATGACCAATCCCTTCTTTGATGCACCATCAACAAATATTCAGTGTTTCTCCTTCCCTACTGCCAGTTTCCCCTCTCCCTCCTACTACAGTGTTGTTTTTTTCTGATCAAACATTCATAAACATATGTAGAAAGTTCATTATGTCATGTAAAAACAGAGCATCACTGCAGAAACAGACTTTTCTATAGTTTGACAGATAAAGATGTTACTTATTTAATACCTACAGGTCACAGATTATAGATTCGGTGTAGCTATGAAGAGAAAAATTTGTCTTCATTTTCAAGCTTTCATTGACTTAGGTGTAAACAGAGACTATGTAATCTGGAAAATAGTCAGATGTGTATTTAAGGTTCAATAAAGCAATAGAAACATTCACAAATCACAATTAAAGAGTAAGATTTATTTAAAATAGTTTTTTTAGTATTTACATGATACTCAAGTCAATGGCTACAGTTATCTGGCCTTTATCTCTGTGCAGAGAAACAGATATCAGAACTCCATCTAACAGCAAAAGGACTTCTCTGCAGAAAAGGAGTATTTCTGGGTTTGTTTAGTTGTGATTCATTTTTTTTAAATGAGATCCTGAGTAGCTAGAAATGCAGAACACATGACTCACAGGAAATTCTATTTCTTTTAATCACCATTTTCACAGGAAACAATGGTTTCCCCAGCCAGATCTGCTCTTTTATGCAGCAGATAAAGTGTTCATTCAAGTACCTAGGACCAAAATTAAAAAAAAATATAAAAGATAAGGCTATCTGTGGCACATAAAGGGCTGCATAGAATAAAGCAGGTGATTCCTGAGGTTTTATACACAGATAAGAATATTTTGATTTATACTAACATTTGCAAGTGATACAGAAAAGTTGAATACATTGTTTTAAAAATTAGCAGCACCTAAGAGGATCATGCACTCAGAACTGAAACCCATTACTATGACATCAGACATCTGTAAATTTACTTGCAAGAACAGTAAAATCAGATTAAATCCACCATGAGTTTTTGAGGACTGTATAGAAAACACCACCTCAGAGCTCTCAATCCCAGTAACATAAATTCAGTATGTACACAGGCTGTATAATCCAAAGCCATTCATAAAAATGTAATGCAGAGGTGCTGGGGGGGGGGATTATTTTGACTAAATGCTAAAAGCTGCTGAACCCAGAGTGTGGAACTGCCATAGACTGGCACAAATCCCTTGAACATCTGATCACTCAGACAGTCACTTACAGACCTGCAGGCATGACCTGAATACTGAACAGCCGAGGAACAATTTTGACCACTGTCACAAAGCCACAGACAAAAAACACTCTAGTAAATCAAAACTCTCAAAAATGCAAACAAAACTGAATTCATGAATTTTTATGTGGAATGGTAAACTTCCCAACACAGCCACGACCTGGGCTGCAACAACTAAGTGACCATAAAAATTAAATACAACTTTCATACATTTTCTCCCTCTGGGAACAATTAGCAGCTTACAATATTTAAAGTGTGTCCTTGGATTTATTATTAAAAAACACAGAAAAATATTCTTTTTTTTCTCCCGTACCATGTTAACCTGGCACACTAGAACACCCCTTTAGTTTCCAGCTCTTCCACGCTTTTGGATTAGCCCCACACCTTTTCAGCACTACTTTATAAATATACCCACTACTTAAATATACACAGAGCTAGAGCTTGATTTTCTATTCTTCACTAAATCAAAATTCCCACATACTCACATGGGAGTTATACAACTCCTGAAAGCTTCAATCAGACCCTGCAAGGTGCAATCAAGTACCACCCCTGAAACAGTACTCCTGGCACACAAGTCTCCCATCGACTCCAGGAGGAGTTCCATGGCTGCAGAGTGTGCACAGTTCTGCCAGCAGACCTCATCTCACATAGCACTGTTTTCTTAAAATAAAAGAAAATAAAAGTCCAGAGATGTAGTATTCATATTATACCACAGACAATCTTCGCTGGGAAAAGTCAGTATTAGTTTTTGCTTAGCTCAGAAGTTAGGGTGTTATTCCCCCTATGCAGAAAGCACAGGAGTACATAAATTATTGCATTATTTATTCCTGATGGCAATGCCCAGTTGGGTATAATTCACCTTAAATTTCAAGATGAATAAGGCAAGATTTACAAAATTAGAATACAGAAACAAACAAACAAACAAAAAAAACCGAAAGCAACAAGCTCAAAGATTCTATTGTGAAGTATAGATGCCTCATACAAAATCATTCAAGTGATTAGCAAATAACACCATGTTTCAGCACTGTGAAATGTTGTCTTTTTAATTCTGTACTGTTGCTACAAAAAAAACCCATCAAATGAATGCAAATGAATCATTTAATGTTGCATTTTCTAAGAACTGGTGTGGCCTCACCTCCAGTGATGTGTGCAGTTTTGGGTGCCACAATATAAGGATTATATTATATTAGAGAGCATTCAAAGGAGGGTAACAGAGATAGTGAAGGGTCTTGAGGGGAAGCTGTACGAGGAACAGCTGAAGGCACTTGGTCTGTTCAGCTGGGGAAGAGGAGACTGAGGGGAGACCTCACTGCAGTTACAACTTCCTCATGAGGGGAAGAGGAGGGGCAGGCACTTTTCTCTGGGAAGACCAGTGACAGAACCCAAGGGAATGGCCTGAAGTTGTGTCAGGGGAGGTTTAGGTTGGATATTAGGAAAAGGTTCTTCACCCAGAGGGTGTTTGGGCACTGGAACAGGCTCCCCAGGGAAGTGGTCACAGCATCAAGCCTGACAGACCTCAAGAAGAGTTTGGACAATGCTCTCAGGCACATGGTGTGACTGTTGGGAATGGTCCTGTGCAGGGCCAGGAGTTGGACATCAATCCTTGTGGGTCCCTTACAACTCAGGATATTCTATGACTCTATGAATATCTGCTTTGTACACCTTTTAGTGAATGAGAAACACTATTACATTTTCCAGAAAGTATCATTCAGCAATCTAAAAATTATTTTTCCCCTATGGCTTGTGGACCATTATATGAAAAATGTCTTAAAAGCATTTGTTTGAAGGCACCTCCTAGGACTTCTGGAGACCCATTAAATATAAACATTTAATAAATTAATCAAGAACCATTTTAGGAATAACATTTCCTCCCTCTTGTTCTTATGCTCCAGAGTCACTACTTTTTTAGCCAGAAATTACTTTTCTTCCTGTAACCAATCTATATCCATTCACTCATATATCATGTCTTCCTTTCAAGTACCTTTGCACTCTGTTTTGTTCATCCCTGGGAATCATCATTTTTGCAATCAAACTCTATCTCAGCAGTTATTTCACCAGGGTACTCGCTCAAAGAACAGTTTTAGCCCCCACTCCCTCGTAAGGCAGAACTCGCAACACTGATTACAGCGCAAAAGAGATATTTATGAACGAGGAGGGTATTTTAAAATTGGTCTGATGCAGATCAGCTTAAAATTCAAGTACTTTACATTACCATTTGCTAATTTAAGATAACCATTACCAAAAGGCTAGGGAAATAAAATGCTTAAAAAAAAAAAAATGAAGGAACTGAACACCAAACAAAAAAAAACGTAATTAAATCACTGGAAAGCCCATGAAAATAACATGTAGTTCTGAATCTTTCACAGAAGAGATGGGCAATTTCTCTATGTTACATGCAATTATGAATGTCATGGAAGAGTCAAATAAGGAACTAGTATTACTCCATTACTTACAACACAGCAATTAAGGGTCTGAACATATTATTTGTTCAGACTTCTTTTTCTCTTGTGTAATCTATTGACACAGCACATCAAGTAGATCAAAGTATCAGCAGATTTAAGAACAAATTCATGCAACAAAGATCTGCCAAGATCATTAGGGAAGATCACATAGATATAACCTGACATATCCCTGAACCTTGTAGGTGCACTGACAGAAGTATCACGCTGTTCTCATTCTGTACTTACTCTGTTTCTTTATGACTCCTGCTTTGAGTCTCTGTCGAGGTCACTGGAGCACATCAATCTTTTTTCTGATCCAGTAAGCACAGCAGTTTATGAGTATGATATGTTCAAGAATGTTTTAAAAATGCCATATGATGTTACTCCTAACAACTGGTCTTCAGTGCATGGAATTCATCTTGCTTTTCTACTCTTTTCCCCAAATGCTGGATCTGTAGGGTTTTTTTGCTTTGACTAATTAAAATAACATAATGAAACAATATTAACATAACACCATTGCAGTTTGCTTACATGTTTCTTGTTATAATAAAGAAAAAAAAAAATCATAGTTTTGTCAGTAAAAAAACCTATTCATAGAACAAGGCAGAATTACCTCTCCCCTCCAGTTTATATCTGTGACCATACACTGCCTTATGTATCTGGTTTTAAATACTTTATTATTTTAAGCACAGATCTGAGTTCATGCAAGCCCAATTCAGCTGCAGCACAAAGGTCTACCAAGTTAATGGGTTTGAAATTGCTTGCAGGTTGACTGAATTTGGTGCAACGTGTTTTAGTAGCAAGAAAATTGATGGCAATGAGTGTTTTTAAACTGAATCCATAGTATGCTCCAAATGGCACCTCGTGAGCAAAGTGATGAAGACAGCAGCTTGTCATATGATTTCCAAGTATGAATTTCAGATCATACCAAACAACCAGTATTGTCACTTAGGCTACAACTGCAATGTAAGGAATCAGTTTAATATTAGCTAACTGGAAAGGTCATTTTGAAAAGGAAAAAGTTTCATTCCTAGCCTTATAAGTTATTCATATGCTACAGGGCTGAACATTGCTGAATTATGAAGTTATTCATCAGGCTTTGTCTGTTGTTTAGCAATACTACTCAGGTAACTAGAACATTAAATAAAAACCAGTGCACCCTCCTAAAGCCACAATAAAAGTTTAAGTAGGAGGAAAAATACAGCTGGGTAAAAAGAAAACGAGCCACTTGTACTTCCCTCTCAATTTTTTCTTCAAAGAGAGCCACTACATCTTAAATGAACATAAATTAACATATCAATGATCTATGCTTTTTATGGAAAGCTGGTTCTTGAAGGAACTTGTATAGTATGTGTATAAGAGGAAATTTATTTCAGTAATGATAGGCAGGACTACTGAAAAAGCTGACTAAACCTCCACAGTACTACATGTTGCTTCCCAACTTTATCTGGATGTTATCCATCCACAAACTGGTTATTTCAGATAAGATTATGATTGGATCATGGAAACTGGTAGCAAATGACACCCTTGGCTAGTAGATTTCTAGGCTTACCAAAATTATTTGTTCAAATAGGTTTCTAAAAGACTTGATCTCTTCATCCTATTTGCAGTGCTCCTTATGTATCACATTAAAGAACAGGTGAAACCAAATGACCACATTTTTTCCTTTCCAGAAGAGGAAGAAAGCAGGTGTTTGGTTTAACTTTAACAGTGTTCTTAAATAGGCAGAAACCGTGTAATGAATTTTCAGTTGATACACTTCACTGTCTACTTCATTCCCAAAATTACTTACTTGAGACAGTAAAATAACCACTTTTAAAGAACTAGTCCTGTTTGTCTCTTGTGCAAACACAAACTTAAGTCGATGGAAATTCTCCTCTGACTAGAATTAGTAAAGTTTGGCTACAGTCATAGAATGGCTTGGGTTGGAAGGGACCTTAAAGATCATCTAATTCCAAACCCCCTACTGTGGAGAGGGACACCTTCCACCAGGCTGCTCTGAGCCCCATCCAACCTGGCCTTCAACTTCCAGGGATGGGGCATCCACAACTCGTCTGGGAAACCTGTTCCAGTGCCTCAACAATGACAATACTCATAATCATCTTCATGTTTAAGAACTACATTATAAATATCTCCTTCTGCAGTAGATCTTAATTTGGATTTGTAGTTCAAGCTATTACTCTCATGCATTCATTAATGATCCAGGTGTTAATGCACAAAAGCAAAGAGAAATTTTCTGTTAATCATAATTTTCTAAGTCCTAACAGCAGCATAAATGGATAGTATTGCCCATCTCATGCTATTTCAAAAATGAAAGCTGATTACCTCCTGCCATTTGAAGAGACACTTCCACACACTCCACTGAACCCACTGAAGTCAACTCATTCCTGATTAGTGTGAGCCTCTGGGTTAGTGCAACCAACAGTTCTTCCATGGAGCAACTCAAATGCAGATCATTCAAAGACTTAGGGGTTCTTGTTAAGCAGGGTTTTCTAAAATGTAGACCTGTGTACACACATATTCTGTTTCCTTTCCACATAACTTTTAAGTAACACTTACATGGATTTTTCTTCCAGGATTTTAATATCCGAAGCTGTCACCACAAATAGCTGTAACCAGATAAATGACTCTCCCTGTTTTTCTTCTTTTTTTTACTGCTCTCTTGTACTCTTTTCATTCAATAAATTAAGAGGTAGATTCTAAGCTCATCTACAGCAGAACAAATCATAAAATGTCTTCTCTGATTAATGATATTATCAGTCAAGAGATAACAAAGTAAAAATTCAGCCACATAACAAATATAAAAACTTTGATACCCTTATTTTGAGGACACCCCATTCAAGATGTTATCGCATAACGCAAGACATCTAAAGAGTATCTTACTTTATTAAATTAACTCTTTTTATTTTCCTGCAATCTTTTAAAAAGACATACAAATCCATACAAGCACAGTATTAAGAGAAATGGAGCTACAAAAGCAATAAAAAAGATTTTACTAAAGAATGCAGATTTATTTCACTGAAGCTGGACATCCAGAGATTCTTGAGGTAACAGCAAGTAGTGCTCTGAATGGTCTATTTAATAGTAAAAATTATTCTGATTTAAACTAGTCAACAAAAATTGAATATTCTACTTAAATACCCAAACTAGAAAGCAATTAAATACACTAAGGGGGGAACCTAATTACTAGGTCAGAATTAGGTCATGATTAATTGCTTAGGTCAAAATAAAAAGTAATGGTAAGATACAACAGATACCAATAGGCCTGGAACTAGTCTATCAGAGCCTCCAGATTTGAGTATGTCAGGATACAAGCAAGTTTTACCTCCCATCTCTGCTATTTCTGAATTACAAGAGACATCAAAAATAAGATTCAAATGACCTGTGACACATAGAACTTCGGGATACATTTTATCAAGTATATTGCCCTTATATTACAAAGCAAATATGAGTGCTAAAAAGACAAACAAAAAACTAAATAAGACATCTGACTGACATTACTCGATATAAACTATTTAAAATATGAATACCAGATATGATCCAGATTCTTTACCTGAAGAAGTCTATATACCACTCTTTCAAGAATAAATTTTCAACTCCCAGACACAAATTAGTGTAGTTAAAACGTGTTTCCCGAAATGTCATATTAACTTGACTCAATTCTGCTGGAATCAAATGGCGTGTGCTGAATGTAACTGGAGGATTACTGGAGTAAATTGAAAGAAAATCAGTAAGTAAACATGAATCACTTGGAAAAGGTGTCTCAAAGTAAAGGTCAATGAAAGGGCAAACAAATACAGTATTTGTTCTCAATATACTTGTTTTAGAAGGTGGCCATGAAAGGTAAATCCTACATAAATTCAACCTAACAATCCAGTAACATTTCCATAGATAAAAAAAATTAGTTAACTAAATAAATATGTGTTGTGCTTTAAGAGAACTAGTCCAAATTATGCTATTCAACCTCTTAGAAAAGACTTTAAAGCTTTATGTCTATGCCTTTATCATTCACATATTTCATAATTTAGAGCCACTGAAAATGATAAAAATACCTCTAACTCCATTTTGACTAGGACTGCATGAAACAAAGCTCTCTACATTATTTCTCAACTATCTGTTCTTAAGTCAGTCTTTCAGAACACCTCATCAGTCAAGGTTTATTTTCAGGCAGATATTTTGAATCTCATATTCACCTGAAGAGGAGTAACATAGCCTAAAACAGAAAAATCAAGCATTCATTTTTTGTCTGATTAGTTTGTTCATTTTGCAAGGCTGAAAAGGAGAAGGGAGGAGAGTAGATGTATCTTAATCTTAATGCAGTTGTATAAATCAACTGTAGCAGAAACCAGTGGCCAGTTGAAGTCTCAGGATATGTTTCAGATTTCAGTATGCAATCAGAGTAAAATATTAGTTCCACTTAATCCAGTGGAGAAACTCACTGATTTCAGAAATTCCAAATTTCATGGATTCAGTATGCAAAAAGTAGAAAGAGACAGGATTGCAGACTGCACTGTGGTGAGTAAGACACGCAGGCTGGCATCTCCCTTGGGGGGATGTTCCTTATTAACAAACAGTCCCTTATATGCACTTGTAAAGAGAAACTCTTCAGGAAAAACAAGAAGCAGCTCAGTATCAAAGCAGTGAAAAGAGGAGACTTGAAGCACAATGACCGAACAAGTACTCACTCCTCTGAATCTCCTGGATGAGCACAAAATAGCTTAAATTCTACAAGCAAAACATTTTCTACCACCAAAATTTGCTAACATAAAGAAATGTATATTATGCAGAGTGATAAAGGAAATAGGATTCTGAAATCTGGGAAGATGTCCATTTCATCCACTTTTAGTCAGCGTCCCCAGACACTGGTAAAAACCAATGAAGCTTTTCCTTTTGAGTGTTGTATCACTACATGTCTTAAAAAGCAGATTTCGAAAGTGGAGCATGATTTTTTTTGTTGGTTTGGGGTACGGGGTGGTGGTGGTGCATCTATGTGTGTATTTTGTTTCTTTTTTTTTAATCAAGGCAAAGCTAGTTAAATTTGAGCCTTCACACTGGATGAATTGTCTGGACAGCTTTGAAAGATTCAGGAAAAGAATACTTTTGTTTCAGCATAATAACATCGTCAATTTAAGTCCTCCCTTGCCATGAAATTAGGAAAGGGAAAATTTGGCCCTGGTTGATAATTATGACATTCAGAAACTCTTAACTTAAGGGGCTGGGGGAGGGGGTAGCTGTCTGCTACTTGTTTTAAAACTGCTCTGATTTTCTGGAATGGAACAAATACAGCACCATTCCCTCTTTCCAATCCTGAACACCAGCACTTCCCAAAGAAAAAGCTTCAGCCATTCTTCATAAAATCTACTGCAGCTCCATTCTTCAAAATATAAATCCTCAGCCTAAGACTATGGATGTGTCCAAAGCAAATGAGCCAAATCTAGTTTCTGGCTTTTTCCTGATGATCCACACTATTTCTATTTAACATCAAAAAAGTAATAATCATCACTTAATACTTGCATAATAATGCTTTTCTTAAAAACAAACCAACAAAATAACCCTCACAAACACCACAATCTCCAGTTGATGATGTTAAGTGTTCCCCACTACTGCATTTCCAAAAAAAAAAGATAAATCCCAAGAGTTTTAAGAATAGCCTCAAATTACTTGATTCACTTAGTTCTCTAGATTACTTCAAGGATGTGTTGAAAACAAAAAAAAAATATACAGTAAGTCCCTCACCATGATCACACTTATTAAAATTAATAAAAAACCCCCCACATCACTGTAGGTTTTTCCTCTCTCCTAGCAACCTAAATGTGGATATTTTCCATATGCAGATGTTCTCCCACTCCCATTTACTATGCCCTGCTGTGGATCGAAGCTGCATGTTTCTGCTTTTTCTACAGCCAGTTAAAGAATCTCATTCTTCCCCTGCCAGTACAATCCATTCCCTCTAGTTAAAAAAAAAAAAAATAAATTAAGCTGTTTCTTTAAATTGAGAGCAATAGCAACTTACTATCAATACGAGATTTATTCAGATTTCCTCCTCTTCTTTTCATCCCCCCTCGTATCTACCCTCCTATAATTTTTAAAATTCGGCTTAATATAATTTCACTCCATTGTTTATCTCCTAACATTTGTGATAGTAAGACACCAAAACTATGCAATCCTCCTCCACTGCAGCGATCACACTTCACGAAGTAGCTTTCCACCGTTGGAGGAGGCACAGAGCACATCTCTACGCACATTATTACACCCAGGTATATCAATGCAAAGCCTGGAGGAAGCTTTCCCGTTCCCTCCTCTGCCATCCCAGCCCTGGCTGTGCTGGAAAGCCTCCGGACCTGTTTCTGGATGGCTGCTCACCGGGAGACTCTTCGGAGCGCATCCCGGGGTGGCAAAAGCACGGAAGCGTTTCTAGAGAAACTGAGAGCATCTCCTTGCTACTTATCAACGAGAGAAAACACCTGGGCGGTGCGAGCTTCAGCTATGAATACACCGAAGGCCACCTTCACAGCTGCAGCTGTTATAC